>NC_048308.1:24143826-24487168 GCF_013100865.1 Trachemys scripta elegans
ACCTAATTGAGGGGGTCTGGTCGTACCTACACGCTCTGCTTGAGACTGTGTTCCTGTCCTTAAATAAACCTTCTGCTTTACTGGCTGGCTGAAAGTCGCAGTAAATCTCGGGAAGAGGGGTGCAGGGCCCTAACTCCCCCACAATCCGCAACACCATGCAACTAAACTTCTGATAGTGTCTGCCATGCCTTTCAAACACCTTTCTCCAAGGAACTACAGCAGTTTTAGGGAGGAAATTGATAGATGTGAACTTAAGGTTGTTAACTTAAGGTTGTGTAGATTGGGTGAATTATTATAGAAAGTTGACATGTGTTTTCTGTTTATTTTTCATGATGAACATAAAGTTACTCTTTGGCCTGAGAAGAGTATCCTGCCACTACCAACTTTACACTGGTCCTTAGACTAGGGCTCTCTAGTATGTATTTGTTTCCTGATGCCCAGTGGCCCTTGTGATCATGCTGACAATTGACAAGTCACAGCTACTTGCTTGCTTTGCTCCCACTTGGTCCCACTGTTCAGCAAATGGGTGAGGAGCATGTGTCATGGTCACACTGCCATAATGTTGCTTATTAGTGTCTTCCCGCTTCCCTCTGTTTAATACTATTTTCTATAACAATACTCCTAAAATAAAAATAAATCAGGAGCTTTGTTCTCGGGACAGAAGGAAACCCTGCAGCATGCAGACAGAGAGCAGCTAAAGCACACAAACCACTTGTGCAGAAAGATGCCAAGGGCAAGACTTGAACTCACAGCACATGAGTAATGCTCAGAGTTCCTGGCCACAATGTGTTACCTTGAGTATCAGCTACTCTAACATCAGCAAATACTCACCAGCAACCGCACACCATACAACATAAACACTAACCCAGGAACCTATCCTTGTAACAAATCCCGATGCCAACTCTGTCCACATATCTATTCAAGTGACATCATCATAGGACCTAATCACATCAGCCATGCTATCAGGGGCTCCTTCACCTGCACATCTACCAATATGACATATGCCATCATGTGCCAGCAATGCCCCTCTGCCATATACATTGGCCAGACCGGACAGTCTCTACGCAAAAGAATAAATGGACACAAATCTGACATCAGGAATCATAACATTCAAAAACCAGTGGGAGAACACTTCAACCTCTCTAACCACACAGTGACAGACTTGAAGGTGGCAATTTTGCAACAAAAAAACTTCAAAAACAGACTCCAAAGAGAGACTGCTGAACTTGAATTAATATACAAATTAGATACAATTAACTTAGGTCTAAACAGAGACTGGGAATGCTTGGGTCATTACACTAATTGAATCTATTTCCCCATGTTAAGTATCCTCACATCTTCTATGGGTCATCTCGATTATCACTTCAAAGTTTTTTTTTCTCCTGCTGATAACTCATCTCAATTGATTGGCCTCTTACAGTTGGTATGGCTACTTCCACCTTTTCATGTTCTCTGTATGTATAAATATCTTCTTTCTGTGTGTTCCATTCTATGCATCCAAAGAAGTGGGCTGTAGCCCCGAAAGCTTATGCTCAAATAAATTTGTTAGTCTCTAAGGTGCCACAAGTACTCCTGTTCTTCTAACATCAGTCTGTCCAGAAACACTTCAGCTTACGATGGAACCACAGTCCTGCTGTTCATGCACAATGACTTTCTCTGGCTTGTCAGCTTGGCATGAGCCACGTTGTGGTTCCAAATTTTACTCTGAATAACTCTTTAAATATTGCCTCCCCAAAGGTGCAGTGGGTGCTGGGTAGTAGTTAATATCAATCCAAAGCAGGTGATATCAACCTGTGAAAGATCAGAGTCAGGTTTGCGCTCCAGGTGTGTGCAAAAAAAATAGAACTGCAAACTGTTGATGTTGTGACTTTTAAAGGGACTGTATCTGGGTACCCCCTTGCTCAAACAACCCCAAATGTGGGCCATTAACTTTACCCAGGACTCAGAAGTGGCACAAGACAATTCAAGTAAGCATGTGGATTTTAGATAATTTAAACAAATAGTTACAGTTAAACAATGACTGTCTGCCATGTACATTGGCCAAACCGGACAGTGTCTACGCAAAAGAATAAATGGACACAAATCTGACATCAGGAATCATAACATTCAAAAACCAGGAGGAGAACATTGCAGTCTCTCTGGTCACTCAATAACAGACCTAAAAGTGGCAATTCTTCAACAAAAAAACTCCAAAAACAAACTCCAACGTGAAGCTGCAGAACTGGAATTAATTTCCAAACTGGATACCATCAGATTAGGCCTGAATAAAGACTGGGTGTGGTTGGGTCATTACAAAACCTACATTTAATTACCCCAATACTAATTTCTCCCTACTGTTACTCACACCTTCTTGTCAACTGTCTGTAATGGGCCACTCTCTTACCACTTCAAAAGTTATTTTTCCTCCCTTGGTATCCTGTGGTTAATTGATTTATCTCGTTAGACTGACCTCACACTTGGTAAAGCAACCCCCATCCTTTCATGTATTTGTACCTGCTCCTGTATTTTTCACTTCATGCATCTGATGAAGTGGGTTCTAGCCCACGAAAGCTTATGCCCAAATAAATTTGTTAGTCTCTAAGGTGCCACAAGGACTCCTTGTTGTTTTAGTTAAACAGTAAGTCCATCTGCACCTTAACTAGAGTAATACTAACACCCCACTATATCATTTCAGATGTCTCCTGGTTTGTATTTTCACAAATATACCTATAAACTCATTTGTAGAAAGCATCCTGGCAACCACACTGATCTTAAAGTTCAGCAGAACTCTGCAGGTTTGGGGAGAGGAGAGAGAGCACCTTTTCAGATGGTGGCAGAATTTCTCACAGATTACATTTCTAATTAAAGACATACCCTCTGGGATCTGAATGTGATGACTACTTTGAACATACAACAAAGACACACCATTTTAAATACCCTGTAGCACTTACAGTGTTGGCAACTCTTGTGATATTATCTTGAGTCTCATGATTTTTTTTAAAGTCCCAGCTCCTGGGGACATGTTATTTAATGAGAATCTCAGCTTTCATTTAAAAAAAAAAAAATTCTAGCAGAGAAAAGCTTGAAAAAGTGACCCAAGTGTATCCTCAAGACTCAAAAACCAGAAGACAAATAAAAAGGACCCAACTTAAAAACAAACAAATAAAACAACAACTCCTAATTGTTAAGCCAATCTCATGATTTTTGGGGCCTGACTCATGACTTTTGAATGCTTAGAGTTTGAAATATTGCACCTATGCTGTGGGCAGATTCCGTCAAGATCCTTCTTACAGATTATTCATAGCACCTCATTCTTGCCCTCACATTATTTACTGACAATTACCAAGAGCTTTCAGAGTGCCTGAATGAATAGCAGTACTTCAGATAGCTTTATTTTGACAGCTTCATCATAAATCCTAAAAGTGGGAATATAAGCCTATAATTACTTCTGTGAATTGATCTTGCTTTCATTAGTTCCACTTTCAAATAATGGATATGCTCAACTTTATTATTGCAGGATGCTTACCCAAACAATTATGCCCCCTCAGCGTCCATAAAGATCTGTGGTGTCAAAGGCCTAAGTCAGGATAAGTGGAAGGACATAAAAATAGTCAATGTCTAAGGTTTTTTATATATATTATTTTTCTCTATGGACTTGTTCTTGAAAGGATTATGTATTTAATTTGTGCAAGACTGTTTTTCCATACCACATTTTTCATGATTTCTTTGAAAGTTTATCACAGACTGGCTGCATAACGTGGAATTTTCTTATGTTTATATCTCAGTAGTACTAATAGTTCACACTTACTTCGCACATTACCTTCAGAGTGCTTTACAAACATAAATATACATCCTCAAAACTCTCACAGAGTCAGTGTTAGAGCCAGGATTAAAGCTCAGAGTTTCTCACTGCCACTACTCTCTCTAGATTCAACCACTCTACCTCCCATGTGTGTGATGCACTTTTTAAAAGATGATGATTTTTTATTTAGGAATCAATCATGCAAGTAATCCTGAGCAGAGATCATTGAAATCCCTGGAAGTCCTCCAGGTGACATACTTTAAGTCCTTTAATTTGTAAATGAGGTAGTTAGCAGTTCTCTACAGCCAGAACAATTCACCTCAAGCCAGGATAACTCTTATAATTTAATTTGATTTTAGTTGGCCAGCAGAGTTTCTGGTTTTGGTTGATCATTTTCTTTGGATCCTAGTTTTTGAGGAATATTGTGACTGTGTGCAAGCAAGGAGGCACTGAATTGCAGATCCATAGAAAAGGAAAAGTGCTGACCTCTGCCTACATATATGTGAGCAGGATTTAAGACATCATCCAGTTCTGGAGACTCCTTCTTGAACACTTACAACTAGTCTACAATAGGAGATATAATTTTATTAGACTGTATTGCCACATGCTTCATTAATAAGGTCAGTTAACTCAATACTAATATGCTTATTTGGTTCCTGCCCCTCCTGTAATGGTTAATTATAGGGAAGCAGATGAATTGGAGAATTGTTACTAAGGGGTTCTATATAGTAACTCACTTTTTCCATAGTTCCCATATACTCTTCCACTTACCTCTAAAATAGAATACTAATCAAATAAACAATCCGCCCAGATTTAATTAACTTTTTTAAATATGAAAAAATCCTTTTTCTGTAACAATGAATATAATTAATAGTAACATACAATTAAAATATACTTTCCAATCAGAGCCTTACCCTGCAAGGGAGCCGAGGGCACTCTGCATCCTTCCTCCAAGAACCTCAGTTCCCAGGTAACCCCACCTGGTCAGTTTGAGTGGAATTGATGCCCCAAGTACAACGGTAGCCACCTAGCTCTGATCATGGTCACTAGCCTTTCCTCTGCAAGTCAATTAATTGTAACAGTTATCCTTTCTTTGTGGACGTAAGCATGTTAAAATGTGATACTTCTCTGAGTTGTGCATCCCCCATGGTAGAAAAAGCTCCAGTGTGACTCATAATGATGGGGAAGAGAGTAATGTAGCCCAGGAAGTGTGATCGCACAACGAACAAGTACACCAAGGGTGGTGGGTGGGTTGGTTGGTTTGGTTAGTTGGTTTTTAAAAAAGCAAAAGACAAAATCTAGTCTGGGGTTTAACCACTGAGAGAGAGCGGGGCAATTTAGGGATCTAAAACGTAATACTTGGTATTGATATAACATGTCCCTACTTAATGACACAGAAAAAGCCACTGCTTATACTCAGTTGGACAATCCTTCAAACATGCATGTAACTGTTCCACTTGATTTCAGTGAGACTGTAAAGTTACTCACATGGTTGTGAGACTGGGCCATGTGATGCATTCCTGCAGTCTCCTAGCAAGTTTTACATAACAAACCACAAAAGGTCCAGCAGAGTCACCAAATCCTAAAACCACCATCTAAACATTATGCTCCATAACAGATCCAAAATATTCTTGACTTAACTTTAATTTTGCAATGTTTACAGCTGTTGGTTGGCTTATGCACTGAAGCATGGGGTTTTATGTATCGTCCTAATTTTAATCATATTTAAAGTGAATATTCTATGAATATACTCATTATTGCATACCATATGGGAGGAAGGAAGAGTCCTATAAAACCTTGCCTGCTTCCAGATACATCATCACCAGGTCATATTTTATATTCCCTTATGTGTTACAAATACAATTCAACTCAACTTCCTTATGCACGCGTGCTGAATTCTTTAAAACACCTAATATTTTTGCTTTTTTTCCCACATACCATATTGATAAATAGATTCACTTCCAGATTGCTACGCATAAATTTCAGCCTGTAAACTAGAAGTCTGACAATGTTATAAGCATCTGAAAATGCCACTTTCAAAATGAAAAAGCTTTTGTAACCTTAACCATAGATGTTGCTGAGTTCTCCATTTACTTTATATATAGTATGCAAAAAATGCCATTGAAGGGAATACGTTGCAGTAGTTTTATTCCATGCAGACACACTTTTATGGTATTATAATGAAAAGGCAAACTCTTCCTGTGTTATAATTGTGCTACTGTTCATTTGGTTTTAGAGTGGTATAATATAACAGTAGTAGGATAAGTTTGCCTTTTGATGATGACTTCATACACATGTGTAGAGGGAAAACAGTTGTATCTGCTTCATTCAGTGGTATTGGGAACCCCTATGAATAACACCTTGGATTTTGGCTAACACTCAAAAAGCTTATTTCCCCTTTTAATTTAAAAAGTAATTCTTGAAATACATTGTTTGGTGTAAGATTACTGAATATTGCTTGATTATTTTTCATCATATGACCTTCATGCTCTAATTTTGGTATTGGATATTTCCACAGTTACTTCATTGATTTATGGATTTATGTTGTGCCTATTGCCGTTGTGTTCAGCATTTAACTTAGAAGTTTTCAGCCTAGAGAGCTTTCTGTTTTTTGGTTATTGGTTTAAATCTGATAAACTGCATATAAACTACTTCATGGTAGATTTCTGATGGTTTCTGGCTAACTTTCAAAAACAGAGGCTTAATTCAAAAGAGGAAAATGTGCAGAGAGATAGTTACCTAAACTCTTTGCATAATTGAAGTAGAAATGGTTTGGAACAGCTGATATATTTAACTCTGAACATTAGACACTAAGCATGCTTAATATCTACTTTGATCAAGCTTTTTCCCCCTGACAAAACCCTCATTGAAATGCATAGGACAGAGGGTCCATTCACTTCAATGAGAGTTTTCAGACAGAGGGAGAAAGAAGGACTTCATAGCCTTTATAAAGACTCCTAGTCCATTCATCTATCCGCTAGAATGCTCAGCACTTGTCCTTGTGCTGAAGATACGGCACTTGTTTTGTGTCTACTCTTCTGCTACCTTCCAGCGAAGCGCCACTTCAAACACATGATCAAAAAACTGTAAAATGAGTAGCATTCTACCCCCACTAAGAAAGGCTCCCTGAATATATGACAGATGTATCTGTGAATCTGGAGATTGTTTTATGAACAAACAACCATCATCACACCCTCATAATCACATTTTTTCACCTACTCGAGTAGCGTTTACTTAGCATGTTAGAAATATATGTTATTGCAATGTGGGAGATCCAGGTTTAAAGCTGATTCTTACAAGCTTCTTGTCTCTTTATAATGTTTTCTGTGTGCTCCTATCATAATTAAATTATTAGCATCCTTAAAGTCCATTTAACCTGTATTTTAATATGATACAATTAAATTATGTAAACACACCTAAAAAAATGAATTGCAGCATACCTTGTTTAGAGGACTTTTAGGATTCTTTCAGATGATGTCCCTATGCATTTCTTTATAGTGTTCATCCATTTTTTTTATATTGCAATCCAATGTCTCTTTACAAGATCACAAACGTGCAGATAAAAATGTAAAATAAGAGAATACTAAATGTTCACAGTTGGGTCATGATGGAATATTGTACACTGAGATAATTCTCAATGTACATATCTGGAAAATTTGCATCAATGCCTTGCTTAGAAGCCTAGGGTTAGGGTGATGAGGTGGAAGATGTTAGTGCTAGTTAGAGGTTGGATCAGAACCTGTTGGTGTGCTTGCTTGGTAGGTTTTCTGTAATGTTTATTTTTTTCTGTTTCTGGTAAGAATGTCATTTAACTCAAATAATTAAATAACATCAAGGATTAGACACCAAAACAAGCACATTCCGAGTTAAAGCTGATAAGCATCCCAAACTATATCTATCTAGGCATTGCTGCATACCTTTCCCTAGTATACATAACTACATCTTCTAAGTTCCCCTGCCTTTTATAAATTAACTCAATCTTCCACAATGTTAACTGCATATATGATAAAATGGGTGGTTTTGGTCATATGGACAAAATATGGTCTCAGAAACAGAAATTAGAAAAATAAATCCTATTGAGAGGAAAACATGAATATCCATATACTTACTGTGAGCCATATATTCAGTGTTCACTCCATTCTGACTCAAGCAAATCTTGATTGATATAAGGACTGAGTGAAACCAGAGTAAGTACTTTAGGGTTTGCCCCATATGTAGTAATGTATATTTATCACATCAATTACAAAGAAACCAGTAAGGACAATTCAACTATTGAACAAATGTTTTTGCCTGAGACATTATTTCTTTGATTTTGCCTTTCAGAAGTCAGTTCTTTTATCTGAGGGTCAAGTACAAACAGTTTGTACTTGATCGTTTGGGTTCTATCAAATCTGTAATATTTCACACAGACAGAGAGAGAGAGATGAATATATAATAAAATAAATTAAGGATCTGGCTTCAAGTTAAAAAAGCAAGAATAAGTTCTAATTTAAAGTTGAAACTTTCTTCAACTCATGCTTTCTGCCTGTGCACAGCAGCTCTCAGATTACATAAAATAACCCAGTATCGTAAAGGGCCCCTGATTTAAAAAAAATGGCATTGCCTGCAATACATAGGCACAATGCGATGAGTTTAGGACCCAGAGCCATGTTGAAGTGTGAATATACTACTCTAATTTTGTTTGCTTTTCTAAGTTTAAGCAGTGAAAAAAGGGAAAACACATACAAAGGGAATAAGGTTATCAACATCTATTGTTTCGTTTGTGTTAATTGAAGACACAAAGAATGTCATGGAAATGTATGAGATGTCTATTGCTTGCTAGAAAGGAAGCAGGGAAAGACAGAAAAATCACTATTCTCATTTTACCTCATGGGAGGCATTCAGATATTATGATGATTGCCAAGGGAGCATCCGGCCCTCTGACTACTACCTCATGCTGCTCATCCATGCGGGCCCTAATGATACTGCAGGGTATAACACTGAGCAGATCAGAAATGACTACAGGGATCTGGGAGTGTGGGATGAGGGAGCTGAGGTCTCAGGTGGTGGTCTGATTGATCCTTCTGGTCAAGGGTAGGGGCCCAATTGGAGACATACACATCCTGGAAGTGAATGTATGGCGGCATGGATAGAGTTGCGAGGAGAGCGTTGGCTTCTTCGATCATGGGATGCTGTTCTGAGAAGAAATGCAGTCCACCTATCAAAGAAGGAACAGAGTATCTTTGAATACAGCTTGGCAAACCTAGAGAGATGGACTTTGAGGTTCGATGGGGGCAGGAGACAAAAGCCCACAGGTAAGTCGAGAACATGGAGACATGGGTGAAGGGTCACAATCTGGAGGCAACATGGGCAATCATAGCAGGGACAAAGGAGAGACAACAAGGAATATAGAGGGGAAAATCTAATGAACATCCTAGATGTCTGTATACTGATGCAAGAAGTATCGGGAATAAACAAGAAGAACTAAAAATATTAGTGAATAATCAAAATTATGACATAATTAGCATCTAGAGACTAGGTGAGATAATTCATATGACTAGAATGTTGGTATAGAAGGGTATAGCTTGTTCAAGAAGGACAGGCGGGGGAAAAAGGAAGAGGTGTTATTTTGTATATCAAAGGTGTATAAACTTGCACTGAAGTTAAGATAGAAGTGGGAGATGGACTTGCTGAACATCTCTGTGGGTAAGGATTAAAGGGGTAAAAAATAAGGGTGGTGTCATGGTCAAGTCTACTATAGACCACCTACCCAGGAAGAAGAAGTGGATGAGGACTTTGGTGGTGATAGAGGACTTCAACTACCCAGACAACTGTTGGGGCAATAAGACAACAGGGCACAGATTATTCAATAAGTACTTAGGATGCATTGGAGACAACATTTTTTAGTACATAAGGAGGATAAAGTGACTAGGGGAGAGGCTGTTCTCATTTAGGGAGGAACTGATTCAGGATTTGAAGATGGAAGGCAGCTTTGATGAAAGTGATCATGAAATGATAGACTTCATGATTCTAAGGAACGGTAGGAGGATAATAAAGACAATGCACTTCAAGAAGGCAGACTTGAGCAAACCCAGAGAATTGGTAGGTAAGATCCTGTGGGAAGCAAGTCAAAGAGAAAAAAGAGTTCAGGAGAGTTGGTAGTTTTTTAAAGAGACATTATTAAGAGCACAAGAGCAAACTATCCCAATCCATAGGAAAGATAGGAAGAAAGGAAAGAGACCAACCTGGCTTACAAAGGAGGCTTCAATGACTTGAAACTCAAAAAAGAGTCGTACAAAAAGTGGAAACTAGGTCAAATTATAAAGGATTAGTATAAAAAAACCCACAAGCATGTAGAGACAAAATTAGAAAGGCCAAGGCAAAAATGAGATTTAACTAGCTAGGGACATAAAAGATAACAAGAAAACATCTTACATATACATTAGATGCAAGAGGAAGACCAAGTATAAAGTAGGCCCATTACTCAATGAGGAAGGAAAGACAATAACTGAAAATGAAGCAATGGACAAAGTGTTAAATGCCTTTTTTGTTTGTTTTCATCAAAAAAAAAAAAGGGTTAGCAGTGATTGGACAATTAATATAGTGAACATGAGTGTAAATAGGGTAGGATCTGAGGCTAAAATAGGGAAAGAATAAGTTAAGAATTACTTAGACAAGTCAGATGACTTCAGGTCAGCAGGACCTGACAAAATACATCCTAGAATACTTAAGGAACTGGCTGAAGAGATCTCTGAGCCATTAGCAATCATCTTTGAGAACTCATTGAGTACGGGAGAGATCTCAGAGAACTAGAAAAGGGCAAATATAGTACCCAGCTATAAAATGGGGAATAAGGATAACCCAGGGAATTATAGATAAATTATCTTAACTTCAGTACCCAGAAAGATAATGGAGCAAACAATCAGTTTGTAAACACCTAGAAGATAATAAGATGATAAGTAACATCATCATGGATTTATCATGAACAAATCATGTCAAACCAACCTAAAATCCTCCTTTAACAGGATAACAAGCCTTTTGTATAGGGGAAAGCAATAGATGTGATATATTTCGACTTCAGTAAGGCTTTTTCTACTGTTTCACATTACTTAAAACGCTAGAGAAATATAGCCCAGATGAACCTACTATAAGATGGATGCACAACTGGTTGGAAAAGTGTATTCAGAGTAGTTATCAAAGGTTCACTGTCAAGTTGGAAGGCCATATCGAGTGGGGTGCCTCAGGGATCTGTCCTGGGGCTGGTTCTATTCAGTATCTTCATAATTGATTTGGATAATGGCATAGAAAGTACACTTATAAAATCTGCAGACAATACCACAGCTGGGAGGGGTTGCAAATGCTTTGGAGGACAGGATTAAAATTCAAAATGATCTTGACAAAATGGAGAAATGGTCTGAAATAAATAGGATGAAATTTAATAAGGACAAATGCATAATACTACACTTAGGAACAGGGCCGGCACCAGCCCACCAAGCTTGTGTTTGGGGCAGCACCTGGAGGGGGGCAGCGTGGCGGCTCTGGCCGCCGAGGAGAGCAGAGCCGCAGTGGGCTCGCCGCCCTCCTCCCGGAGCTCTGGCCGCTGGGGAGAGCGGAGCCCCGGCCGGCTCGCCGCCCTCCTCCCGGCGCTCCAGCCGGTCGGGGAGAGCGGCCCATGGCCGGGCTTGGCGTCCTCCCCTGCCGCGCGCGGGGGGAGGGCGGGAGGGAAGGGTGGCGGGAGGCTTTTTTGCCTTGGGCAGCAAAAAAAAGCCAGAGCCGGCCCTGCTTAGGAAGGAAAAATCAGTTGCACAAATACAAGCTGGGAATGACTGCCTATAAGAAGGACTGCAGAAAAGGATCACAAACTAAATATGAGTCAACAATGTAATACTGTTGCAAAAAAAGTGAACATCATTCTGGGAATGTATTAGCAGGAGTGTTGTAAGCAAGACATGAGAGGTAATTCATTCACTCTGCTCAGCACTGATAAGGCCTCAACTGGAGCATTGTGTCCAGTTCTGGACACCACACTTTGTGAAACGTGTACACCTTGGAGAAAGCCCAGAGGAGTGCAACAAAAAATGATTAAAGGTCTAGAAAACATCACCTATGAGGAAAGATTGAAAAAACTGGGTTTGTTTTAATCTAGAAAAGACTGAGGGGGTGCATGATAACTATCTTCAAGTACATAAAAGGTTGTTATTCTCCTTATCCACTGAGGACATGACAAGAAGTAATGGGCTTAAATTGCAGCCAGGAAGATTTAGGTTAGACATTGGGAGAGACTTCCTAATTGTAAGGGCAATTAAGCACTGGAACAAATTACCTTGAGAGATTGTGAAATTTCCATCACTGAAGGTATTTAAGAACAAGTTAGACAAACACCTATCAGGTGCTATAATAGGGGGAACGGGTCCTGTGGGACCTGCAGGATCCCAGTCCCAGATCAGGACTTTGATGTAAATCAGGAGCAACTCCACTAGTCATTGGCATACACTAACCAAAATCAGGTCCTCAAGTCCTGTCTACACTAGGAATTTGACCCATTATTGATAAAGGTGGTCAGCAATGGTTTCCCTTGTACTGGAACTGAAAATAGTTTAATGTATAGCATAATTCTATTTTCAGTAGCATTAGTTTCTACAATGCATTCTGTAAGGGTGCTGAAAATGGTTTTATCTCATCTACACTAACCATTAAACTGTTTTCTGCACTGGTTCAGGGGGACCCATAGTGACAGTTGGAGCAGAGATAGCATAGCGGGAGCGGGTAAAATGTACTTTGTTGTGGGCAGGATCGGGTGGGCAACAAAACAGACTGCAGTAATTTGCGGGGAACACTTTAACTCCTGTTTAATAGGCATCAAATCTCTTTCTAAACCTCACTTAAATTTAAGTATTAAAAGTTTTAAAGTATTTTTACATGGTTTACGCAAGATTTGTTTTATTCTTTTAGTGGTAAAAATTGTCTGAATTCCGTGTATATACAATATATTAGCAAACTGTTTTTTTAGTAGCATGGGGGAATCTCTGTCTCTTGCAGGATTTGTGGGATCTAAAGATTTTGTGGGTGAGAATGGGATACAAATGCAAGAAAAAATGCAGGAGCAGTTGGATATTGTGGAGTGAGAGCTGGATATTGTGGGGTGAGAGCTGGATTAAAAAAATAGTCCTGCACAGGGCTCTAATTTTATATCTGTGAGAGATACAGATAATGAGATTAGTGAGGATGTCTTTAAAAAGACTGGTATAAATAAAAATAAATAAAATATTTATGTAACTTATTCCTATGATCCTTTGAAAGACTAGCCAGGAGTGACATTAGCAGTACACCTCTCCCCTAGCTTGTGGGTCCTGTACACAGGGAAGTCTTTCACAGCAGATCTGTAATTCACTCAGGGCTGTCCCTGAAAAACACCATGGGGTTTCAGCTGGTGTAGAATGCAGTGACCCATCTTCTACATAGGGCTCAATGTTATGAGCACACAAAATCAGTGGTCAGATCATTGCACTGGCCTCTTATATGCCTTTGGATGCAGTTCCAGATGTTGATTATCTTTTAAAGCCTGAATGGCCTTTTGTTTAGTGTTTTGTTTATTAAGTATATAAGAACGGCCATACTGGGTCAGACCAATGGTCCATCTAGTTCAGTATCCTGTCTTGCGACAGTAGCCAATGCCAGGTGCTTCAGAGGAAATAAACAAAACAGGGTAATTATTAAGTGATCCATCGCCTGTTGTCTAGGCCTAGCTACTGGCAGTCAGAGATTTAATAAATAAATAATAAATTAATGGAGATATCCTATCTCCTAGAACTGGAAGGGACCTTGAAAGGTCATCGAGTCCAGCTCCCTGCCTTCACTAGCAGGACCAAATACTGATTTTGCCCCAGCTCCCTAAGTGGCCCCCTCAAGGATTGAGCTCACAACCCTGGGTTTAGCAGGCCAATGCTCAAACCACTGAGCTATCCCTCCCCCCGAGGGACACCCAGAGCCTGGGGTTGTATCCCTGACCATCTTGGTTAATAGCCATTGATGGACCTATCCTCCATGATCTTATCTAATTCTTTTTTGAACCCACATATAGTTTTGCCCTTCACAACATCCCCTGCCAATGAGTTCCACAGATTGACTGTGCATTGCATGAAGAAGTACTTTCTTTTGTTTGTTTTAAATCGGCTGCCTATTAATTTCAGGTTCTTGTGCTATGTGAACGGGTAAATAATATTTCCTTAATCACTTTCTCCACATCATTCATTATTTTATAGACCTCTATCATATTCTCCTTTAGTCATCTCTTTTCTAAAATGAACAATCCCAGTCTTTCTAATCTCTCTTTGTATGGAAGCTTTTCCATACTCCTAATCATTTTTGTTGCCCTTCTATTATTTCCAGTTCTAATATATCTTTTCTGAAATGGGGCGACCAGACCTGCATGTAGTATTCAAGGTATGGGCATACCATGGATTTAAATAGTGGCATTATGATGTTTTCTGTCTTATTATCTATTCCTTAATGATTCCTAACATTGTTAGTTTTTTTGACTGCTGCTTCATATTGAGCAGATGTTTTCAAAGAACTATCCATGATGATGCCAATATCTGTTTCTAGAGTGGCAACAGCTAATTTAGACCCCATCATTTTGTATGTATAGTTGGGATTATGTTTGCCAACGTGCATTACTTTGCACTTATCAACATTGAATTTCTCCTTGTTTTGATTTAGTTTTGTTGTGAGTTTATTCTGTGTTATGTTTACATGTTTTGTTTTGGTTGTTAATTTTTGGCTGTTCTGAATGTTGAATATGCTCTTTATTAAATGTAGACTGGTGACAGCCACTATGGCAGTATAATTTAAAAAAAATAAATTAAAAAATGCAATTGAATCCCCTATCATAATAGGCAATGTAAAAATTAGTAACATAAATAAAATGAAAGGATATTTTCATATAATAGGTGCTCCAAGGGAAACATTACGTTGTGTGTGTATTATACATACATACCTGTGTGTGTGTGTGTGTGTGTGTTTTGCTTATATTTATACACCATGTGTGGGCATATGTAATAAATACTTCACACAAGGTTGGTCCCATGCAAGTAATAATTGGTTTTAAATTATTTTGTAAATAAAACACCTTGTTCCTATGGCAATAAGTGCAAGAAATGTGTAATCATAATTGTAAAGAATTTTAAAATGCCTATTATTTACCTGGTAGATTCTTCTATTGGACCTATGCCATTAATGTGTATGTGTGAGAATATTTCTGTGTGTGGGCACATTCAAAAAAGTCTCCTCATGTAAGTGTGTTTGTGTGTGACACACACAAGAATGTAATGGTTTTCATGGAGTGGTCTATCAGATAATAAAAAGAACAGGAGTACTTGTGGCACCTTAGAGACTAACAAATTTATTAGAGCATAAGCTTTCATGGGCTACTGCCCACTTCTTCAGATGAAGAAGCCCACGAAAAGCTTATGCTCTAATAAATTTGTTAGTCTCTAAGGTGCCACAAGTACTCCTGTTCTTTTTGCGGATACAGACTATCACGGCTGCTACTCTGAAACCTATCAGATAATACAATCTCCATTTAAAAAGTCCCTAAATATGCATTTAATTTTACAGTGACTGTTGCCATAGTAAGGAGGTGCTTTACTTACAATTCTAAAATACAAAATTGAAAGAAACATACCAACCTCTGGGCCTAATCATGCAATCCCTACTCTGTCAAAACTTTTTGAAGTTTGCAGGAATCTTGCATGAGTAAGATCACAGAATTTGAACCTCAGCAATAGCGTGTGTGTGTGTGTGTGTGTGTGTGTGTGTGTAATACATGGAACAAAGCACTGGAGAATATGCTGTGAGGAACAGTCCTCCACTAGCTTCAGGGGCTGGAATAGATGTGATTTAATAGATATTTTTTTCCCAATTTTGAACTTGTATGATATCCAGTCATGGTGAATTTTTCTAATAAGGATGATCAACAGTCAAATAATTAACAAGCTTAATATTTATATGGTCATCAACAGAGTTAGCATACCACTGAGATAAATGAAAGCAGTTTACACCTCTGTTGCAGCACAGAAATAAAACTTCTTACAGCAGCTATGGTTTTAGGCATTTTTCCTGTGGCCTCTAAGAAGGCACAAATGTGGGGTTTTACAATTGATAAAATTTACTTTTCACTCTACTATAATAAAAAAAAAAAAGCTCACTTCCCTAAACAACTAACTGGGGAAGGTACTGAAAACAGAACATTTCAGCTGAAAAGGCAAACATTTCAAAATGTTCTGTGCATATGAAAACAGGAAGTTATAATGGAAAAAGTACTGAATTTTAACTATACGGGTTGCTACTAATGCCTACTGAAATTGATCGACTCTGACACTTATTTAACCTATTTTGTGTATATGTACCTTTGTGTTGGCAGTCATAGTGTGCATCCTATTTTTAAATCTATTTGTTTTTAAAAGGTGAATTTACTCACAAAATGAGGATCTGATAGCTAGTTTTAATAATCAATTAATGCACACACAGTGCAAGTTTCCACACTTGGCAATGATGACACTACCATTTTTACTAGTCAGTATCCATGTTTTTGCTATTCCAATCCTGTACCTCTCCTGAGAAAAGGTTGACACTTGTTTCTTTTCTGTTTTTTCCCCTTGTGATGCAGTATGTGAAAAGTGTCTGTCTCTATGCAGATTGAATGGTATTGGTTCTAAATTCTGTTTGGAACTGTGTATGATTTAAATATTCACAATGGAGGTTAGGGTGACCAAACAGCAAGTGTGAAAAATCGGGATAGGTGGTGGTGGGGTAATAGGAACCTATATAAGAAAAAGATCCAAAAATCGGGACTGTCCCTATAAAATTGGGACATCTGGTCACCCTAATGGAGGTTGAGGAGACTATGTCCACCTGTAGACCTTAAAGGTGATGACCCAACATTTATTTTCTATAAACCATGCCTTATCATCCTGGGAAGCCTCCATAACCTTTAATTTAATCTAAAGTGATACTATAATCAACAACATCCATCTTCCCCAGAGTATCACACTGAAACCATTCAATCCCTGTCTGCCTCTCTTCCCTAAAATATCAGGTGAGACCTTCTTTCTGGTTGTCCTAAAACCCATTTGGACCTAGATCACCAGAGGTGAAAAGCTAGTATAATAATCTGCTGTTACCCCTATTTTTGAGGAGGTCTTAATATAGGGCAGATCTACACTACAGCCTAAGTCGATATAATTTATGTCGCTCGGGGTGTGAAAAAGGTCCCCTCCCCAAGCGATGCAAGTTTCGTGCTGTCCACACAGGCGCTATATCGGCGGGAGAGTGCTCTTCCATCAGCATACAGTGGCGCAGCTGCACCGATATAACGCTGGAGTATAGACTTGGCCTAATACAGGCTATTTAGAATCACACTGCGGTGACATACAAAACATAGGTTCTCAGTAAGAATGGCAATAGGAAAAAAAAATCCTAGATGGATTACATGTGTCTAGCCATTTATGTTTCTAAAATATACTGGCGCTTACCCTGGTTTTAATAAAGGAGTTAGCTTAACCAGTGCAAATAGCACCTTTGACTATCTATCCTACAAGTTTGCACTGGTGAACCAATGCCATTGGCTGGCTGGGCAGCCTGCAGTGCAGACAAGCCATTAATTTATCTTTGCAACCACCTGCATATGTAAAACTGCTTTAGGGGAACTACAGTCAAATACAGCCTATGCCACTGATGAGTGGTATATCCTCTCTTCATCTATGACACTAATACATATAGAGTCTGCCCTGGAAATCACTAGCACCTAAAACAGAGTTGGGAGTAATTTTCATGTATAGTATTAAGGATATTTCTACACTTAAAACACTACAGCGTAGACACTACCTACACTGACAGGAGGGATTCTTCCTTCAACATAGGTAATGCACCTCTTTGAGAGGCAGTAACCCCTAACCCTTCCATCAACCTAGCGCTGTCTATACTGGGGGTTAGGTCAGCTTAAATACACCGCTTAGGGGGCTGGATCGTTCACACCCGAGGTACATAATTAAGCTGACTTAATTTTCTAGTGTAGACCAGGCCTAATTGCGTTGCATGAAAGGTCTTATCAATGTTACTAAATTCTACCATGCTGGGAGGCCTGGTAACAACACATGCCTGATGGCTTTAAAACATGGTTTAGTCATGACAACGTAGCTAGAACTGAAAAACTGTGTTTTAACCATGCTCCTATATTATGCTTGCTTCTTGATCTTGCAAGGTTGCAGCACTATTTGATAACACTGTAAATAATGTGGTAACTAAACTAAATCAATATCCGCTATTCTTAAACCCATTGAAGAGTGGTCACATAAGGCTGTTGAAATTAAGATAGTTAGATCAGCGCAATTGCTGTGGGAAGACCAAAGCTTAAATTTTGTAGAAAATTTCTTGCAAATTTTATAGTTCTTATTGTGAATTTTGCATGTCCTTAGCTAAAGATAAGCTTTTCCATTAACTTGTGGCATCACATACAAATGTACATTTTAAAAAATCCCTTCAGAATTGGGGAAAATCCTGTCTGAATTGGGGGGATGGCATGCCATTTTCTGCAGATATAATTGTCCCACTACCACAATTTTCTCCTCTCCCTGTTTGTTGCATACTGATTACTATTTGAATTACAGTGGTGCCTATATGACTCAGCTGAGATCAGGGATTCATTGTGTTAGGTACTGTACAAATAGAAGAGTTTATAATCCAAACAGACTAGACAGACAAAATATTGGAGAAAAAGTATTTATCCTCATTTCAAAGTTGGGAAATGAAGGGAGAGAGTGTCATTTTTCCAGGGTTCCACAAGGAGTCTGTTTGGGGGTGCAGGAATTTAAATTTGACCATTTTTGGAGGGACACGTTAAACACCTGATGTTAGGAGAAAACACAGGACACCCTCGTTATAATGAACTCCTGGCGATCCAAGCCATTTGGCCTTTATAGCCAGGGGTTTGTTATACCAAAGGGTGTGTGGGGGGGGGGGAGGGGCAGAGCTCCGCCAGAATTGGGGGCACAAAGCTTCTCTGGCCTCGGGATTGCAGTGGGGGCGCAGAGCTCTTCTGGCCCCGGGGCTGCGGCGGGAGCTGACCCTGCCTTAGCCCCAGAGCTGGAGGAGCTCAGTGACCCTGCCAATGTGTTGGGGGGACCGTGCCTCCCCAGGGCCAGAGGAGCTCTGATCTGTGACCCCACTGCAGCCCCAGGGCCGGAGGAGCTCTGTGGCCCCACTGATTATTGGGGAGGCCCATGTCCCTGGTCATCCCCCCGCTTCTGCATGCTCCTGAGTCTGTGGCAGACCTGGGAATTGATCTCCCGAGTTGCAGTCCCCAGTGCCTTAACTAGAAGAAGATCATTCCTTTTATTAGGAGTGACTGACTGGTACTGTTTTTATTCTTCATCATGCTTTCTATTACATTGCTTGATACCTAAATGTAACTGCACTTTGTGTGTTAGTAAACATATTCTGTTTTGGGAGTTTAGATGTTCTCCCATCAGTGGGTAGGGTGACGGTGTGCATCACATTAGTTACTTTGTATCCAAATTTCAGATGGCTAGCTAGTCTCCTGAGTCATATTATCAACTACTCTAGGAGAAACATGGAATCCTGAACTCAGATATTTGACAGATACATGTATAGAACCTACAGAAGTTGATGAGAGTTTTGCCTAAGTGCTACATCATTAGAGGCTATGATGAACCTAATCCAAAGCTCACTTGATTTTAATGGGCGTTGGATCAGTCAAAATGTGGCCAGATCCCAGTTGAGAATCTACCATGAGGCGTTACCTCACATGTAGGTAACTCTAACTAACTCTGAACTATAGACAAACTCTGTGAGTTTTGGGAACCATGTTTGAAATCCTTTTCTCTTTGAAGCTGACAGCCGAAACTCCCGTGTGCTTCAATTACATCAACCTCTTCTTTGGAAAGTGTTCCTTCATTTTCAATATGTTAATGCATTAAATGACATGGGAGCTACATTGCTATAAAATGCCATCTTATATATTTTGGGTATGTAGATCTGTGTATTTGATTTGTGTATTATCTGCACCTGAATGGGTGTAGATCTATAGCTGTATGTGGTGCTGGGAACGGTGCAGCTCTCTATATAAAATATATTTCATGCAGGTGGAGAGCTAGCTCCTTGTCTGTTGTGGGTGTTGTTTTGTAGTGTGTACAGGGGGGGAAATGTATTTGTGCATCGGGCCGTACACATCCCCAACTCCTCTACATTAACTGCTGCAAACTGCAGGTGTTTACATGGGTGGGTGGGTGGGTGGTGTGTGCCGTAGTGCAGCTGTACATGTGCGAAGGTGTATTTGCGCACGTGGGCGCAGGCGTGTGTACACACACAAGCGTAGGTGCTTAGGGTTCGGGTGAACGCATTTGTTTGGCCCTGGGCACGAACTCCCGCCGCCAAGCCGCTAGGGTCGATGTGGCCGAGCCGCTGCGCCGCGGGCCAGAGTCCCCCGCCGCCTGCCCGGCACTCACACCCCACAGCCCGGGTCGCGCTGCCTGCGCCGCGCTCGCTCTCTGTCCCCACGGCCTGGTTGCGCGCGCAGACCGGCGCCCCCTCTCACTCCCTCTCCATTCTCCCCCCCCCCCCCCAGCTCTCGCGTTGGCTGCCGGGATCGCTGGCCGCTTTGGTTAATGTCCGCCATGTTTGCCATGGCGCAGGGAGCGGATCGAGCGAGCCCGGCGCGGAACTAGGGCTGCGGGGCGTGCGCTGCGAGCGGCTCTGCGGGGAGCTGTGCCGGGGCGGCGGGGCCCTCCATGGTGTTGCGGGCCGGGTGCGGGAGCGGCTGGGAGGCGGCGGCGCGGCCGCAGTGAGGGGCCCCCCGCCCGCCCGGCCCCGGGGTGTTATTGTGAGGGGGAGACAATGAGCAAACTCTCCTTCCGAGCCCGGGCGCTAGACGCCGCCAAACCGCTGCCCATCTACCGCGGCAAGGACATGCCCGATCTCAACGACTGCGTCTCCATCAACCGGGCCGTGCCGCAGATGCCCACGGGCATGGAGAAGGAGGAGGAATCGGTAAGGAAGCTGCGCAGGGGGGGCACCATTGTTTATCAGACACCCCCTCCCCTCCCGGGAAATAGGCCATTGGTATTCACCAAGCGCGCTACGCACGCTCTACGCCGCAGCCTTGCATGTTCCTTATGGGTCCTGCGCAAGTAGCGCAGCGTAAACTTCCCTCCGACGCCGTAAGCGGGCCCTGCTCCGCCATCTTCTTTGCGTCCCGACTCGCGAGTGTTTTGATTAGCCGGGGGAGGCTCTTACGCTAGCGTAAGAGAGAAGTAGGCGCAAGAGGCATTCTTGAATGGGGGAGTGTGCGCGCCAGCCGCTCTTGGCGTAGCGTGCCTGTGCTGCTGCACTCTTCACTGTTGTGTATGTGGGACTCCAAGGCAGCAGGGGAGTGGAGGGGGCTGTGTGCGCTGTGCTCTTTCCGTGCAACCAGGAAGGCTTTGCATTGTACAATAGGAACGTCCTGCTTTTATACTGTCCTACCATGGGGGGTAATGGGACTGGCACTAAACGAGAATGAAATAGGATGGGGGGGGGAGGACCCCCATTCCCACATTGACAGCTGGAAATATAAAGACAGACTGCTCTTATGTTCTGAGTTTGGTTGTTAACTGTTGCATCCGATGTAGGGAGCATGCATGCCATGTAGTAGCTCAGCTGTCCATTGCTGCGGTGCTGTAACTGAAGATACACTGCTGTGTGCATCATACTGGAAAGCTTTTGTGCTTTGTAGTTCAAGATTTTTAAATAACGCAGCTCCCAGCAGGTTGTCTGTTCATTGCTGAAACTGGAGTGATATTGCAGCCTGCAAAACATATACACACTCTGGTGCAGCCTGCATTACTGCACTCTTAAGGAAGGGCTTTGTAAATGTTGCAAATAGAATACCAGCTGTCTGCTGTTGCAGATCCTATAGTTGGAAATATAACTGCTATAAGAATGCTTTGTACATGAATGTTTAAGAAACACAGTAACTAGGAGTTAGTGGTGTTCGGTTGTGCATGTAAAATACCTGCTGTTACAGCATAGCTGTAGCTGGATCTATAACTAGACCTAGATTTTACAGTGTAGACCATGCTGTTTAGTGTTAAGATGATTTAAAGTAAGCTAGTCAGTATTAGGAAACGTATTGCCTGTAGAATGCTTGCTGTCCATTTCTGCAGTGCTGTAGGTAGGATACATTATTGTCTGTATCTTTACTAGAAGGTAATTTTAAGATGAGTCTTGTGAGCATTAGAACAGCACTGTGAATACTTGCTGTCCATGATTGCAGTGCTGCTTGTCTGAACTTGTCACTGTCCTTCTTAAAGACTGACACTTGAACTGTTAGCTTTGCATCCGGCTCACTGCAGTCACACAGGATGTCCCCTCGTGTGGCTGTACTTATATGCAGAGTTGAGAGTAAATGCACCCATAAGAATTTCTTCAATGAATCTCTATCTCCGCCTTGTAGCCAGCCCACTATGTTTGTGGATTGGCTTTTCAGAGGTTCTGGCTGTCAAAAGAAGGCTCCTACTCTCTCTGATTGGCTTCCTCATTTAACTATTAATATTGAAAGAAATCTTTTGTGTCTTCCATTGGTTACTCATGGTTCTGACCTCATTGTATTTCTCTTGTATTACAAATTATAATGTATGGTGCTCAGCACTTACAATGCTTTACTGTATTTTGATCTTAGAGCCCTGGAATGTGTGTGTGTAATTTTAAACAGACAGCAATATAACATTAATGTTAACAAAGCAAACTTGGAGGTGATACATCTTTCTTTTCCTTGCAGTAAAATGTAATTTAAAAGACCCATTAGTAGACCGTGTGACATATTGATTGTTTGTGGAGTATGGGAATTCTTAAAATGGCAAACATGACTCCTGATTTATATTTAAAAAAAATATGTGACAGTCTTTTTTTTTTTTTTTTTAATATGTCTCTTAAAATATTCTAACTTTCAGAGTGTGACTTGTTAAATTACACTTTAAGTAAGTAAAAGTCAGACATACATTTTCTGAATTCTGTAGTCTGTGATTGAGGGGGAAAGAAATAAATTGCCCGTGTTCCAGTTAAATCAGTGGGGGGGGGGGAGAGTATTGGGCTAATTTCTGCATTGTAAAATCCCTTTTTATATGTAAATGATCGACTAAATAATGTTCTACTAAAATAATACAATCTCTATTTTATGAGCAAAATTTGTGTCCCCACTGCACTAAAAATGTGGCTGGGTTTGGTATACTCTTCAATTCTAAAGTTATTTCATACTGAGATTGTTATGGCTTAATATACAAGCATAAATGCTAGCCACTTCAAACATCATTTCTGGTTGAATTCCAAGGTCTAATGTTAAATTAAGATTATTGTCACTGCATTTGCAATAGTTTTTACGTGTGTGTGTGTGTGTGTGTGTGTGTGTGTGTGAGAGAGAGAGATCTACTTTATGCAGCTTTGCAGCTTTTTTTTTTTTTTTTTTTGACTTGACAGTTAAGTCTGTTAGTCACTCTGTGTTTAATTACTGAGAGATTATAGAGAGACCGGGTGGGTGATATCCAGTATATTTTATTGGACCAATTTTTGTTGGTGAGATAGACAAGTTTTCAAGCTACACAGAGTTCTTCAGGTTTGGGAAAGGTACTAAGCTACCCCTACAAAGAAATACACTGAAAAGAGCTGGAGTAGGACAGCTTGATAGTTAAATTCACTGTACAGGCAAGCAAACGAGATGTTTCTCTGGCTTCATTCTTGCATGTGAACGAACCCCTTCCCTTGTATGACGCCTCAGTGAAGTTAGTGGGACCCATGTGCGTGCAGAGGTCCTCTTGTGTGCAATAAGTTGTGTGGTTTTGGCTCATAAGAAGCCACTGAACTTCTCTGGACCTTAATTTGCACCAAAAATAACATGTTTCATAGCATCTCAATTTTTTTGTACTATTATCATCATAACAAAAACTGAGGTTCAAATTAAACTGTTAACCCGTAATGAAGAAAGGTTTGTGGGTATTTTTTTACATAAATTCTCTGTGTGTGTTTTGTGTCTGATAATTTTGAAGTATTAGATTCTTCTCACATAACAAATACTATATTGTGATTAGAATGGGAGGTTTAAATTTTTTATTAAAATTTTACTGTTCATTTGTACTACTCCTACATTATATTATAATGTCTTACTACTACACTTAGTCCAGATTGTTATGCCATTTACATTGAAAAATACTTAACACAAAAAGCAATCCCATTGAATTCAGTGGGAAAAATTTGTGTAGTAAGGTACCCTTACTCACACTGAGCAGTATCACAATCTGACCCTTAATATTACCATTTTACCAGTGAATCTTCAAATAAATTCTGGAAATATCTTGCCATTTTCAGTATTTTACTAATAGGCTTCTACCCTTGCTGATACGACATTATACAAACTGGGGGCCCAATGTTGTGTTTCCATGTATCTGTAATTTTCATGGGAGTTCTGTGTGTGCAGGGAATGTAGGATTGTACTTCAAGATCTGAATCTACTGATGTTCACAATTTTAATCTTGAATTGAGCTATTGGGCCACATCCTGCTCTCAGTTAAAATTACATAAATAGGGAGAAACTATTTTGATTTAAATGGAACAAATCTGGATTTATGATGTCATAAGTGACAATAGAACTTCTCTCTTTTTTTGTGTGTGTTTAGTATTAGAAGGTGGGGAGAAGGGGAGTATTGTCAAATTCCTCAGATGCTATATTGAAAAGCTACTTAATAATCTTAATTCAGAAAACAGTACAGTACACTAGTACTTGATGTATTTCCTAGCACTTAACTACCAAATCTGAATTAAAATACATATTATCAGAGGCTATTGTGTTACACCCTAAGGTAAAAATTAATTTTTAATAACAAGATGAGCCAAAATCAAGAGTAATGGAAGGTTTTAAGAGGTGGATTTGACTTCCTTTGTGTAGTTACAGACACAAATACATCACAGTAATTGATAGTTGTGACTGGGCAGTTGAAGTGCTATTAGAGATTTAACTCAGAAATTTAGATTTGAGCATTTGTTCATTTATAACTAGGCATGACTTCATATTAAAAGTCAAAGGTTATAAAGAGTAGCAAGGTAAGGCTATTGTCAGACGGTGCTAAAATGCACGATATTTTTAATGTACGCATGGGGGGAAGAATCTTAAAATTGAAATGGGTACATTTCATTTTTAAGTCTTTGATTCAGTCATTTGAGGATACTCCTTTCAGTACTCATTTAAACCATCATGTAATTTTGGGTGTTGGCAGAGTAAATTGAATTCCCTTGGTCTCTGTATTATGTCTTTTTTTTTTTGTCTTTCTCCATTCTCTACTTCCATTGCAATGTTGGAAACCTGATTTCAGTTCATCATCTTACGACCAGTTCCAGGCAGCTAGGAAGTACTTCCAAAGCAGCACACGTGTTCCCCAGCTGAGGCAATTGGTCTAGAGCAGTGGTTTTCAAACTTTTTTTCTGGGGACCCAGTTGAAGAAAATTGTTGATGCCCGTGACCCAACAGAGCTGGGGATGATGGGTTTGGGGTGTGCGAGGGGCTCAGAGCTGGGGCAGAGGGTTGAGGTGTGGGGGTGAGGACTGCAGGGTGGAGCTGGGAATGAGGGGCTCTGGGTTTGGGGGGAAGGTGATTGGGGTGTCGGGATGGGGGTGCAGTCTCTGGGGTGGGGCTGGGGATGAGGGGTTTGGGGTGCAGGAAGGGCTCTGGGTTTTGGGGGGGAGCTCAGGGCTGGGGCAGAGGTTTGGGGTGCGGACTTACCTCCAGTGGCTCCCGGTCAGTGATGCAGCTGGGGTGCAGAGGCAGGCTTCCCACCTGTCCTGGCACTGCAGACCGTGCTGCGCCTGAAGCTGCCAGCAGCAGGCCCGGCTCCTAGGCGGAGGTACACAAACGGCTCTGCACAGCTCTCGCCTGCAAGCACCGCTCCCTCCCTCCAGCTCCCATTGGCCAATTCCTGGCCAATGGGAGTGTGGAGCTAGTGCTCAGGGCGGGGGCAGTGCATGGTGCCCCATGGCCCTCTACCTAGAAGCCGGATCCGCTGTTGGCTGCTTCCGGGGCGCAGCACGGTGTCGGAACAAGTAGGCACTAATGACCCAGTATTGGGTCATGACCCGAACTTTGAAAAACGCTGGTCTAGAGTGCTTTCATTTTGCACAAATTACACTTCTTCCTTAATTCTGAACATTTTTGTTATTACAAGCAACAGTGAAGACTACTATAACCAAAAAAGATGTAGAAAAATATTTTTCCTCATGTTTGTCTTTGGTATTTGACAGTACTCCCTGTATAAACATTTCCACTTGTCTCTTCATCTTTTTATTTATTTATATAGTTAGGTCCCAATCCTAGACATATATTGCTCAGGCATAAGGGTCCACCTGAAGTAGAGTTCCACTGAAGTAATCATCCAGTGATCCATCCCCTGTCGCCCATTCCCAGCTTCTGGCAAACAGAGGCTAGGGACACCATCCCTGCACATCCTGGCTAATAGCTATTGATGGATCTATCCTCCATGAACTTATCTAGTTCTTTTTTGAACCCTGTTATAGTCTTGCCCTTCACAACATCCTCTGTCAAGGAGTTCCAGAGGTTGACTGTGCATTGTGTGAAAAAATACTTCCTTTAGTTGTTTGTTTTAAACCTGCTGCCTATTAATTTCATTTGATGACCTCTAGATTTGTGTTATTAGAAGGAGTAAATAACATTTCCTTATTTACTTTCTCCACACCAGTCATGATTTTATAGACCTCTATCATATCCCCCTTTAGTCGTCTCTTTGTTTATGACACCAAGTTCCATATTTGTTTGGAACTGTGTTGACTTGTATGTTTTGGGGCAAGTCACTTAATGCCTCTCTTCCTCCATTTCTGCATTCGTAAAATGGGGATGCTGATACTTAACAGCTGTGTTGTGAGGCTAAATTAATGTTTGGAAAACACTTTGATATTTTTGTATGAAAGTTGCTATATAAGTGTAAATTATTTAATGTCTTTATAACAACAAAACTATATCTTACCAAGAGTTGCTTCTTGTATACAAAAGTTGGTACTCATACTTGAACATAATGTATATGTACTTTTTTGTCTATACGAAATTATGATTTCCTAACCATATATAGCAGAGGTCGGCAACGTTCGGCACGCGGCTCGCCAGGGTAAGCATCCTGGCGGGCCGGGCAAGTTTATTTACCTGCTGACGCGGCCGGTTCGGCCGATCGCGGCCCCCACTGGCCGCGGNNNGTCGTACTCTCAGTAGTCGTACTGTCCTCAGTCGTACTATTAGCAGTCGTACTGACTCAAGTCGTACTCATGAGAGTCGTACTCAAAGCGGCTTCCCGCCGCCCCTATTGGCCCGGGACGGCGAACCGCGGCCAGTGGGGGCTGCGATCGGCCGAACGTGCCGCGTCAGCAGGTAAATAAACTGGCCCGGCCCGCCAGGGTGCTTACCTTGGTGAGCCGCGTGCCGAACGTTGCCGACCCCTGATATATAGGATCTCTTCCTTCCCTCCCCGCCCCTTGCTCTTTCAATACTCAACTGAAGGAAACATTTCATAGGTGTTTGGCTTATATCGTATGTAGTGTTCAGGCTTCTGGATTTTAATAAGGAATGCTTAATATTACATTTACAACTTGATAAACTTTTTTCAATAAGTAAGGTGATAAGCAGCTTCTTTTAGTCATTCTTCAGCTAATTAGGATATATACCAGGTGCTGCACACCATTGGTGCTTTTTATATTATTTAAGTGCCTGTTGTTCTTTCTATAAATACGCCTCTCCCTCAGTAATGTGTGTGAGAGAGAGAGAGAGATTAGTTTTACCAAGTGCATGTAATATCAGGAATAAGTAAAACAAAATTTCTTTAAAAAAGTATACATTATTGGTTTAATGTAGATATTGATATCTCCTATCTAATTGTGTTGTTTCTGCAGAGCTTGAATTATGTGAAAAATAAACTGCCTCGACTTTTTATTAATTTTTATTTTACAGTATATGGGAATGAAGTGTTAGATGAGATACTCTACAAATCTAACTCCTATTCTTCAAGTATTGGATACTAATTAATATAAAGAGTGTAATTACTGTCAGCAGGTTTTAGTCTACTGCTCCTTGTAAGATGAGGATTTGTTGAAAATATATATGCAAAGAGATTGTCATACTAATTTTTTTTGGGTAAGTGTTATGTGGTGCAGTTTGGAAATATTGGGGGCAGAGCGTAATCAAATCAGTCAGTGCCCTTATAGCTTTAGGCCTGTATAAATAAAAGAATTTTTTTCCCCTGTAAGGGCCTACTGTTCCAGAGAGATTGTTTTAAGTTGAAAGTTTCATGTGTTGGAAATGCACTGATGAAATGCAGCTGAATCCACCAAAGTCATTTCCATGGGAGGGACTTAAGAAGAGTAGACCCAAAGAGCAGTCCACGAAAGCTTATGCTCTAATAAATTTGTTAGTCTCTAAGGTGCCACAAGTACTCCTGTTCTTCTTTTTGCGGATACAGACTAACACGACTGCTATTCTGAGACCCAAATGGTCAATGCAAAATTCTGTAGGTCAGAACTTGGGAACGAGTGATTCTAGGTTTGGTATCTCAAGAGAGTGGAGTTTGTGCAAAGGTATAGATAGGCTTGGGAGAATTCTATTTTTATTTTTTATTTTGATGGATACACCTCTACCCCGATATAACACGAAATCGGATATAACACGGTAAAGCAGCGCTCCGGGGAGACAGGGCTGCGTGCTCCGGCGGATCAAAGCAAGTTTGATATAATGTGGTTTTACCTATAATGCAGTAAGTTTTTTGGCTCTCGAGGACTGCGTTGTATCGGGGTAGAGGTGTAGTATTGATTTTTAAGCATTTATTTTTTTATTTAATTTTTCATAGTTGCAAGAAATATATGGGCATGGTCAGACAATAATTCTTTAATGACAGTGGACCAGTAAGCATTAAGATTCAAACAGTTAAAGCTTTTATAACCTTTAAAACACAAGTTGTAACCATCACATGTCAAAATATACAACATAAATATCCTTAAAACAAACTCTACTAAGTTCAGGGGTTTTCAAACTGGGGGGTCGGGACCCCTGAGGGGGTCATGAGGTTATTACATGGGGGGGTCGCGAACGGTCAGCCTCAACCCCAAACCCTGCTTTGCCTCCAGCATTTATAATGGTGTTAAATGTATAAAAAAGTGTTTGTAATTTATAAGGGGGGGGTCTCACTCAGAGGATTGCTATGTGAAAGGGGTCACCAGTACAAAAGTTTGAGAACCATCTAAAGCAACATTTTTTTTATGTTGCCTATCTGTACATTTTGATTATTATTGATGGAAATATTTTTTTTTTCTTTTGTGTATATGGTTTACCAACTTTTACCAGTAAAACCTAATCCTTCTAAGCATAGGTACAGTCAAGACAGGATTTCTTTCCTTAGGGGAGAAATGTGGTAGAAGCTGAAGAAAGCGTCTCTACAGAGAAGTTTACTTTTGGCAGTCTGTTTTCTAGATGTTTATTACTTATATATGTAAAGTATTATAGCAGAGCAACAGCTCTGTTATAGTTAGGGATAAGACCAGCTTGCTGTTTAAAGCTCTAAAAATCTGTATGGTTGCTTGGATTGACTTGGAATGTGGTGTTCCAGATGAGGGTGCAGAGTTAGTGATCCAAATTTTGGATCATTTGACCAAGTGGTTCCCAAGATAGGGCACTTGCTCAGAGCTGGAGAGCAAACCAAGGCTCATCATTACACCAGGGTCTCAAATGCTCGAGCGTTACCCCAACAGAGTGCACAGTACTCTCAAGTCCTTGGGGGGAAATCAAATTAAAACATTATTTAAAAAAAAAATTGCTTCAGTGAGGTGAGCTAAGCTCATATGCCTATTTGCATGCCTAATAGATTATTCTGAGTATATGCAGCGAGAGAGGCTAACGCTCTGGAGAACTACTCCTGCATCACAGGACTGGTGTGGCTCTGAGGGCATGTAACAGTCTGAGAATCTGAGCACTAGCTCAGGCACTGTGAATTCAAATTCAATGTAGGGCAGAAATCTGAGGTAAAAAAAAAAAGCAGGCGTATTGCTGTAATCTGTCTCTATCTGTTTTTATTTTGGGGAATATGCAGTCTGAATATACTAGAATATTCAGATGCTGATGAAAGTAATTTTTGAGAAGAAAATAAGTTACACAAACAAATACAGGGAGTGGAGGGTATTGGGGTAGAAGACTAGTTGGAACCATGGGAGTAGAGGAAGCGTAGTTGGAGGATCAGGTGATGGGAGACTAGGGGAGTTGGAGGGGAGGGACACTGGGAAGGGAGACATGAGGGTCAGTGGCGGGGGGTTGTGGAAGAATGCTGCCAGGGGTGCTTGTCAGCCTCACATTCCCATCCCATGTGTGTGCAATGATCTGGGGAGCCACAGCCAATCTACAAAGGTATGGACCCCCTTCCTTGCCACCCTCAGGAGAGCCTTATGTGAGCCTGGAGGCAGTTTTCCTATCTGGGGCTATGTGAGTCCCACTCCTTAACCCCATCATGGGATCTTAACCCCTCGGGTTGTCTGGGGGCGTGTTTATCCTACAAATTTTGTCAACATAAAGCTGTCACAGAGAGAATATTGCTTGTGTGTATGCATACTTGACTCCTTACTTCAGTGCTGTGTGTACTCACTAGGAGCACTGGTTGCGATGCACAGTGCTGTGTGCTATGGGTAGGTATCCCAGCATGCAACTCTCCGTCCAGTGCACTGTCATTTGGTAAGTTTTAGCAATGTGTGGTGAGGCAGAAACAAGTCATGCAGGGGTGACTGGGACTGCGGGGTCAGTTGTGCAGGTTTCTGCATCACATAATGCTACCTCTATCCCAAAATTTTTGCACCTATTTTGAAAATCCCACAAACCTGTGTGGAACTTGTCGCTGTTTGCCATCTCTGGCAGAAGCATGGAGCCTGCACAGCTCTGCACTATTGTCATGAGCATTGCACGGGATGCACAATTCACTGGTATTTACAGAGCCTCAGGGAACATGATAGCTTTCTTTGATATGGTAACAAGCCTGGTGGATGGGGGGGAAGCGTTAGCTGTGGCATAGCTTGACTTTAGTAAGGCTTTTGATACTGTCTTACATGACTGTCTCTTAAACGAACTAGGAAAATACAACCTAGATACAGCTATTATGAGATGGGTGCATAACTGGTTGGAAAATCATTCACAGAGAGTAGTTATCCGTGGTTCATAGTCATGCTGGAAGGGCATATCTCATGGGGTCTCACAGGGATCAGTTCTGGGTTCAGTTCTGTTCAATATCTTCATCAGTGATTTAGATAATGGCATAGAGAGAACACTTACAAAGTTTGTAAACGATACCAAGCTGGGAGGGATTGCAAGTGCTTTGGAGGATAGGATTAAAATTCAAAATGATCTGGACAAACTGGAGAAATGGTCTGAAGTAAATAGGATGAAATTCAATAAGGACAAATGCAAAGTACTCCACTTAGGAAGGAACTGTGAGTTACATACTGAAATGACTGCCTAGGAAAGAGTACTGCAGAAAGGGATCCGGGGGTCATAGTGGATCACAAACTAAATATGAGTCAATAGTGTAACACTGTTGCAAAAAAAAACCCCAAATCATTCTGGGATGTATTAGCAGGAGTGTTGTAAGCAAGACATGAGAAATAATTCTTCCGCGCTGATTAAGCCTCAACTGGAGTATTGTGTCCAGTTCTGGGTGCCATATTTCAGGAAAGATGTGGACAAATTGGAGAAAATCCTTTTGTTGCTCTTCTCTGGACTAAAGGTCTAGAACGTATGACCTATGAGGGAAGATTGAAAAAATTGGGTTTCTTTAGCCTGGAGAAGACTGAGAGGGGACACCATAACAATTTTCAAGTATATGAAAGGTTGTTACAAGGAGAAGGGAGAAAAGATGCTGTTCTTAACCTCTGAGGTTAGGGCAAGAAGCAATGAGCTTAAATTGAACTAAGAGCAGTTTAGGTTGGACATTAGGAAAAACTTCCTAACTGTCAGGCTGATTAAGCACTGGAATAAAATTGCCTAGGGACAGTGTGGAATCTCCATCATTGGTGATTTTTAAGAGCATGTTAGACAAACTCCTGTCGGGGTGGTCTAGATCCTATTTAGTGCTGCCATGAGTACAGGAGACTGGATTAGATGATCTCTTGACGTCCAGTCCTACGATTCTATGATTGTGACACTATTTCCTGGAGGTCAAATTGTTGTGAGTCCGAGTGAGAACCAATTCAAGGTTGTTGTTGGCATTCATGAAGCAGATGCAGATGTGGAGCACCACTTCTGGGCCTGAGAAACAAGCACTGACTGGTTGGATCGCATTTTAATGCAGGCATGGGAAGATGAGCAGTGTTTGTAGAACTTTTAGCTGTTCAAGGCCTCATTCCTGTATCTGTGCTCCATGCTTGCCTCAGTCTTCCAGCACAGGGACACCAAACTGAGAGTCACACTTGTAGTGGAGAAGCGAGTGGTGATCGCACTACAGAAACTTCTAATACCAGATTGCTGCTGGTCAGTGGGAAATCATTTTGGAGTTGTCATGCAAGCATGTAGGACCGTTAATCGTCTCCTCTTATTCAGGACTGTGACTCTTGGCAATGTTCAGGACACAATGGATGTATTTGCATCAGTGGAGTTCCTGAACTGCGATGGAGCAAGAGATGGCAAGCATATACATGTTTTAACACTAAACCACTTTGCCACGGAGTACATCAACAGAAAGGGCTATTTTTCTATGGTTATGCAGGCACTAGTGGATTACTGGGAACATTTCACCATCATCAGTGTGGGCTGGTCAGGGAAGGTGCATGACGCTTGCATCTTTAAGAGCACAGGACTATTCAGAAAGATACAAATAGGGACTTTCTTTCCCGACGGGCAGATGACCATTGGTAATGTTGAAATGCCAATAGTTATTGTGGGGGACCCAGTCTGCCCCTTATTTCCCTGGCTCGTGAAGCTGAACACTGGTTACCTTGGTAGCACCAAGGAAAGATTCAGCTACCAGCTCAGCAGGTGCAGAATGACAATTGAATGTGCTTTTGGTAGATTGGAGGAGCACTGGCCTTGTTTACTCACCAGACTGAATCTCAGTGAGAAAAATATCCCAAATGGTTTTAGTGCTTGCTGTGTCCTGCATAAGATCTGTGAAGCAAAGAGTGGGAAATTGCTGCCATGATTGAGGGCGGAGGTATAGCAGTTCTTTTTTCAGTTTGAACAGTCAGATATAAGGGCTATCAGAGGAGCTCAGTGCGATGTTATATGGTTCAGGGAGGCTTTGAAAGAGGACTTTAACAGCGAGCCACAGTAATGCGTTGTGGCGTACTGTACCCTGGCCCTACAGTTTGGGGGCTGTTAGGAATTGTGTGCACATCTATGAATATAACACCGACAATGCATCTATTAATTTTATAGTCCTTGCTGTAAATCTTCGATTATTACACTGTTAGTCAATGATCCTAAAAGTTGTGTCAAAGTGTACGCTAACAAGTGGGTGCTTTCAGTATTGGCAGGCATTCTGCAGTATATGTTGAGAACTAATAAAGATGAATTATTTTCCAAACAATAGAGTTTGATTGAGTAACAAAAACACTTCAAAAAATTCTGTGCAAATTAAAAGCAAATACATGAAAACCTTAACATATTTATGGAATGGAGCTTGAAGAGCATTCATGTCCATTTTAGCGGCACATACAGTGACCTGTGAGAGCCATTGTTGAAGTATGTGAAGCTGTGCTTTTCCTTAATGTTCCCTGAAATGGAGTGGTAGCGGTAGGGATGTGGCCCCTGATACCATGTGGAATGTTGAGGGGCTCGTGTAGGGAGGTGCTATACTGGAGTTCTCCATGAACTGCAAAATAGGCGAGTTGTAGGTCCACAAGAGTCTGCAGCATATATGTTTGCTGCTGGAGAAGCCCCATTATATCCTGGTGCATCTCCTCTTTGTCTGCTTTTTCCTTCTCCATACAATCTGCAGTATTCATCCTCCAAGCCCTCTGATTCAGCACTGTCTTGCAGGACCTTGCTGAATATATCATCCGGAGTTCTTTTCTTCCACCTCCTTATCTGGCTCAGGTGTTCTGTGAGTGTGGAGGGGAACCCCTCAAAGCAGCAATGGCAGTAGCTACAGATAAAACACAGAGGTTACAATGTCAGTATAGTCACAATGGAAAGCAAAAATAAAGATTCAGAACTCCCTTTCCTTAGAAGTTCATAGAATATCAGGGTTGGAAGGGACCTCAGGAGGCCATCTAATGCAACCCCCTGCTCAAAGTAGGACCAATCCCCAGATAGATTTTTGCCCCAGATCCCTAAATGGCCCCCTTAAAGATTGAACTCGCAACCCTGGGTTTAGCAGGCCAATGCTCAAACCACTGAGCTATCCCCTAACGTTTTAAACAAGACAGGTTTATTGACTCTCCTGCTTTGGAGGCATGGTGCCATTCATAGCTCCAGCCAGGTGAGTATGGCCCACCAGGGGTGAGGGAAGTGAGCAGGGAATTGTTTCGGCTATGGCTACACTGGTGCTTTACAGCGCTGTAACTTTCTCACTCAGGGGTGTGAAAAAACACCCCCCTGAGTGCAGCAAGTTACAGCGCTGTAAAGCGCCAGTGTAAACAGTGCCTCAGCTTTGGGAGCCGTGCTCCCAGTGCTGTGAGCTAATCACCTCGTGGAGGTGGAGTACCTGCAGCGCTGGGAGAGCTCCCGCAGCAGCGCTTTGAAGTTTTGAGTGTAGCCACGGCCTTAGTTGCATGAAGCCATGAGTACAGGGCAGTGGCACTGAATACAGACACACTTTTCTACAGGCAGTGGTGACATCTTATTTCTGAGGCTAACAAAGGCATAGAGAACACAGCAGCTGCTGGCGTCCCAAAGCTGTCCGGGCCTGTATGTTTGCTAGCTTGTCTACTGCAATGGTGCTTGCCGAAGTTATCAACAACTGGCATGGGAAAGCCTCTTACCATGGAGAAAGAAATAAGGAAGTCATCCCGAGAAACTTTCAGGAGAGGATTGCAGGGTACTTCCATGAAAATTTCATCAAGATCTCTCAGGAGAATTCAAGGGACAAACTGCTCTGCATCCCTGCCCTCCTTCCAACTCTACAGGGGAATGAAAAGCAGATAACAAAGAGAGGTAATGTTGTTGTAATGATTCCTCTTCTGGTACAAGTAAATGAATGCAAAATCAATATCTATGATCTGCGTAGTTGGGAGTGCCATCACTGAAATGGGAAATAAATGTGCAAACTTACTTAAAGTTCCTTCCCCTGTCATGCTAGACTGCTGAGACTGACTGGATTGCAATGGAGGCTTAAACAGGTCCTGGCTCGTGGCAGAGCTGGAACTCTTCTCTCCCTTGCCCCCGAGTCACATGGCACTCCTCTTGCTCCTTCACCACCACCTTGTTGTTCAGGCTTGGGACCTCTGGCTCCTTGGAAGTATCCACAGTGGTGTGCAGGGGAGTGGTAGTGTTTCCGTCAAGTATGGCTTGCAGGTCTTTTTAAAAGCAGTAGGTCTGCAGTTCAGCATCTGATTAACTGTTGGCTTCCTTGGCCTTCTGGTGTGCTTGCCACTGTTCCTTTGGCTTTACATGGCACTGCTAGTGATCCTTGTTGTACTGCTTCTCCTGCATCCCCCTGCTATCTGCTTGGAGTTGTCCATGTTTCTACAACTGGTCCATACCTATACTTGCACAGTCTATTCTCCCCACAAGCCCAGCAGATCCAACATCTCTTATGTACTCTAAGCTGGAGTGTATCTGGTATAGCCAGCATGATCACCTGAGCACTTGCAGTCAACACCGAAAAGCTGCTAGGTGTTCTCACCAAGCTGGACAATGAGGAAAAGGCATTTCAAAAATTCATGGGGTTTTAAAGGGCCTGGTGCACTTTCCATTCTCTGACTTCTGGGCAGTGGAGTTCACAATTGTGACTAGGGTGGTCGGTGTTTTGGAACAACTGCTGGAGGACTGTTAGGGTTGACATAGGTAATGCAGTATCTACATTTGTGCTTTGTTGACTTCAATACATCAATAGTGGTTCAGTGCCACGCAGTGAGGTGATGTAATGGAGAGCTTACATTGGTGAGAAACAAATTTTAGTGTAGATATATGCACAATTAGGGTGACATAAAGTGGGTTACGTTGACCTAATTTCGTAGTGTAGACCAGACCTGAGGCCTGCTTCCTGCACCTTTGTTTGTGCCAGGATCTGGGCAAGTGCTACCCCTCTGGGTGGGAAACTTACAACAGGCATGCTCAGAGCATGCACCAAGAAAGCACTTGTGAGACTGGTTGAAAAGCTGAGAATGGGTTTGCTTGACACATACCAGAAACTCTCCAGCACTGGGGAGGGCAGAAGAGATCACCCACTGACATAAATGGAACAATTAATACGTTTCAGAGCTATTGGTTCAGACTGTATTTATCTCTATTGGGTATTCTTTCATCTAAGAGCATCTCCATTGAGACACATGGGTCACTTCACACCCCTCTGAGCCTGTTATCCTGCTGATGGTTATGTAGAGCCCCTCTAATTCTAATTCTCCCTCTAATTTCAAACAGTACTATAGCAGTTCAACACTGCCATAGTTGAGTATAGAGCATAGCTTTGCCGTAGTTAAGGTCAAGACCAGCTTTCTGTTTAAAGCTCAGTTCTAAGTGCTCCAAAGTCCGTACTGTTAACCTAATTGCCTTGAAATTTGGTGTCCATCTTGGGGACACAGAATATAGTCAGTGATCCAAATTAGTGGGCCTTTTGAGCAAGCAGTTCTTAAGAAACAGCCCCTAGGTGGGGGGAAAAAAACATTTCATTGTTCACAGATTCTAGCAACTTTAAAGTTTGAAACTCAGCCTGGCTGAAATCTGAGAATGAAGTAAGAGAGTGTGTGTGTGTGTGTGTGTGTGTGTGTGTTGCAGAATATTTGGACGGTGCTGAAACAGTTTTTGAAAAGAAAATTAATTATACATGCAAATGTTAACTGGAAGAGAGGAGAGATGATTAGGGGTGCAAGAGTAGGTGGTAATATTGGAAGAGGGGTTTGGGTCTGCAGTGAGTGAAGGGGATATTGTGAGGAGGGGATAAATGGGAATGTTTGGTAGGGGAGAGAATAGGGTTTGGAGGGGCTCAGGTAAGGGGGAGTGGTAGGGGAGAAGACAGGAGGGATTGGGGATATGGGGGTAGCAGAGGAAGTTGGGGGTTTAGGAGTGTGGGGGGTCAGTCAGCCCTGAAATCTTCTGTGTGTGTTGGGAGCCCTATTCCTCTGCAGGGGTCTGAGCCCCTTTTCCTGCTTGCTATATTTTCTGGAATCTGGGGGACCCTGTTGTTCTTGGGGTGTCTGAGCCCCTCTTTTTGCCCCTCCAAGTGAACTTGGATCTCGGTTGGGTGGACTGAAGGCAATGCAAATTTAAACATCTGAAATCCAGAAAATAAATGATTAAGATACACATTACCCCCTGTGTGGGATGTGGGAGTGAGCCAGAGAGTGGATAGACTGGGTAAACCTGACTGAAGCAGCAGCAGCATTCCCAGCTGGAGGTGGGAGTGAGGGGCTAGCTCAGTGAACAGCTAGGGCTACATAACCAAGGTATCGTGCAACCTAGTAAGCTGCTGCCCGTGGTATGTGAACACAGAAGCATAGGGTAGGAGACAGCAAGGACTAACTTCTTAGATTTAGTGCTTCTCTATGGTGCCAACTAGTGGCTTAATGGAAAGGGGAGGGAGAGCTGGAAATGTTGTCAGGAGGGGCTTTATGTTGTAGGGGGTAGAGAAGGAAAGTGACACAGCAGTCTTCCCTCATACGATTAAAGTTACTGTAACATCCATCTAATAAAACTATCATGGTTTTGGGACATAGACCATGGGTGAGATTTCTCTCACTGGCAATGTTAGCAGCTACCCATTTCAAAGCATGACTATTATCCGTGTACTGCTGTAACAAAATGTATTGGAGGGGTAGGAGCTCTGAGGAATCACATAGATGCCAGGAAAGACCACTGGTCTGGGACTGTTCTTAGCTCTGCCATGGCCTGCTGGTTGACCCTAGGCAAGTCATTTCACTTCGCAGTGCCTCAGTTTTCCATCTCTAAAATGGGGACAGTGATGTAAAGTTCATTTGAGATCTACTGATCTAAAAAAAAAAAGCTAGATCTCTTGATTATTGCTAGGTGAGAACTACAACTGCCTGAATGACCATTAACCCCTACCACAAACATTTCTGTTTAAAAAATGCCAAAAAAAATTAGTTAAAGCAGAGTTAGGATTGCACTATGATAGTTTGTACCCATCCACAACATCCAGTTCAGCAAGACTCAAACTTCTGAAAACCAGGAAATACAGAGTTAAGATAAACATCCATGAAGTCTTAATTCTACCCTCTTTGAGTGATGCTCCACATCGCACTCTCCCTTTTCACTGTAATGGACAGGTGTTACCTGCACTTGTCCTACTCTAACACTGAAGCTGCTTCCCCAACAGAATATCATAGTTGTACAATTTAACAACCACTTCATACCCTTGTAGAACCCCTTCACACTGGCACACAGAATACTATCTAAGCCTATACTTTCCCCTACCCATTATTAAATTCACAGATTGTTCTCATATCCCTACACACTACTGACAATACCCATGGCAAAAGGACCCCAGTGCCCTCCTACTAACACGATTTACACAATTTTGTATTGAAATGATGCAGACAGGAACCTCCAGGTACTTCTGCACCTCTTTCCTTTATGAGACAAGGCAGGTGAGGTAATATCTTCTGCTGGATTATCTTCCTTTGGTAACAGGCATGGGGGGAGACTCAGCCCCAGATCACCTCATACAGACATTCCCTGGGTTATGCAAACCCGCACTCACAGAAAAAGTTTCGTAAGCTGGTTTTGTTGTGGTTGTTGATTTTGCGCGTAATTGTCAGGTATACGTCCCCGACTTACGCAAAATTCGACTTACGCAAGGTGTTCTGGAACGGAACGTTTGCATAAGTCAGGGAGCACATGTATCATAATCACAGCTCTTCTAAGCTGCTCTTACTTATTCCTCCACCATTCAGTACAACTACACCTAATACAGTGAATGCAGCTGGAGTGCATGCAGATAATTCCCACTGGCTATTCCCAGCTGCAGGGGGGCAGAAAATGTGTGGGCATTTATTTTAACACTGTATTTTCTGGTTTTCAGAAGTTTTGAGTTTTGCAGAACTCTCTGTTCTGGAAGGGCATAAGATCTCACTGGGCAACCTTAACTTTGTATTAACAATTTATTTTTTGCCATTTAGTTTGTATATACAGTGTTCTGAAATTGCTTGTGTTACTGAAGCTTGGCAAACACTAGACAGTGTAACACTGCTTTGTACATTGACTTTTAAAATTTACTTGTTAATGACAATCCTTCACAGGATTTTTAATTCCAGTTTTGTCTATTTGTAAGAGCTTTCTCCCATCCTTCTCCCTCTCTGCGCCCCCCCCCGTCCATGCGCTCATAAGGAGAGAGGTTTTATTTCATTGCATCTTGTTCTCCTCCCAAGCACCTAGCATTTATCCCCTTTTCCCAGACTTCAGTCCTGTTATCAACAAACATTCTCTTGTCTTCCAGTGGTTTGTCTTCCACCTGCAGAGCATCTTCACAGCAGAAGAAATGACCTTTCAGTTCACTTGTGCATTATGATTTCCTGTTGGTACTGGCATTGTAGGCTTAAAACTGAATAGATAGAATCACACAAACCTAACTGCTGGTATTGTCAGGAAAGTGCTGTTGAACGAGAACACAGGCTTAACTCAAGCTGAGGGTTAATTCTATGGTGAAAGTTTAAGAAACTATTTGAAAATCTGATTCTCTGTGCCCAGTTTAAATCCTTACCTCAATACACTGGAGCTTCCCAAACATATGTACTAAAGCTTCCTTGTCTTTAATCTTAATGAAACCATGGAAAGAGATTCCTCAGACAAGTTGACTTTTAAGGGGGAGGTGGGGGATTGTATAGTGCCAAATCTCATGCTCCTGGTGCTTCACAAAATTTAAAATGGTATTCAGTGCACATTTTAATTATTTAATTTGTAAAAACCATATTATATTGTTACTGAGGCTGTAACCAATAATACGGTACTCATATTCAGCAGCATTGGTATAAAGTTGAGTACAAAGTCAGTAATTCCAGGGTAAAAATCTTGAGTTAAATTCTTCCCTCACTTACACAGGTGCAAGTCCCATTGAAATCTGTGGGAATATGTAATGAATGCATATACACTGACAGGATGCCTAACCATGTAAAATAAAAAGAGAGACAACTTCATTATATCTGCCCTTTTCCTATATCTGCTTTTGCCAGAAGTAAGCTGCCGAGAGCTGGCAGAGAGTGAAAGAGCTTTAGGCTTCTGGAGCATAAATAGCTCTCTGTTTAAAACTGCCTGTCTAAAATATAATAAAGGTGGATATAATAGGTCATCTGATAGAGTCATCTGCTCTTAAAGAAATCCAAAAATTGAAGAGGAAAGAGGACTATCTTCCCCCAGTTAACACAAGTTGCATCTCTGTGAGGGCGGAATTGTGCTGCTTGTGATTAAGGAACTAACTGTCCTTTTGGCTCAACTTTGGCATACTTTATACAACGTCCAGGCCATCTTTCTACTACTATAGAATTTTCCCCGGCAGTGTGTTTTCTAGTGTTTTATCACTGTTGACAATCATTAGGATTTCTACCTTGAGAGGCTATTTTCCAGTTTGCTAAATATAGTTCTTGAAAGTTTTTCATGATGAACAGCAAATTTTTCCTCTCTTAACTTTATCTCATTATGCCCATCTAAATGTTCATATTTATGTTGGTCAAATATTAATTATGTTCTCTTGCTCCCTCCTGCTCCAGTCATGCCGTGAGCATATATGGCCGACTCTCTTCATTTTTCCTTATAATTCAGTTCCTTCAGCTTCTGATCAGTTTTACTACTTCTCTTTGAAGGCTCTCCAATTTATCTTTCTGGCTATTTGATTCCTGAAATTCAGCACACGACTCCAGATGTGGTTGTACCAAAGCCACAAAGAGAAGGGACTACTGTCTCTCTGATTTGTAAATGCCTCCGTATGATGAATTTGCTGTCACATTGTTTTGCAGACTCATGTTTTTAATTTGGTGTCCATTATCGCTACTTCCCTACCAAATTCATGGCCACGAAAAACACATCATGGACCATGAAATCTGGTGCCCCTCCTCGCCTTCTGGTGAAATCTGGACTTTTGTGTGCTTTTACTCTATACTATATAGATTTCATGAGGGAGACCAGCATTTCTCAAATTGGGGGTCCTGATCCAAAAGGCAGTTGCAGGGGGGTCACAAGGTTATTTTAGGGGGTTGCAGTATTGCTATCCTTACTTCTGTGCTGCCTTCAGAGGCGGGTGGCTGGAGAGAGGTGGCTGTTGGCTGGGCACCCATCTCTGAAAGCAGCACGGCTGCCAGCAGTAGCGCAGAAGTAAGGGTAGGAGTACGGCAACCCCCTCTACAATAACCTTGCAACCCCCTCACAACTCCTTTTTGGATCAGGGCCCCTACAATTACAACACTGTGAAATTTCAGATTTAAATAGCTGAAATCATGAAATTTACGATTTTTTAAATCCTATGACCGTGAAATTGTCCAAAATGGACCATGACTTTAGAAGGGCCCTAATTATCGCTCCTATGGCTTCTTCACGTTTACTACTGAAAATACAGATTTTTCTTCATTCTGCTGGATTTCTGTGTTTTGAATGGTTATTCCCTAGTGGCAGATCGTCAGCTGGTGTAAATAGTTACAGCTATGTTGAAGCTAGTGGCCCTAACGGCATGTTTACACTAGCACTTTTGTCGGTATAACTTATGCTGCTCAGTGGTGTGGGAAAAAAACATCTCTCTAAGCGACAAAAATTATACTGACAGAAACACCGGTGTGGACAGCCTTATCGGCGGGAGTGCTATTCCACCAATATAGCTTCCGCCACTTGTGGTTTAATTATGGCAATGGGAGAGCTCTCTCCCATTGGCAGAGTATGTTTCTTCTCTTCTATCCCCATCTCGTCTCTCTCTCCGCTCACACCCCCCCACCCCAAAAAAAAAGCAGACACGGGAGAATAGATTATTTTGGGTGGCTGATCCATTTTCCCCAAGGAATCTTGCAATTTTAAATGAAGTATAATACATTGGACATATACCCTTAGCGCCCAAGGTTTTTCTAAATCTTTACCCTCTATTAGTAGCATTCAACTCCTTGCCTGCTCCTGCAGTAAATGGCTGAACAGCCAGCCACTAGCTTTGTTACATACTCAGTGAGTGGATTGGAGTGGCATAGCTTATTCTAACACTCCTCTGCCACCTTACTGTCGATGTTCTGCTGAGTTATGCAACAGAATGGCGTAGCTCATTCTGCCATTGACAAAATATTTCTTCCCTTTAGCCATTCTCTAGTAGTAAAAATAGGACTGAAGGGAAAAAAGGTTGCCCCAAATGCCTAGCTCTTTTGATTCTCCTGAGGTGGTAGTTCTTCTGTATAGCCAAGACCACTCTTTCTGGTGCCCTCTAGATCAGTGGATCTCAAAGCTGGTCCGCTGCTTGTTCAGTGAAAGCCCCTGGTGGGCCGGTTTGTTTATCTGCCGCGTCCGCAGGTTCGGCCGATCGTGGCTCCCACTGGCCGTGGTTCGCCGCTCCAGGCCAATGGGGACTGCGGGAAGCGGCGTGGACCGAGGGATGTGCTGGCCGCCCTTCCTGCAGGAGAAAACAAAAGGTGTTCCTTTTCTGTTTTTTTTTCGAAGACCAGAAATGCAATTTACTAAAATTGACTTTTCTACAATTGTCAAATAAATTCATGTTTGCTTCTTGGAAATCTGTAAGAAAGCAAATTGGCCTAACCCTGAAAAGATTAAAGACCAATTGACCAGGGTTGTCATTGGATTCCATAACTATTAGGGATCTTGTTAGTGTTGGGCAGAGGTGTTACTGCAGTGTTCTACACACTTTCTTTAAAATCTGTGGTTGAGATTTTCAGAGTTAACAAGGGAATTTGACACAACTCCCATTAAAATTGAATTGGAGTTGTGAATCTAAGTCCCCAAATCAGGTTTGAAAATCTCAACCTATAACTTTAATGTCCTAAATTCAGTAGATGTAGCGTTCACCCAGTAGGACATCCAAGCTTTAGTGTAGTAACCTTTTTTATGGATTCCCTCTTTCTCCTCTTAATTTTGTTTTGGTTTGGAAATAGAGCAGACTACTGCTTACCTCTGGGTGGGCCTGGAAGAGATTTCATCTGATTACAGAGAATTCCTAGACAGATTTATCTAGGGCTTGGTCTACACTACCCCCCCCCAATTCGAACTAAGGTACACAACTTCAGCTACGTGAATAACGTAGCTGAAGTCGAAGTACCTTAGTTCGAACTTACCTTGGTCCACACGCGGCAGGCAGGCTCCCCCGTCGACTCCGCGGTACTCCTCTCGCCGAGCTGGAGTACCGCAGTCGACGGCAAGCACTTCCGGGTTCGACTTATCGCGTCCAGACTAGACGCGATAAGTCGAACCCAGAACTTCGATTTCCAGCCGTCGAACTAGCTGGTAAGTGTAGCCAAGGCCTAGAGTTTTGGGGAAGTACTGTGGTGACCTGTGAGGTCTTGCCTACACTGCCACTTTACAGCGCTGCAACTTTCTCGCTCAGGGATGTGAAAAAACACACCCCGAGCGCTGCAAGTTTCAGCACTGCAAAGTGGCGGTGTAGACAAGGCCTTTCAGCGCTGGTAGCTACTCCCCTCATGGGGGTGGGTTTTTTACAGCGCTGGGAGAGCTCTTTCCCAGCACTAGTGCCACAACTACACAGCCACATTAAAGCGCTGGTGCGGTAGCACTTTCACTTAGCTTTTCTGTGGTATGTCTTTGCTAGCTAATTGCTTACCTGCTAAAATTTCTTGGGTCTATAAAATATCCTTTTGGGATAATTTCAACATTTCTATAATATGTTTTACCTTTAAATTACTTATATGTAGTTAACTCCTGTTCAACAGTTTTTATGTGCGAATTAATTATTTATAGGATGAATAGATAACAGAATATCCTTATTTAACCCGTTTTCACTTTTTGATGATGATTGTTGTAATAGTTGTTCTTACCTACCTTTCCTCTCAATGTGAAGATTATATCAAATTAGATCTATTACTCTTCCATTCCAATTTATTTTTTAGAAGAGTCTGCTCTGTGGGTGTACCATTAATATGTCTATTTTAGTAACTAAAGTGAATGACCCTGAGCTATATTATTTGTAATCTTTCATCAGTGTTGTGACTGTATTTTAATGCTATGAATTAAATCTACACTAATTGCTTAATTGAATGTTTACATATATATTTAACTCTCACTTAGGAAAATTGTGATTCATTTGGATATTACAAAATATGCTTAAACTGCAAGAATAATTTGTATTAAACTCAGCTATTTTTGATTTGAATGTTCAGCTTTTGTTTTTAGCATTAAAGTGATATATCAGTATAAATCACATTTGTCTGAATTTTTTGAGACATTAGAAATGGGAAAAATGTCTCTACCTTTTAGTTTCTTTCTTTGTTCATTTGGCAGCACTTGCATGTTCAGTTTCACTGTTTTGTCTTTATAGTAATTCAGTTAGTTGTTTGTATGGGCCTTTCATACACCAACAGGGGAGATAAATACTTGTAAAAATATGATATTCTGATTTGTAAAACCATAAAAAATGGCAGAAATCTTAGGCAATGTACTCAAGACTACTTAGTCTTAGTATGTCCAAGACTACTTTTAACTCCTTTTGAAAACTGATCATGTTTCAAGTTTGCTGTATCCCTTTTAGTAGATCGAGTCTAATATGAAAGTCTTTAATATAGCAAACAGAATTTCAGTTGTAGGAATTAACATTTAGCTTGTATAGATTTTTTTTATGAAGTTTTGAATTTTTAGAAGATTTTGATAGCCTGTTGCTTAGTCTGTGACCCTTGAAATAAAGAACAATTGTTTCAGAAAATCATCGTATGTTTCAGTACTGTGTTTTTTTGGTTATAGTTGAGAATTCATGTTTGTTTATTTTCATTAAGACTGAAATCCTTAATTACCTCTCAGTTTTTATAAACTCGCTTTGTATGCTTTATTTCTTATTTGTAGTATTTCTTAAGATTGTTAAGAAAATGTGAATTTATTTCCATTATTAAATAAAATATAGAAATATTTCTAGAGCAAAAGAAGGTTTCCTGAATCTCAATTGTTATATGCCTTCCCTTTCAAACAGATCAAATTTCTCTATCCCTTCATCAATCAGTACATTTTTATTCCTTACTTTATTGGCCTGCTAAACCCAGGGTTGTGAGTTCAATCCTTGAGGGGGCCATTTAGGGATCTGGGGCAAAAATCTGCCTGGGGATTGGTCCTGCTTTGAGCAGGGGGTTGGACTAGATGACCTCCTGAGGTCCCTTCCAACCCTGATATTCTACGATTCTATACAAATTGGGTTACTTTATCTTTTATTTTCAAAAAGTTTGTTTTTAAAATGTAAGTAATTTAATCCGTGGTATGGCACTTCTAAAATAGCTTGAGGTGTGTTGCCTATAAGGATTTCAGAGCACTTTATTCAGCATCTATTTTATAGTCTTTTTAATAGAAATTTATAGTTACTTTGGATAAAATGTCAAATTGAAAAAGGAACAGGAATTCTTTTGCATGACAAAGTTTGACCGCGGATGCCCTTGCACATTCGTATTGTACAGATTGAGCAAATCTTTGACACTGGAGTATGTTTACTGAAAAAAGGTGCAAGAGAATTTAACTAAAGGTATTAGAACAAAATCTCAGAGGAAAACTTGCTAAATCTAATTAATTATATGGCTTCTGAAAGTATGAAATGTTAGCACAGGAAGTTAAGTGTAGGAGGGAAAAGCAAGTGCCTTGGGAATGACTAGAAATCCAATTAAGGTCTGAATAGGAGAAATTTACATGTCAGTCAAACAAGTGGTTTCTGGAAGCTGTGCTAGGCCATCAAATGCAATAAGATCCTTGTTACTTCGCAGTACAGGAGAGATAGTAATGGCTGCATTGGTAGTAAGTACATCAAGAAAGTTGTAAACTTGGATTACAGATGAAGTGGTGTCAATCGGAATAAGATCGGTGCATGGAATCCTTGAAAACTAGGGTTTCTCAAGGTGCCTGTTACTATAATTTAAACCCAGAATCTGACTGTGTGTGGTCATCCTATCATCCCAGGCCTACTTCAAAGCTGTGTCTGCAATAAGAAACTCCCAAGGTCATGGATTCTCAATAAAGAGCAATTTAATACCCTTGCCACTTCATCAAGCACTTGGGATTAGGCACCAGGTTACATAGTGTGTTCATCTGGGAGGAGAACTAGACAGTTTATCTTTACTATCCAATCTTCTACTTCCCAAACTTGAGTGAAATTTTTAATGTAGTTTGATGGTCTCCTGTATTGATCTTTTCATTTGAGCCAGATTTTGATATTGATGCATGTTGCAATCCATATAAATTAAAACACAAAGTTCTCTCTAAGTATGTTTAGGGAAACAGGAGTTATAACCTCCAGGTAAGGAGAGAGATACATTCTTCAAGGTGTGCTGACAATGTAAATAGTGGTCTGGACGAAGAAGATTTTGAAGAAGTAAAATAAGGGCATGTCCTACAGACTCAGGAAAGAGCAAGGATACTAGAAATTTATGTTTTTAGAATAAAATGCAGGAATCGTAGTTTCAGTGGCCTATCTGAGGACAAGGAATGGCAGAAAAAAACTTGGTATTTTCCCACCTCAGTTGTAGATCAGTCTTCTGGTCCACTTGATGTGTTTGTATTGATATCAATTAGGGACTACTATGGGGCCGTTTGACAGCTAGTAAGAAATCTAGAAACGAACTGAGTAACTGTAATTTTCTTAGTTAAATTGCTCAAAATAGCATTGTTCATCTTTATTTTTAAAAAGAGACTTACACGATGAAGTATTAGATGTGCACAAGATATCTGGTGTGTTTTTCTGAAATTATTATATTTGAATGTACACTCTCTGGTCTGAGCTACAGCATTGCACTTAAGTCTTGGGAGCCTGATTAATCGAGTAATTTTGACTTTATTTCTGTTGGAGATGCCTAGTCCTCCTCTTTTAGAGTTTGTGAAGTCTGTAGTTTGCCATTGCAGTTTGTTTTAGTAGTGGATACTTCCTTCCCATTGCTGAAATAACTTGAATTAAAAATAAAATATTTATTAAATAAATATGCATGTTTTGAAATATCATTGTTTCAACAAGTAAAGGCAGATGAATGAAAACTGATTTTTGCAGAATTAAAAAGAGAGAAACCTCTATTCCTTTTGGTTGTTTAGAGAGTTTACCAAATATAAACCAATGTGGAGTACTTTTCTTGCATCTGCCAACCTGCATCAAATGAAATTTAAAAGAATAAAACGCTTCTTCATAGATGTGTAATTGTCATTTTCACAGTGTTGATGCTTGGTGAAATTATGAGCACAAGAGACAGACATTGGAGTTGTTAGTGGGAGGGAAGACCACCCAAACCCCAGATGCTGGGAAGGGAAGAGAGTAATGAGGGATTTTTTCCATTCACCCCTTCTTCCAATAGCTAGAAGTGTGAAGGAATAGGTAGAATAGAGAATCTGAGCCCCTTACAGCAAAGCAGTGGTGGAGGCAGAGAGATGAAAAATTCCCTTACGGCAGCAAGAGAGAATTTGGCTTCAAGTTTATCATAATCCTGTTAGCCTGATATGAAAGATGAAGTCCCCAAGAAGGTTCGATGGCAGGACCGTAGTATATCATCCTCTCCATTCTCAGCAGCTGCAAATCTGGTCTGTGGGGACTGTTCATCTGGCATTTTCTCTGGGTCTTGCTAGTGGGGTTCACCACTTACCTTTTATTGCTAGGAGGTTTAATCTCTGATTAGTAGGTTTCATACATTTTTCCAGCCTTGGTTGCATAAACAATTGTTGAAGCAAAGTTACACTGCAAATATAATTGTATATTATGTTTTCTAGCAGCTTTCTTTCTTTGTCTCATGGATTATAGTGTGAACGTTTTACAAAATCCATTGAAGGAGAAAAATCACAATTATCCTATGCTAATCCACCTGTGTGGTTGGATTTGCACCAAAATAACTAGTAAGATATATGGATGCTAAAGAATTCTTATAACCTAATGAAGGGATAGTGTAATTCATACTTCCTGTGACTTGGGTGTGGTTATTCTGTCTCCAGTAGGGTAAGAATACAAAGTATAATGAACACTGTTGCATATTTGAGGAACTGGAGTTCCACAAATATTCTGTGTGTTCTTCTGTGGGGAAATATGTGCCTGTTACTTTTGCCTATTATAGTATTCTAAAAAAACGTAAAAACAGAAGCAGGTAACAAATTAACATAGTAACGGCCATACTGGGTCAGACCAATGGTCCATCTAGCCCAGCAACCTGTCTTCCAACAGTGTCCAATGCCAGGTGCCCCAAAGCGAATGAACAGAGCAGGGCAATTATCAAGTGATTCAGCCCCTGTCGTCTAGTCCCAACATCTAGCAGTCAGAGTCTTAGGGACAGCGAGAGCATGGGATTGCATCCCTGACCATCTTGGCTAATAGCCATTGATGGACCTTTACTCTATGAACTTACCTAATTCTTTTTAAAACTCACTTATAGTTTTGGCCTTCACAAACTCCCCTGGCAACAAATTCCACAGGTTAACTGTGTGTTGTGTGAAGAAGTACTTCCTTTTGTTTGTTTTAACCTGCTGCCTATTAATTTCATTACGTGACCCCTGGTTCTTGTGTTATATGAAAGGATAAATAACACTTCCTTATTCACTTTCTCCACACCATTCATGATTTTATAGACCTCTGTCATATCCCCCTTAGTTGTCTCTTTTCCAAGCTTAATGGTCCCAGTCTTTTTAATCTTTCCTTACATGGAAGCTGTTCCATACCCTTAATCATTTTTTGTTGCCCACTCTCCATTCTGAAAACTGGCCGGTGCATAAATCTTAAATAAAAACATGGTATTATTTTGCATTTGGCAGTGGATTAAGTTTGTTCATGATCTTGATTTGAACCATGGGCTTCCCATATTATAAGGAATTAATGTGCATACATTGCTGGTTTTGAGCCATGACACTTTCTATACCTGCTTTTAGATTATTTTGTTTAACTTGGATCACCTACTGTCTGTTTTTCTGATTTTAAAAAAAGGTTTGTGGGTATGCTTAGAAGATTTTTTTCTTCCATCTTGAGTCCCCCGTATCATTAATGGAGGCTTGAGATTTTTTTCCTTATTTGGAACCTGTCAACAGCTGAATTTGCCTAGGACTTGGTGTTAAATGCAGAGGACTCTTTCTCTCCCATTACTGTACCCTGCTGGCCTGGAAGCAAAAAAAATAAAATAAAATAACATAAAATGTTACTAGGATCTTCTCATGACACTTTAGAACACTATTGCTAGGAAAATAGACTAACTTTATCCATTTTTTATATTTAAAAAAATAAATACTGTCATCTAAATAAATTTTCTAAACTTTTCCTCTTTCAGGAACACCATTTACAACGAGCTATTTCGGCACAGCAAGTCTTTAGAGAAAAGAAAGAGAGCATGGTTATCCCAGTTCCTGAGGCAGAGAGCAATGTCAACTATTACAATCGCCTGTACAAAGGAGAGTTTAAACAACCAAAGCAGTTCATTCACATTCAACGTAAGTTCATGGATATGTTGGTCTGTCTTCTTTTAAGTTAACTTGGGAAAGTTCTTAATGATTGCAGAGGCAAAATTATAAAAGTATTCATAGGGTAGGTGGAAGGACCTGCAAAAAACCTGGTACACCTCTATCCCAATAATGTGACCTGATATAACACGAATTCGGATATAACGCGGTAAAGCAGTGCTCCGGGGGGGGGGGGGGCAGGGCTGTGCACTCCGGTGGATCAAAGCAAGTTTGATATAACACGGTTTCACCTATAACGTGGTAGGATTTTTTTTGGCGTTATATCAAGGTAGAGGTGTAATAGTTAAAGTAGCTAAGTCCTTGTTTCTCCTTTGGAGTAGCCAGGAGGATTTGGGGATTGAGGGAGAGAGGAAGGTATTATTTGTATGGCTGGCTTGTGGATTCCCATATTGACGTTTTGTATGTGCTTAAGATAGACAGTAACCAAAGGACAAATCCTACTAGTTATCTGTTGTGTTGAGCACACCATCATAGAATCCATTTGATTTCCTAACTCTGAGATGGAATAACTGAAGGAGCCATACTAAAAGTTGTCTGTGATGATTGTTTCTTTGTCATCAGTTTTTGATGCTGTGGTTCCTGAGTGCCCCTTATCTCTACTCGCAGATCACCTTAGCAAGAAGATAGATTAAATAGGAGAATATCTGTAGTGGAATCTGTAGTGGAAATCACTGTATCTGGTCACCTGATTGTAGCATGAAAAGATTTTGAAACTTTATGCTGAGATTGTGTTGGAGGTAAAGAATGGGCTCTTCACTGTAGTGTATGTGGAGTTCCAACTTGCAGAAATACTCTGAGCTACAGGTAATTTTGGTGAATATGTATAAATTTTGTGAAAATGTAGAATTGCGTATTTATTACTGCAAAAATTTTCAGTTTGTCATACCTGAGACTGCCCTGATTTGGATGGGATTGACTGCCTGTGTGGTAATAGATGCATTTTAGGGGGAAACAAACGTAAGGTCACTGTTTGCTTTGTTTTTGATTAGTCATGTTCTCTGAGGTATTTAGGTTGGCAGTTTGTAAACGGGACTCATCCCACTTGTTGTATTATTGTAAACTCTTTGCGCATAGACCATCTTTAGGTTCTGTGTTTGTATAACACTTAGTACAGTGGGGTGCTAGTCTGTGACTGGGGCTCCTTGTCACTACCACACTACAAATAAATCAAAATAATAATAAAATTTTGTGGTAAGACACTGGGTCTACTTTTTGTTGGAATTTATCAATGCCTTTTTGGGAAGGCAAGAAACTAAGCACTTTTCAAATGGTTGATTGTTAAGCCAATACTCAAGAAATCCTTTCTTGCCACTGACCTCCTGATCCTCTTTTTTTTTTTTTAATAAAAAGTTTTGGAAGGATTATTGGCAAAGTTACGTTGAAGTGTCTTGGATAATATAGGAGTCCTCTGATCTCCTTGACTCCATTTGTTAGGCTTGTTTATGATACATACTATGTTAATTTTGTTGATCTGCATCCTGTGCCAGATATAGATCCTCTATTGATTCTTTGTGTTTCATCTTCGAAGATGTTTCAGCCTCCATGAATCTGTTGTTTATAAGGTGTCATTGAGCTGCCTATGTATATAGGTGGAGATAGGCTTAATTTGAATGTGTCTTTTTTTTTCTCATGGGGAGAAGCCAAAGAGTACTGTTAATTAGTTTTTGAATTGCGTCATCTGCATGCTGCTGATGCGGTCCTCTGTTTCTGTTTCATTGCACCTGGGTGGTGTATTTTCTTGTCTTTCATAGTATTTTTCCAAAATTGGGAGTTGTGTGAAGGTGAGTTGGCTGAAGCTCCCTTTTGGATAAGACCGAGATGATGCTAGTAGTGTGAGGAAGCAGCCAAAGGAAATAGTATCAATAAAATCCTTTTGGTTTAAATAAAATTAAATTAAAAAATCACATGCCTAACCAAAATATATTGGTACAAAAAACTGTTCATAGACCATCCTTATTGCAAGGGGCGGCTACTCAGATCTATATGGTTTATACTGTCAGCAAGCAGTTCATAGAAAAATGAACTTTGATTCTCTTTTGTGACTTGTTAAATGTATCGACATTAACCAATTATTTTTATTTTAAGTAGAAATCCATTCATATTACGATTGCTCTTATGATATGAATTATGGTTTAATAAATCTTGAGTTGTGACTTAGTTTGGATAGGGTGAACAGACTAAGGTCATGTTTATACTACGGGCACTGTAACTACATCTCTGTAATCCTGTAGCGTAGATGCAGAATACAGCATGAAAGGGGTTTTTTTTGTTTGTTTTTTGTTTTGGTTTTTTTGTTGCTGTGGGAACTCTACCTCCTTGAGCAACAGCAGCTTATTGACAGAAGCATTCTTCTGTTGACCTAGCTGCATCTATACTGGAGGTTAGGTCGACATAGCTATGTGGTTCAGCGGTGTGGATTTTTCACACCCCTGAGCACTGTAGTTATGTCTGTTGATTCAAGTTTTAAGTGTATACCAGGCCTAAATGTAAAAGAGAATCAGTGGTAAAAAAACTACGTTAATGCAGAGTTAGGGTTGTTTGGTGGTACACCTCTACCCTGATGTAACGTGACCCGATATAACACGAATTCGGATATAAGGAAGTAAAGCAGCACTCCGGCGGATCAAAGCAAGTTCAATATAACGCGGTTTCACCTATAACGCGATAAGATTTTTTGGCTCCCGAGGACACCGTTGTATCTGGGTAGAGGTGTATGATGTCTCCTTGCAGAATGCTGAGTTGAGCACAGCTCAAACTTTTGAAAGCTAGGCAGTGCACCAACATGCCCTGTTAATGCACATAATTTTATTCTGCCAATGCCCCAGCTGCTGAAATGTGCCATCTCCTTTTACAAAGTATTCTCTGTTACCTGCAGGATTTCACATAACACTATTAAAGAACAAACAGGAGAAGGAGGAGGGGGGGAAGAAGACTGCCCATGCCACTTTTCCTTTGTTTCTTTGGAGCTTTCAATAGCCAGTGGGAATTATGTTCATACATTACAGGTGCAGTCAGTGTGTTAGGGTTACCAGCACTAAATGGGAGAGGTAGTAATTGGGCCTGCTTGCTAAAGGTGTGTTTGTGAGATGAGGACATATGTGGATTACTTTGAGGACATGTGTGGCTCTAGGTTTCCTTTTGTATGTGAGCAAAGGGAACAGCTGCATGTGTACCTATGGGATCCAGCATGCATCATTTCAGTGCAGAGTTATGCACATTTATATAACTAGTAGGGCACAGGGGTTTTATTACAAAGGGTTTTGTCCATAGTGAGCTGGGGTATGAGAGCAGCCTGAGCATTTATTATCTGCATGCGCTCCAGGTAAAATGAGTGTGGTCAGTATCAGGTGTTGCTGAACTGAATGGTGCCGACAGTAGTTAGCTCTGCTTGGTAGAGGTGTGTGTGCGCGTGAGATCTGTGGATTACTTTGAGGTGTGTGACAGAGCTGTGGTTGTGATATGAAGAGGTCTATGTTTTGCACCCTCTCATGTATGAGGAAAGGAAATAGGTGTATTTCAGGATGCAGTATTCATAATTTCTATACTGCATTGTGGAGATTGCCAGTGGTGGGGCTTTTTTTACAAAGGATATTGTCAGTAGTGAGGTGAAATATGAAATAATTCTAATGCTTTAATGATGGTTAAGTGAACACATAGGTTGAGACCTCTACCTTTGAGCTAAGAGACGTTATTCCCAGATGCGCGCGTGCGCGCACACACACGCGCGCTTTGCTTGAGCTAGTATGCTAAAGATATCAGTATAGCACTGGAGTAGCATGAGTGGTGGCTTGTGCTACTTGCCAGATACTTGGGAGGATAGCTCAAATCACTGCCTGTGCTACCTTGGGTACGCTGCGGCTTTTTTAGCATGCTAGCTCGAGCAGAGCTAGCATGGGTACATCTGTGTTAGGTGGGAGTCACACCTCCCAGCTCAAATGTAGATGTATCCTCAGGGTAAAGGAGTTGTAAAAGGTTGCAGAGTGACTCTTAGAATACCATATGTATAAAATGTTTCTTTGCATTTGGCTAAGTATGTGAGTGTATGCCAGGATCCGAATCTTGTAGTGAGAAGGGCTAGTGTGAGTATGTGCATATTGAAGCATTGCCCAAAGAGGATAAAAAGAAGGTGGCTGGAAAATCTTTTTCCTTTTTGTCCTTTTAATAGTGTTAAATGGAATCTTGTGGGTGAGAGTAAATAGGTTGTAGAAGGTGAAGAGATGGTACATTTCAGCAGCTTGGGGGTTGGCAGAGTAAAGGGTATGTGTTAATGAGACATATTGGGACATTGCTGAAAGAAGACAGAGTTAAGGCAACCATAACTCTGCATTTCCTGATTTTTCAGAAGTTTGAGCTCTGTGCAACTCTGTTCTGCAATGGGAAGATGTACCATTGAGTAATCTTAACTGTGCGTTAACATACTTTTTTGCCATTGAATTTATTAGTTTTTTGAACAGGAATAGATATGTCGTTGTTCGGAGTTAGTAATCATTTAGGCAGGTGTACATATAATGTCTTGCAATTAGCAAACTCAGCCAGTGCCGCTCCTCTCTCCGCTTGTGCACAAGCACCCCACTTGCTTTGCTTTCAGACCTCCCCAGACATCCCCTTGACCCATTCACCTTGTCCTTCCTCCAAGCTGGCCTCATCCCCACTATTGTACTCACACCTCTCCCCACCAAGCAGGTGACAAATCTCCTTGAAATCTTCACTCCCTGGTATACAAATGTTTCTGTTGCCATTATTCTCTTATACCTCCCCTCCTATAACCGACTCGCATGTAGTACCTGGAGTGAAAGACAGCTGTATTACAGAGAAATAGTGTCCTAGTTTCGTTTCACAATGGTTGGAGGGTGCCGTTTGTGGCAGGGTTGGCGTAGGTTTCCGTTCCAAAGGACTGGCAGTTAGACCCCTGTCCAATAGATGTATCCCATCTCCGAGAAACACTGAGGTTTCAGAGCTTATGATGTTTCAGTGCCATACAGTACATCGTTTCCAGTCAGCCATGAACCCTCCAATTTCCCAATTAATGTTCTTCCAATACTTACTATTAGCTTTTATGCAGCGTTGGGTTGCACTGGCAGAGCTGTGGGGTGCAGGGGGGTTCAGTGCATAGGCAAGGCTGAGGGTGCCATGCCTCCCTCACCTGAGCCCCAACCTCTTTCCTCCCCTACCCTCCATCTCCATTAACCACCCTCTTTTTGCTGCAGCCCCAAACTCCCTTCCTCTAGTTCCCCCATCCCCTAATACCTCTCCCTTCCCAAGAATATTTTCCCCACAAATACTTTGATTATTTTCCTTCCAAAATGAAATTGCCACCCCAGACTCTCACTTAGGCCTGGACTATACTAGAAAATTAAGCCTGCTTAATTATGTTGCTCAGGGGTTTGAAAAATCCACATCCCTGAGTCACATAGTTAAGTTGACCTAACCCCCAGTGTAGACAGTGCTAGGCTGATAAAAGAATTATTCCATCAACCTAGCTACTGTTTCTCTCTAGGAGGTGGATTACCTACTTGTTGGTGATGGGGGACTTCAACTACGCTGACATCTATTTGGAAAATAATACAGCAGGGCACAGATTATCCAAGAAGTTCTTGGAACATATTGGAGACATCTTTTTATTACAGAAGGTGACTAGGGGAGAGGCTATTCTGGATTTGATTCTGACAAACAGGGAGGAACTAGTTGAGAATCTGAAGGTAGAAGGCGCTTGGATGAAAGTGATCATGCAATGATAGCGTTCATGACTCTAAGGAATGATAGCAGAATAAAGAAAATGGACTTCAAGAAGGCAGACTTGGCCAAACTCGGAGAACTGGTAGGTAAGATCCCATGGGAAGTAAGTTTAAGCGAAAAAAGAGTTCAGAAGAGTTGGTAGTTTTTTAAAGATACATTATTAGGGGCACAAGAGCAAACTATTTCAGTGCGTAGGAAAAATGATAAGAGACCACCCTGGCTCAATCAGGAAATCTTCAATGACCTGAAACTCAAAGAAGAGTCATACAAAAAGTAGAAACTAGGTCAAATTATGAAGGATGAATATAAAAAAACAACGCTAGCATGTAGGGTCAAAATTAAAAAGGCTAAGGCACAAAACGAGATTAAACTAGCTAGGAATGTAAAAGGTAACAAGAAAATATTTTATAAATACGTGAGAAGCAAGAGGAAGACCAAGTTGAGGTTAGGCCCTTTACTCGATGAGGAGTGAAAGACAGTAACAGAAAACGCCATAATGGCTAAAGTGTCACCAAAAAAGGTAGCAGTGATTTTATGACTACGTAGGGAACATAATTGTTAATAGAATAGGATCTGAGGCTGAAATAGGGAAAGAATTAGTTAGATGCCTTCAAGTCAGCAGACCATGATGAAATACATCTTAGATTACTTAAGGAACTGGCTTAAGAGATCTTCGAACCATTAGAAATTATTTTGAGAATTTGAGAAGGGGAGAGATCCCAAAGGATTGGAAAAAGGCAACTATAGTACTTCTCTATAAAAAGGGGAATAAGGACAACCTAGGTAATTATAGACCAGTCAGCTTAACTTTGGTACCTGGAAAGATAATGAATCAAACAATTACCATATATACTCGATTTTTTTTTTTAGTAAAAAAGGGATGCACCAGAGAAGGGGGTTGGTTTATGAACGGGTATAGAGAGGAAGAGGTGGGACACAGCCCCTCCCCCCAACAGAGGGAGCAAGGAGAGGCAGCAGAGCCAGAAGGGAAGAGACGGGGCCAGAGTCTCTCCGCTTCTTGCCATGCTGCTCTTCCCCCAGCATCCGAAGCAGCTGCAGCTCTGGGGCTGGCAGGCTGCAGCTGTGCCGCTTGGCCCCGTCCCTCAGAGCAGGATGTGGCCGTGCCGCCTGGCCCACTGGTGCACGCTGTGGCCATGCCACCCGGCCCAGCCCGCTGGAACATGCTGCAGCCGCACCACTCAGTATGGCCCGCTGGAGTAGACTGTGGCTGTGTTGCCAGCCTGCCGGAGCAGCTCCAGCCAGGCCAGAGACAGCCTCTCCAGATAAGGTGGGGTGGGATGGGATGGGGAGAGTGTGGGGGTCCCGGGTTAGGGGTGGGGTCATGTGGGGGGTGGTCACTGGAGTTACTCCCCTGACTCCCAGCTTCTCCCCCCCCCCCCCCCCCAAAAAAAGTTTCCCCACCAGTTGCTGTCCCGGCCTACAAGGACACTTTGTTACTTAGATTTACCTCCGTGCCTGCGGATGCTCGAGGTAAACAAACCATCTCAGCCCACCAGCGGCTTATCCTGATGGCCCGGGAACCAAAGTTTGCTGACCTCTGAATTATAGGGTTGTCTTATGAACGGGTCATAAAATTTTTCCATTTTTACTTATCCATCTTGGGGGGATCGGCTTATAAATGAACTGGTTTGATCAAGTATATACAGTAATTTGTAAGCATTTACAAGAAAATAAGGTAATTAACAGTCAACATGGATTTGTCAAGAACAAATCATGTCAACCCAAGCTAATATCTTTCTTTGACAGGGTAACGAGCATTATGGATGGGGGGAAGCAGTGGATGACTTTATTGAGGCTTTTGACACTGTCTCACTTGACCTTCTGTTTTAAAAAAACAAAACAAAAAAACCTAGAGAAATATAGCCTAGATGAACCTACTGTAAGGTAGGTGCACAACTGGCTGGAAAAGAGTAGTCAGAGTAGCTATCAATAGTTCACAGTTGAGCAGGAAAAGCATATCAAGTTGGAGTCATGCATGGATCTGTCCTGGGTCCATATCTTCGTAAATGACTTGGACAATGGCATAGAGAGTACACTTATAATGTTTGTGGACAAATCCAATCTGGGAGGGGTTGCAGGCATGTTGGAGGATAGGATTAGAATTCAAAATGATCTTGACAAACTGGAGAAAAGGTCTGAATAAAATAGGATGAAGTTCAATAAGGACAAAGGCAAAGTACTACAAATACACGCTAGGAAATGACTGCCTAGGAAGGAAAACTGCAGAAAAGGAGTTGGGGGTTATAGTGGATCACAGACTAAATGAATCAACAGTGTAATACTGTTGCAAAAAAGGTGAACATCATCCTGCACGTATTAACAAAAGTATTGTAAACAATGCACAAGAAGTAGTTTTTCCACTCTACTTCACACTGATAAGGCCTCAACTGGAGTATTGTGCCCAATTCTGGGCACCACACTGTGGGAAAGATGTGGATAAATTGGAGAAAGTATAGAGAAGAGCAACAAAAATGAATAAAGGTCTAGAAAACCTGACCTGCAAGGAAAGACTGAAAAAACTGGGTTTGTTTAGTCTGGAGAAGAGAAGACTGAGGGTGCATAACAGTCTTCAAATTCATAAAAGATTGAGGTCAGGACAAAAAGTAATGGGCTTAAGTTGCACCAAGGGAGAGTTAGGTTAGATATTAGGAAAGACTTCCTAACTGTAAGGGTAGTTAAACACTGGAACAAATTAATTACGTAGGGAGGTTATGGAATCTTTGTCGTTGGAGGTTTTTAAGAACAATTTAGACAAACACCTGTCAGTGAAGGTCTAGATAATACTTAGCTCGGCCTTGGGGCTGGAGACTGGACTAGATGACTAATTGAGTTTCCTTCCAGTCCTATATTTCTCTGATTCTATGAACAACCTTGAATAAAATTCAACAGATTGACACCATTTTGACTCACATCACATCATATAGATTGATCTCTCCTTGGGGAGGGAGGTGGCACCTAGAAAGTTTTTTTTTTTAAATGGCAGGCGATGGTGGGGTTCATCTCTCCGGAACCCCTAGCACCAATGATTGTTTCACTAAGCCTACCCTGCACCCTTCTGAGGCATACCAGATTTCAAAGAAATCTGATTAAGCATGTTGATGTTCGATGATTTAGAAAGATACTATGATGTAATTGTACCTGTAGTGGCACTCTTACACCACTACTATGTCTTTGTTTAGATATTAATGTTTTGAACAGTAAAGATGAAGAAAGGAACATAGTCTTAATAGAATTCTTTGGTCTGGAATTAGTCTTCTAAAAAAAGTGGATAATCTAATTTGTATATTGTGAAAAACATTAATCTATTAAAATTAAAAGGCAAGGGGTTTTTACTAAATTTCAATCCCAAGGCTCACTGTGTTAAGTATAATCCATTACTTTTAGCACAATAGAAGTAAGGTCCCTTTTGTTAATTTCTGATTCGTTGGTGTGAGAAAAGGTATCCTGGTACAATAGCATTTCTTTCCCAGCAACCCCAGTTTATTTTTAAAATAAAATAAAGGCATTTCAAAATTAGATTCTAACTAAACCAACTAAATTTTAAATCCATTGCAATTAATCTATTACAAAAAAACCCTATTAATGTGATTAAGACCATGTTAAGGCATATTTTTAGATGCCCCTCATTAAGTGTAGTGAATAAATCAGTATTTTCTTTTTTTCCTGCAAGTACAGTATTCCTTCCCCAAATTAAAAATAAATGAAACATTTAGACTGGGCTGTCAACCAATTAAAAAAATTAATTGCACTGTTAAAGAATAATAATATTTATTTAAATATTTTTGGATGTTTTCTACATTTTAAAATATATTGATTTCAATTACCACACAGAATACAAAGTGTACAGTGCTCACGTTATATGGTTATTTTTATTACAAAAATTTGCACAGTAAAAAACAAAAGAAATAGTATTTTTCAATTAAGCTAATACAAGTACTGTAGAACAATCTTTTTATCATGAAAGTTGAACTTACAAATGTAGAATTATGTACAAAAACTTAACTGTACTCCAAAAATAAAACAATGTAAATCTTTAAAGCCTACAAGTCCATTCAGTCCTACTCCTTGTGCAGCCAATCGCTAAGACAAACAAGTTTGTTTACATTTGCAGGAGATAATGCTACCTGCTTCTTGTTTACAATGTCACCTGAAAGTGATAACAGGTGTTTGCATGGCACTGTTGTAGCCCTCGTCGCAAGATATTTCCATGCCAGATGCACTAAAGATTCATATGTCCCTTCATGCTTCAACCACCCTTCCAGAGGACATGCGTCCATGCCAATGACGGGTTCTCCTCAATAATGATCCAAAGCAGTGCAGACCGATGCAAATTCATTTTCATCATTTGAGTCAGATGCCACCAGCAGAAGGTTGATTTTCTTTTTTAGTGGTTCAGTTCTCTAGTTTCTGCATCGGAGTGTTGCTCTTTTAAGATTTCTGAAAGCGTGCTCCACACCTCACACCACTCAGATTTTGGAAGGCACTTCAGAATCTTAAACATTGGGTCGAGTGCTGTAGCTATCTTTAGAAATCTCACATTGATATCTTCTTTGCGTTTTGTCAAATCTGAAGTGAAAGTGAACACTTAAAATGAACAACGTGCTGTGTCATCATCCAAGATTGCTATAACATGAAATTTATGGCAGAAAGTGGGTAAAACAGAGCAGGAGACATGCAATTCTCCCCTAAGGAGTTCAGTCACAAATGTAATGAACGTAATTTTTTTTTTTTTTTTTTTTTTAACAAGCATCATCAGCATGGAAGCATGTCCTCTGGAATGGTGGCGGAAGCATGAATAGGCATACGCATGTTTATACCTTTTAATGCCGGCTACAAAAGTGCCATGCAAACACCTGTTCTCACTTTCAGGTGTCGTAAATAAGAAGCGGGCAGCATTATGTCCCGTAAATGTAAACAAACTTGTTTGTCTTAGCGATTGGCTGCACAAGAAGTAGGACTGAATGGACTTGTAGACTCTCTAAAGTTTTACATTATTTTTTTGTGTAGTTATGTAACAAAATAAATCTACATTTGTAAGTTGCACTTTCATGATAAAGAGATTGCACTTCAGTACTTGTATGAGGTGAATTGAAAAATACTATCTTTATCATTTTTACAGTGCAAATATTTGTAGTAATAATAATAGAAAGTGAGCACTGTGCACTTTATATTCTGTGTTGTAATAGAAATCAATATATTTGAAAACGTAGAAAAACATCCAAATATATTTAATAAATTTCAGTTGATATTCTATTATTTAACAATGTGATTAATCACGATTAATTTTTTAAATCTCGATTAATTTAAAAAAATTAAATCGCATGAGTTGACTGCGATTAATCGACAACCCTAATTTAGACCCGAGCATTATCAGCCCCAACAGTTCAAAATGTATACATCAGCCCCCCCAGTAAGAAATTGCGTCTTAAAAATCATAAGATTATAAATTTTTTATTCTTTTTATTTGCCTTCTGATGTCTGAACCATTAGGGTTTGTGTTTTCAGGTTTTTTCTGCATCCATGAGGGCTACACACTTCTTTCATGAGAGTTGAGAGTCTCTTGTAAACATACATCTCCAGGGGCTAGGTATTTAAGGGAAAACATAAAATACCACAGCACTCATGATAAAATTTCTGGAGTTGGCAACACTGAAAACATGGCTTTTTTTCCCTCCAACAACTCTAGACCCAGCTAATTCGCAGTAGAAATTTCCTACATATCTTTTATGATTTCTTCAAAAACTGTAATACACATTTAAAATAATGAAATCTTGGTAACATGAAGTATCATCACTGCAATTCTAAAACTCTAAATGGGAAAGACTGCTGGCTTTTTATTTAAACTGTTTTTATTTTAGTGTGGATGAACGAAGGTGCAGGTTTGCAAGTTTTTATAAGTACCATTTTCTATAATATTTTACAAATTCATGGTTCTGTTTTCATCTTTTCAATCTATGGACATTGATGGAGTCCTATAGACTTTCATTGAGAAACTAGGACCTAGTGTTGTGAGTTGTAACATCCTCACATGTCTTTTTCTAAGTAATACATTCTATTGATTATCAGATTTCCATCTAAATAAAATCTTGCGTAAACTTTTGACACACATCATGGAGCTATTTTTAATACAATTTCAGTGATTCAGTACTTAATAAACAATATTATTCATTATCATCTATGTATTTATAGCACAGAGCCTATATTCAGTTCTGAATTAAATACTAAAGTTTTTTTGAATGGATTTGTTACCCTAAGATAGATAAATTTTCTTTTAACATACGCCTTCAATGGTTCTACTGCAGTAATCATGAAAATTAAATGATTTGGGGAACTGAAAGACTCCTTATCCCATTTTCAACCTTTTAGGTTCCTAGCTTGAAACATTCACTAATTGAATGTTAGCATTAATTGAAAGTTCTTGCAGTTGTTAGGACTTTAATCATCTATCTGAAATGAATTGGCATTGCTGCATTATCTACCCAATACTTGTCCTGTCTGGATTACATCTTAACTGACAGAGACAAAGATTTAATATGCATGGAAGCTGAAGTTATGCTCTAAGTTCTAGAGAAACAGTGTTTCCAGGTCAAGGCTTGGGCATGTCATAAGGGCAGTATCGTTGGGGAGAGAAGGGGAAAAGAGAGTTGGCTGCTTTTTTATTCCTCCTATGCTATACCTGTTTTTGACATTAATAGTGCCTTAATTTCCATTGGTATTGATCGAGCACTTTTATAAACACAATATAAAAATTAAAAACAAACAAAAAAAACCCTCCCACAATATATTACGTACGCTAATTATCTAAGTCATCTCAAATAGGAAAAATAGTAAATTAAAAATTACATTGGAGCTCTATTTTTCATGTGCCTTGTTGTGTCTGAGTAAGGGTTGCATCTGAAAATTATAACAATTTAATCTTTCAGAAAAATTTGCACGTGAGTTTATCGACAGAATTTTAGCTGCCACTTGAAATTTTTTTGTTTTTGTGGGTTGGAGGGAGACTAGTTAAGTTGGCCTGGGTAAAATGTTAAATAACTCTGATTTTTAATGCAAATTTTAAATTAGATTTTTTTTTTTTTTAGTAAATCTTATGGTGACTGATGTATAAAGTGACTCAATCTCTTAATAATTCAGCATCTGATATTAATATAACTTGGCTCTGACCTTTTCTCTTTTGCTGAGTATATAGTATATATTTAGTGTATATATACTAAAGAAAAGTAGGTTTTAATTTAAATTAAATATATAAGAATATTGGAAAACATTAAAATTAACAGATAATGAGAAACTTACACACTTAAAAGACATAACAGAGGTCAGCTAGTTTGAAGGGTGTTAATTTGCAGCTAAAAATGGTGATTTGTTTGTTTTCTGATACGTTACTGTAATATCTTAATTTGGAATCCTTAACATAAATAAGTGACTTCTGTAACTAAAAGCAGCTTTTATACATGGTTCTGTTTCAGCCTTTAATCTGGACAATGAACAACCAGATTATGATATGGACTCTGAAGATGAGACGTTATTAAACAGACTCAATCGGAAGATGGAAATCAAGCCGCTACAGTTTGAAATTATGATTGACAGGCTTGAAAAAGCCAGTTCGAATCAGGTATTGCACTCTTTTAAAAAATAATCCTCTCTTCTTTTACTGATAATCATTCTCATTAATGTTTTGTTTTTGTTTCACTTCTATTTAATCTTTTAATATTTTTCTTAACCTTTGAGTATCATTACTTTGTATCCCACTAGTTGTTTGAAAAACACAACCCCAGATGCATAGTGTGTGTTCATAAAACCACAGTACTCCTCTTTATCTATTAGGCAGGTAGATTCACTAAATGTTTAATTACCTAGAATGAAAATGGTAAGTGAAATAGTGTTTTTGTTTTTTTAATGTCCTCATTGAACTCCAAAATTTAGTGCAATAGAAGAGGACGGCTATCATCCTATTTTGTCAATATCAGTGTTAAAGAGATATCAGCTTTAGTAGGCTGACAGTTTTTTGCTTGCACATCCTGATTTTCCTTAGCGTTCCTTTTCTTTGGTCTAATTTTGGGTTTGGTGTGCGGGTGGTGGTGGTGGCCAGTGATATCCAGGAGGTCAGACTAGATCCTCTAGTGGTCCCTTTTGGCCTTAAATTCTATTACTTTGAAAAAAAAATCTGACATTTTAAATTTGTATTGTAATTTAAAAAGAAAACCAAAACGCCCAAAACAAGCTAAATCCAGGATTTTTCTGTTGTTACAGGCTGATCTTTAGTTGCTTTAGTTTACTTTCCAAACTTAGTTCCTGATCCTGCGAATTGGGGAGCACTCTTTCTGTTGACTTCAGTGGAAATCATAGAACTTCAGTTGGAGTTGAGTGCTCAGTACTTGGTGGTGCACAACCCTCCAGCTCTGAGTTTAGATTCTAATTTGAGCTGTGTCTTTTATAAAAATTCCTTAATGATTTACTATTTTAATATTTTACCCTAAATATGCAAAACGTGTATTAGAAATTTCTTAAATAGTTTCTCTGTATTACACTATAATTATGAAAGGTAATTCTGCTGACATTGTTAACCTTAACAATAATAAACTATATATAATCTGATGGTGTGATGGGTGAATAAACTAATCTGTTACTGAGATACATCTTTCTCTTTTTAATTTTATTTATTTATTTATTTATTTATTTATTAAACCCTCACATCTTGCAGGTTGTAGACACAAATTACTTTTCTGTTTGTAGGGAGTGTAAGATGATGACTTACAAATCAGGAAAGGGAAAAATAAAAATCCCAGTGACTGGTCACTTCACATTCCATTTTTCAGGCATGCTTCATTTCAAAAAATAAAACTCAAAACAAGAACAAATCAACTTAAACTACTTGGTAATAAACACGTGATCTTTTCCACTTCAGCCAGTTGGTTGGAGAAAGAACATGCTCTTCCTCTATAATTCCCTCTTTTGCACCAGCTTCTGCTTTTCTTTTATAACTCTGGCTAGATCATCACCTCTCTCATGCCAGAGTGCTTTTACACCTTGTCATGGGGGTTCCAGCAAATGGGAAATTGGGTTGCTCTTCCTTTTTTTGCTTAGTTGGATAGCTCCACCAAAGGACCGAAGGAAGATTTTGGCTCCTTTTTCTCTTCAGTTAGCAACATGTCTTCATTAACCAGTCTCTTTTCTATGTTAGCCATGGATAAGATGCTTCAATTCATCTCTTAGCTGGCTAAAGATGGAGCCTCAGAAGAGGACACTCAAGAGGTGATCCTTGTGTGGAATCGACTGTGTGTATCCTTTCCAGGGAGCAGAATAGCCTACAGTGATCACATCACCCTTTTCCACCCTTGGGTAGACAGTGGCTAGGATCTCCAGCTGGTGCTGGATCTTGCTGGGAAGTTGAGGCCAACCACAGTGAGAAACATGGTAGGGAAAGGAGGAGCCCCTGTACCTTTCACAGCTGGATCTGAATACAGTTCATGCCACCTCAGTAAATTGTACATCTGGGGGCTCTCTTTAGTACTGCCATTAGTACTCTGTGCAGGAGAGTGAAAAAGTAAGGAAGTCCAGGAAGAAAGTTTCCATAAGTTGAACAAGTATTAAGTTATGATTTTGTTCATAGAACTGGTGCAACGGGCCTGGAAGCACTCTTGTCATCTCCTAAGTGTTTTCCTGACTCTCAGGGGGCTCAGTTAGGAGAGCTGCATGCGTCTGTTCTTGGCAACATGATCAGACAAATCTCTGCCTGTGGGAATTCCCAGAGAATTTTACTGAATGCCCCTCACAGGGCAGTCATCACCAGCAACACCAGTTTTTGAAATTGGGGAAAAGCCCAGGAGACATGGCCCAGGCAAGAAAGGGATGCATATGTCAGTCCTTGAGCTTAGAGCAGTGAGACTAGCATTAATGTTGTTTTAGGAGACAGTCTCCAAGCTAGTCAGTCCTTCATTTAACAAAACTATGGTGGTCTTGTTTATTATGTGCCAGATGCTTACCAGGAATAGAACCTGAGTCAGAGAAGAATGTTCTCTTAGAATAAATGGGGAAGAATCTCAGAGCGTTAAGAATAACTGTCCTGGTAGGAGCCCTCAATTTGCAAGCGATTAACTGAGTTGTAAAGCTATCAGTCTTGATGAGTTTGATTTGGAGGGAAATGGAGTGGATCCCCCAAGGATTGTGTTAAAAAGTAAAGGGAGATGAAGGAATATTGATTCTAGTGTCTCTTGCCTGGCCTTACAATTCAAGCTAGTTAACTAATGATCTAATCAACAAGGGCCCTCTCTTTTTGGATTTGATGTCTCCAGGGCCATTTCATTTTACTGCCGAAGGAAAACTACATTGAAAGGATTGGTGTGTGAGAAGCAAACCTTGAAACGTCTGGGGCTGTCTCTCAAAGTGAGGCAGACACTTAGCTGAGGTTAAGAAAGTTGTCTACCTCAATGGTTCCACAGCTTCACTTGGAATACTCTTTTGGTTTGCACCAGTGCTAGGAGGCAAAAGATCAAAGTGGTGCTCTGTTCCTTATGTGGGTTCAGTAGTGAGAGAGCTGTGGAGAGACACTGGGTAGGTTTGCATCCCTTAGTAGCCAGATTTTTTCAGAGCAGTTGGAACAGGTTTTGGCTAAACAAATAATTGTTTCTCCTTGGCCACTGTAGTGCTTCAAACATTGAATATTTATCTCTTGTAAAACACTGGCATTGGTTACTCTTATTTTGGCTCTCAATTAAAATGACCTTTCTGGTGACTGTAATTAGGATGAACTTACAGTCCTCTTGTGGTGATTCCTCTTTCCAGTTTTTCACAGCGTTAAAGTAACACATCTCTTGGTTCTCAGCTTTTCGTTGAAGATGAATGCTGAGTTGCACAGGAATATAGAGATTACTCTCCTTCCCTTTAGGCCCCTAGTGTCTTCTGATAATGAAAGAGCTTGGCATTTCCTAGATGCCACTGGGGTCCTGAAAACTTACCTACACAAAGTCAAAGAAGTCAGTGCTTCAGACTCCTTGTTTTTCTTGTGTTCTTGCCAAGAAAGAACAATTCATTTTCTGTTGGTCCTTGCTAAATGGATTTGAGTACGTGTTAAGGAAGCATATATATCAGAGGGTTTTGTGTGTCCTGTGGAGGCATTAGGAATTGCTGATTATAATGTGACTGCTTCGTGGGGAGTGTCTGCGTAGAGAAAATGTCAGGCAGCTTTTTGGTGCTCTCTACATAACTTCATGGACCATTTTGTGGATGGTGGAGCTTCTGCTGATACTTTGGGGTATAGGATTCAGAATACTGAATCTGAGTGTTAGGAACCACTGGGCAAAAAACAATTTCTAGATTGTTGGATCCCCACAAGCAGAAACAAGTTTGATCCCACCTGTAAATTGCTTTTCTGTAAGGGCTTCCAAAACTGTGGAATCCACCTAAGAATCTTACTTTGTACATAGTTTGTATTTTAGTTTTATTTGGAATGTGGGTTCTGCTGATGAAGTTAAAATCTGTTAAAATGAGGGTCAGTTGCTAGCTGAAGAGAAGAAAGATGCCAAATGACCCTGTCAGTCAATTTGAGGAGCTACCTAAGTAAGCAAAAGGACAACCCCTCTCGCCCCTCAGAGTCCATATTAATAGAGCCCCTTGTGGGAATATAATTAGCAGGTAGGGTTGGCCAAAAGTCCACTTTCCTTTACAGAGAGAACAAAATTAAATAATGAATCCTGTTCCCAGTGCAGAATTGATATTTTAAAAATATTCCTTCATAAAGAAAACCAAAGGAAGAAAAACTAAATATTTTAGAATTTCTAAAATGTTATTCATAGTAATGGACAGAGTGGCTGTTTTTTTTTTTTGAAAAGTGTAGTATATATATTTGTATATAAATGAAGTACATATACTTTTCTCAGTAGATACTGTATGGGCATGTGAGCAGGTGCGTGTGGCCACTAAGGCTAGTATTCATTCCAGTCAGAATAGACAAAATTACTGTGTTAGTGCTAAGTGACAGTGGTTACTGTGGAGATATCACTTATTTTATAACTTAAAAAAAAATTCCACTGCTGATGTTTATCATGTTCTTTTACTTTAGCGTGGATGGTAGGCTTAATACTACCTCATATGCCTCTGCCACAGAACTCCTTTTGAGGCTGAGTACATGACCTTCTTGTTACAGTGCAAATCAAGCCTTTCAATGCAAGAGAATTATTGGGTTTATCTAGAAGCTTTAGAAAGAAGGATGAATGAAGATTGTAAATGACTTTCTCATTGCTGTTCTTACTGAACTACATCTTTGTGTTTTCTTTCAGCTTGTAACACTTCAGGAAGCTAAATTGCTGCTAAATGAGGATGATTACCTTATTAAAGCTGTCTATGACTACTGGGTGAGAAAACGTAAGAACTGCAGGGGGCCATCCCTTATCCCTCAAATCAAACAAGAAAAAAGGGACGGCTCCACCAACAATGACCCTTACGTTGCCTTTCGGAGGAGAACTGAGAAAATGCAGACTCGAAAGGTAATTTGTGAATATAGGACTGGATCCTGCAGCATGTTAAGCACTGTGGTCCCAATCCAGCAAAGACCAGAGTGCTCAGTACTTTGTAGGATAACTCCATAATATGCCTAAATTTGTTTTCTATCAACTAGTCTTTTTGTACTACATTCATCGTTAGTGTCTGTCTAATGTCCTGAGTAAATTTAAACCTTGTTAAACTGACACAATAAATTGTAATCTAGCCTGTTTTCTAATAATAAAAGTAGCTAAAGGTCATACTCCTGCTACTGTGGTTTTACAATCTGTTTCCTGTGCAGCACCTGATCATTTTAGTAGAAATGTCTTTAGCATGCTTATCCATTGTTGTTGGATGCAGCGGTAGAGGGTTATGATGGAACTGGTAGTTGAGCTGAAGAAAAGAGTATTAAGTCTCCTCCTTGTCCTGGCCACAAGTGGGAGGGAAAGAGGCGATGCATCCTCTCAACTGCTTCTTGGGTGTGTGACGGGCTGTGACTCACCACTGTGTCGCTTCCTACTGTCTATCTTGGGAATTAGCACTGCGCCCTCTTCTGGTGGCATCTCGCCCAATGTCATCTCTACTTTTGGACCCGTCACTCCCAGGACTGCGGCATCCTCTTCATGACACTGCCCTCCAGCTGTGTCATACTCTGTGTTCTTCCCTTCTGGGGGACCTGCAATCTCCGCCCAGCCATTTCCCTCAATGGCAACTGCAGACCATTGTTCCAGGGCCGCTTCCCATGCAGCTCTAGCACTCTCTTCTGCTCTTACCTCAGAGCCTCAGTCTGCAGGCCCTACCAGCCAGCCAGGTCCCTGCTTGCAGCACTGAATTGTCCCAGGTGCTGGGGCTTTTTCCCCCTGCTAGGAGCCTGCTCTTCTCTCCTCTAGTTCCAGTCAACTAATCAACTCTGCTCTGCCCTGCAGCCCTTCTTATATGGGCTTGCTGGGCCATGATTGGCTGCTGCTTGCAGCCCCTCTCTAACTGGCTGCCTCCAGCGCAGCCTCCCTAGGTCTGCTTTTAACCCCTTTTCTGCCAGTGAGGGGTAGCTGCCTCATCACAGGGTGCCAAACAGCCCTAACAATATCCTATTCATCCTTGGATGCCGAAGGCTCCAACTGTTCCTAAACATCCATCTTCCACCAGACAACTTCAGCAGTGTAGCTAAGCATTTTCAGTACAAAAATTTATAATGCATTGAAAATTTAAGGGGCAGTGTAAAATAAATTATATTTAATATTAGAGTAGAATACTGCACAGATTGTAGCATTTATTTTCTTATTTAACTAAAAAAAACCATCTCCATTAAAAAAAAAAAATTACTCAAAGCTGCCACAGAATTATACCTTAAAATACCTCAGAAGGCAGGATGATTTTATTTCGGTTTTTACGAAAAAAGTTGGTAGTGATTGGCATTTACTGGCATGTTAGATGTCCAATGAAAATGAGGCAGGATCAGAGGCTAAAATAGGGGGAAAAACACACCCCTGAGCGATGCAGGTTTCAGCGCTGTAAAGTGGCAGTGTAGATAGCGCTGGTATCTGTTCTCCTCATAGAGGTGGTTTTATTACAGTGCCGGGAGAGCGCTCTCCCAGCGCTGGAGCCACGACTACACAGCCATGTTAAAGCACTGCTGCAGCAGTGCTTTAAAGTCATCTGTGTAGACATACCCTTGGACAAGTTAAATGTCTGTTGAAATACATCCTAGAATACTCAAGGAGCTGTTTGAGGAAATATTTGAGCCATTAGCGATTATATTTGAAAAGTCATGGAAGACAGGAGAGATTCCAGAGGACTGGACAGGGCAAATATAGTACCGAAAGAGAAATAAGAACAACCCAGGGAATTACAGACCAGTCAACTTAACTTCAGTACTTGGAAACAAAATGGAGCAAATAATTAAGCAATCAATTTGCAAACATGTAGCAGATAATAAGGTGATAAATAGCTGTCAGCATGGATTTGTCAAGACCAAATTGTGTCAAACCAACCTAATAATGACTTTATATCTGATTTGTACCACAATTTACTTGAACCTGTTTGTGGGAGACAGAGGAACACCACAATACAGATCAGCTGTTTGAGTTGCTAATCACTAGCTTAAGTTGGTTATAGCTGGAACTGTACAGTCTTAAATTTTTCATAATTTGATATTATCCTTAAAGCTTTAGTATAGTAAAACTCATCACTTGCAGAATCTAGGTAAGCAAAATATTTTTGGGCCAAATCCTCAGCTCTTTATTTATACAAACTTCCATTGACTTGATTGGAGCTTTTTTGAAGGAAAAAAATTAGCTTAGGATTTGACTTTACAGAGATAATGCTCTTCCTTTCTTGTAATCATACTTACGGTTTGGTGCACTGAATAGTTTATTCTTGTGAAAGGTTTATGCTACGATTCACATGGTCAGATTCTGCTTTCCGACCACAAGCCTGCAATGTATAATATTTTGCTAAAATGATGCAATTTAAATCTTCCAGATTTTGCTTTTGATTTATGCTCTGACTAATATTCCATCCATTTTCAATAGAATCGAAAGAATGATGAAGCCTCTTATGAGAAGATGTTGAAATTAAGAAGAGAGTTTAGCAGAGCCATAACAATTTTGGAGATGATTAAGAGAAGAGAGAAAACAAAACGGGAGTTGTTGCATTTAACATTAGAAGTTGTGGAAAAAAGGTAAAGTTGCCATCCAACATTAACTATGAGAGCCCCACTTTAAATACGTATAAAATACTGCATTAAATAAAGGCGTTTCCTTCTGTCTCAGATGCATAGTAACATATTTTGCAAATTAAGCTATTGCTCCTGTATGTATACATGACTTTTGAACTTTTTTGCTTAGTTGAAGGCTTAAATCTCACTGTCAACTTCATAAAACTGAAAATTGTGTGTGTTGTACAGCTTATTTTTTTGATAATATGGTGTTCCCATTAAAATGTATAATGTTCCCCTTTTATAACTTTCAGGTACCACTTGGGTGATTATGGAGGTGAAATCCTTAATGAAGTCAAGCTTAATAGACCTGACAAAGAGATGAGCACCACTCCAGCAACTCTTCATAATGGAAACCACCACAAAATTCAAGAATGTAAAGTTAAGGTAAACTTGTTTTTGTCCACAATGAGACATCTTGTTGCTTTGAACAGCTCTTGTAGTTGGGTTGGCTAGTCAATCTAACGTGCAGAGCAGGTACTTGGGTTGGGAAAGAGTAAAAGACTCTCCCTAGCCTGAAAAGCTTATAGTCTAACATGGTTCAGATGTCTAGGTATCAGTGACACCTGACATCACAGTTTTTTCTTTAAATAAGAATAATATAGTATTCTTCGTTCCTATCTTTCTCACTACCCTCTCTTTTAGTTGTAAGGAGATACATACGTAAACACTTAAATGTGAATGTAAGGGCCTATACCATATACTGAGACGTATAGTGAACTACTTCTCTTGCCTTCCTTTGGGGAGTAGAGCTTTGAACTTTTTTCAGCAGCACAGTCCAGGAATACTGATAGCTTTGGACAGAATCATTCCACAACACAAAGATGAGAATATTAGGGATATGTGGGGTGTCAGTAAAAGGCAATGAAAGAGCTACAGAATTCTAGGGGTTGGCATAAACTAGGGATTATGCATCAGAGATCAAGGCCCGTTAACATTTCCAGGTAGCTAGCTAGCCCAAGAATACAAGCTTTACTGTTTATTTTGTATTATGTCAATGCTTAGTGAAAACTGAGCGACCAAAATTTTCAGGAAACTCCTGGGGTTGTGTGTCAGTAGTCTGACATTATTGAGAGCTGTGCATTGTCGATATCAACTAGCAGTGATTCTGATTTCCTCCCTCTATTGACAGTGTGATAAAATCAGAAACTGTGTGTTGTTAGTGGAAAACAATGCAGACAAGGTGTGAGCCTTTTAATTCTACATAGGCACCACAAGCTACTAGGAGGGAGAGATCTGGAAGACTTACTCTATTTGTCATGTGCACATTAATTATTTTGACAGGCTGAGATCGGGCGAGCTGTGGGCTGCCAAATTTTGTGAAATGTTATCCTTTATTTGCAGAAGAGTGTTGTTCCTTAACTTCCTTCTGTCTATGCTGAACCACAGTTAGTCTAGTTTTATTTTTATACCTACTGAACTTGGGAGTGTTTGTAACATCGGAAAAGTAGATGTTACATAGCTAGAAACATCCATAGCTAGAAATTTTGGACACCTTCAAATTGGTCACGCTGCACAGTTTTTTGTAAACTCAGGCAATAGATGAAATAATTAATCTTTTTGAGATCTCTCTATTTAAATCATTAGTGGGAGAAGCTCCACCAAATAAATGCTCTCTAACAAATAAACGTTTTAAAACTCCTGGTCCTGATACATCAGAAGAGAAGAAACGTATCAAGAGTCGAGGTGTAATCTAGCCAGATCATCAAATCAAAATTGCCTAAGAGGTAGTGGAGTTAGATCCAAACATCCATCCTACACTGATCATTTTTTACCTAGTGCTTACCTTTATCCTTCCCTTTTCCTTAGTGCTTCCTGAAAAATACATTCTCAGAGCTCAAAAAACAAGGGAAAAAAAATCCTGTAGAGTTCTCTCTCTCCTTTGTATTGGACTGCTCAAAATAGATGAATAAAAATTAGGTATTCAAAAAACACCAAAAGATTGTAGAATAATTATCGGAATATTCCATTAGAGGATAGTTTTGACCTTTTGTGCACAATAGAAGTAAAATACTTAGTACAGAAGGACCTAAAGTAAACACAGTTCCTCAGGGCTACTCCATGAATAGAATGAGAGATTCAGATATTCCTGCACAATGTTGTCTTACTACTTCAAGAAAAGAGCGCTATCCTTGTTTTCAGATGAGAAAAAAAAGTAAGTCCCCCCCCCCCCCCCCCCTTTGTCCTGTGTCAAATGCTGATTGGTGCTGAGCATCTGTAACTCTAACTTAAAATGAAATGGCAGTTAGGTCAGTATGCTCAAAAGTATGTACTGTAGGTTTTGAATGGTTTGTCTAGTCTAGTTTTAAACTTACCATGTGATGGGACTTCCACCATTGGGAGTCTGTTCCAGAACCTAATGGATCTCATCAAGAGGTAAAACAGTTCCTAAATAATTCGTCCCTTCTTGATGCTCACACCCTTCAAATAATTGTAGATGGTTATGTCTTTACCTCTTCCTATTTAACCACGCTAAACAATTCTCAGATCTCTTGGGGACAGTCTTTGCATGAAGCACACCATTGTAATGCAGGAGAGGATGAAGCTGTTAATATTTCCTCTTAATCCAGAAGTCCTTCTGGTCCCAAATCACTGTTAATGATTGTGAAGCACAGAATTAAATACAGTAAAGTATGAAGATCAGTATAAAAAAGCAGGGAAGACCGTGAGGATTTCTATTGCCTATGTGCCTGATTTAAAAAACAACAACAAAACAATCATTGTAACAGGAGCAACTCTGAATTCCTGAAACTGTGGTTGGCCCCTATGAGGAGCCTCAGTCAAAGCCAGGGAAAGAAAAGAGGTGAAAGCAGAGGGAGGAAGGAAATGGGAATTTCTTTTTGCTTTATTGTTTCCACTTGGGACAAAGCAGAATCAGAACTGTGCGCTGAATGTTATTTGTACAGATGGTTCTCCTCTTGCTGAGCTCTTAGAGGAAATGACACATCAAGAAAGAGAAAAATTAAGCAGTGGCAGACATCAGAATCCACACATTTAAAATATAGTAGAATACAACATCTGTTTTCAGGGTTTTCTTAAGTATGGGGAGGAGACTAAGGGGGGTAGATTGCTGCCACCATTTAACTGTTTTTTTTCTGTTAAGAAAGAAATATGTCTGTCAGAGAGAGATACTTTTGTAAAAGTATATAGGTCATGTGCACACTTCAATTTTATAATAATGAAACAGCATTTAAAAATTGAATTGACAAAAGCATATTGCAGGAACTTATGATATTTGTAAGTTGTTTGTCCTTTTGCTTCCTAGATTCATTCCAGAATATGATTTTATAGCATTATGACTATGAATTACAGTTTTTATTTAACACTGGTGACACCTACTGGTTAGTTAAGTTAGTTGCAGGCAGTTACCTTTATTCTGTTACAAGAACTTACTTGCCTTGTACTGTGTGTGTGTGTGTGTGTGTGTGTGTTTTGTTTGTTTTTTTAATTAAGGCAAAGTTACAGTAAAACATAAACATAGTACATCTTTTACTTGCGTAGGATCAGGTTAATTATTCAAAGATCCTGGCTAATGATTCTGTTTTTCTAGCTAGGGAGCCCTCCTGAGCATTCTAGAAAGGGTGACCAAATTTCTAAATACCTATCTGTTGTACTGTGTATTATCAGTTATTAAAATTACTTCCATTTCTTGCATTAGCTACAATCCAACATTGGTGCTGACAAGTTAAATTCTTAGAAAAACTTGTAGCTTCCTCAGCAGCCAAACTGTGTCTTACTTGTAACAGAAAAGTAGAGTGAGGATAAGCATCTGTTAAAGTTTTAAAGTATCTTGAGAGTTTTGAAGCTTAACTGTTGCTGATAAGCATTTATTCTTGAGTAAAGTTTTTGATTTAATTCTGATCAGGCTTCATACTGTAGATTAATCTTGCTGAAGTAAGCTACTAAGATGAAATAGTGATAACCATTAGCACTGGATTCTAAACAAAATGAAAAGTGATGAAATGAGAAATAAATGGAATAAACCCAAATCATCGTTCTTCATTCCATATCCCAAGCAAATTTAAAACATTTAAGAGAATTGCACGTCTTGTGGCTTAGGAAACTGAGTTTTGAAAATAACCAGAAAGGGTTTTTCAGCTTCAGGATATTGAATTGATTGGTCCAAAAAACCACAACTCCCTCTGTAGTCTAAAAAAGATATTTGTTCAATATAAAAGATATTTCAGTGTTCCTTTTGTTTAGCTCTGAGATTGCAAACAATAATGGCTTCCCAAATGTATGTTTCAGGAAAAGAGGAGAGTAGTTTTAATGAATTAAGGAATATTAAGTTTTTTTCTCTTGTCCAAAAAAACCTTCTTTACAAACAGCATCCTCACCACCCATCTCTAAAGGAAGACGTGTCAGACGTTGTCCGTCAAAAGAAGAAGTATCCAAAGAAGCCTAAAATAGAGAGTGTAATAACTCCTCAGCAGCCCACTACTGAGCCATTACCTGTTATCAGTAAGAGTGACATTAAACAGTATGACTTCCACAGTTCAGATGAAGATGAATTCCCACAGGTAATTTTTAACTAAAATAAAATACAAGTAGTTACTTATAACTGGGGAAAAAAATCAAAATTGACTTGAGTTTAGGTGATCTAACCTCAAAAGTGGGTATATGGTTCTCCTGATAAGAGATGTTGAATAGTTGGGTTGAGACAAACGCTTATATAGCATAGTCTTCTAAAATAATTGAGGTTGGTTCTGTTATTTTGACAAAGATAGAGGGGCCTAACAATTAGAGGAGGGGGCTGGGAGGTAGATAGTGGTTATATTCCTGACACTGTTTGTAAAATGGATTAATAATACTTACCCAACTTTCAATGGATCTCAGAGCTCTTTAGAAGAAAAGCTGTATAAATGCCAAGTATGTGAATGCCTTATGTGGCCATCAAGTTTTTATCTCAAATACACTGCATTTTAGTGAAATCAATGTGGATGTTTGTACACCTGCATTTTAGAGGACCGTCTTCCACCATCTGTTTCTCTGACAAATGCTGCTACCAAAATAACATATTATAAATTATATTGGAAATGCTTTCTCATCAGTCCTAGATTCTCCCCCCCCCCCCCCCCCGATATTTCTGGTATGATTTTCTCAATTTTAAGTGTTAAATAGATAACTTGGGATGGCAGTTTCGACAGCTGTGGTTCCGTGGATTAAGCACAAGACTGGGAGTCAGGAGATCTGGTTTTATTGCTGATTCTCCCACTGATTTATTGTATGACCCTGGGGATGTTACTTTACCTTTCTGTGCTTCATTTTCCCCCTCCCCCCCAAAAAAAGTTACAATTTTTTATCCATCTTTATAAGCTATTTGAAAATCTCTGAATACAAAGCGCTACATAAATGCAGAGTAGCATTACTCAGTATACAGTCAAAAAGAGTTAATTGCTTATGACCTATATTTAATTATTAGTGGCGTTAAAGAGGCCATGAAGTATCTCTAAATTGTGGATAGTATGATTATTGAGAGTGAATTTGCTTGTGCTTTAGGTACCCTCACCAGTATCAGAACCTGAAGAAGAAAATGATCCCGATGGACCTTGCGCTTTCAGAAGAAGAGCGGGATGCCAGTATTATGCTGTAAGAATTTTTGTTGCTGTTTTTTAATAGCGTACTGGCAGCATGCTAATATTAAGAAGAGTGTCTCTATCTGAGATAAGGAATTAGACTGTTTGTTCAATCCAAAGAAAATCTTCACAACAACCTTTCATTTTGGGTTTATTTTTATTCCCTATCTTTTTTTCCTCTTTTCTTACTGTAGATTGAGTGAGTGCTTCAAGATAATCTATAGCACTTCCAGCTAGTCAAATCAACCATCACTGCTAGGAAACAGGGAGTACTGCTTGTCTAGTTCTCCCAGCTCCTTTTTCCCCTCAGCCTTCATGTTCTGGCACAAATAATAAGGGTTCTGAGGTGGCACATAAACCTGGATATGTAATGTGATGATTTAATTAAGTGCTTGTCTGCACAAACAAGGTGGGATGTGAATCTATCTTGTGGTAGCCTGCTGTGTTCTAACTGTCCATGTGGACTCTGCTGATGTGCACTGATAGTTTAATGTGCTTTGGTCTAGACCGGTTTCAAATGCCACTTAAATGTTTGTGTAGACAAGCCCCAAGAAACAGTGGGTTATATCTATTAGTATTTAGAACAACTAAAGAGATTTAAACTGAAACCGTGGAGAGTCATCTAAGTGTAAAATGCAGAAGTTACTAAAAAGAATGATATTTGTTGTAACTGCTATATAAATATACTTGTTGAGTCAAAGAACTTAGGGTTAATAGAGATTTATTTTTTATATCAAGATGCTGCTTAAATAGATTACAGTGAGTACTTAAAATAGAGTACTATTACCAGAGGTCTTTCTTGAATGCTAATCTAAAATCTGTATGTGCAGTTTCATCAGTTAAGCTCTTTTTTTTGCTTGAAATAATTTAATTTTAAAATACAGAAGGCAACTAGACTACCTTTGAAAGGTCTTTGATGTACATTCTAAATGGAAATATCAAAAACTTTATGTAAAAGATCTCTTAACTGTTTAGAATAAACAGTGTGAAAATTGGCTCAGTTCAGGCACCAGATAATTTACTTAGAGGAAGATTACTATGCCTCAAATTCTTGATCACCCAGAATGATCCAGTAATTGGGCAAGCTTAAATTACAGTCTTTCTCTCCCCATCCTCGAGGGGCCCACATCAAATGAGCTGTAAGAGGACTATTTAAAAAAAATTAAGTGAAATTCATCAGAAAAATTATCATCCCAAGAAAGACACTTATTCATTTTTATATGTTTATAAAAATGCCTTTTGTACATTCTTGTGTTACAGCAAAATGTATTAATACTTAGTGAAAGTGAATATCCTTTGAGATCATCCAGATTCTTAAAGAAGAGTACAAAATTCTTTGAAGGTGTAATATAACCTCACAGACATGGTGGTGCTTCAGCCTTCAAACTTGAAGCAGTTTAGCAAAATGTCCAACCATAAGTGTTGCCATATCACCTCAATAGTGTAGGGATGGGAGAAGAAGAAATAAGTGACATAATTAGAATTTAAAATACTCATCAGCACAAACTAAAGAAACATCTGCTAAAATATATTTCATTTTTCAGGTCCTGAAATTCTTTTTTGCCTACAGAAATTCACTTGTTTTGTATAGCATATCTTTTATCAAAGCATACTTCTGTGATTTTCTAGATAGTCTGGATTTTAGTAAGGATATTAGTAAGATAATACAATTCTGTTATGCTTTTATTGGCTTGAAATATCGAGAAAAGAAAAACCTGAGCCTTAACGTATGAAAGCATTTATTTTACATAAGCTCTGTATGCTTTTGTCAATCTTAAGAAGTAAGCTTTACTCTGAAATTTTTTGCACTTTTCTTCCTGCTCTATGCACAGGCTACTGCATCAGAGGGAAAATGTGAGGTCAGTGTGATTTGGAAACTGGCTGACTCAGTCCTCTGAACTTGAGACAGATGTCTTGGTTTTGAAACTGTGGCAGTGGGGGAGATCTTTAGTCCTCTCCGTTTACCTGACACTGATAGCTTCATTGATCATAAGTGTTGATCACCTAAAACTCCTTTTTGAAATCAGTGGTAGCTGTAGATGCTTAACACTGTCAAAATCAGCCATGAATGCATATAGTGGAACTGGATAGAGACTAACCCTGTAGTGCCATATCGTCTTAGATCCAGTGGCATTGAGAACTCACCAAACAGCTGCTCAGACATTGGTGAGGTGTCTACTGCAGAGAACACCACAGGCAAGCTGTCACCATACCTTCAGAGTGATCCATTCTCTTTGCTTGCTGCACTGAGACATAAGAGGCTGGTAGTGACACACAATCCTTTTTGTAAGCTTAATCTTAAAATAGAACAAGTATTTAAAAGACGACATATTTAATTAAAAAAACATCATTTTTAATCACATTAACTTCTCTGTAATGAACTAGGTTGGTTGGTGCAGAGGAGAAGAAAAAATTTTTTATACAATACCCAGAATGTAGAATATGTACTCGTTAAAAGTCTACTGGAGGATCTTAGGTCTCGACTAAGTAGATCAGATGTGCTGTCTTGTCTGCAAGTATCCCAGCAGTCTCCCAAGTGACTTGGTTCCTTCTTTGGACACTGTGGGTCATGAAGCTTTCTGTATTTGTTCCTCTTTTTCCCCCCATAGGTTTTCTTAAGTGCATCTTATGGTTCTGTAGCCTCAGGTGTATCTTAGTGATTTCCAGGTTCCTACAGCTTATCAGATGTTATTACTCTAGTGTTCTTCTACTTTGCAGATACTTACCATTGATCAGGCTGTTGGCTTGTACATTTGCATCTAGCTCTGGTACCCTAGTGTTGTTCTTCAGTTTTGCTGAATTTTCTGAGTGCTGGCAGCAAGTGCCATCCCTGGTTGGCCACTAATTTAGTCATTAGATCCACTCAGCCCTAGAAATTTAGCTGCAGCTTCCTCCTCCTCAGCTCTTCCAACAGCAAAATGAATGATTTTTGATGACACTTTTTTTTTCTGGTGCAATCAAGAAAGGGGCTATATTGTGAGCACTCCTCCCCCCCCCAACAAAATTCCCACCTCCTTGTCGCACAGGCATACGTTTTCCCCCCACAGAAAGAGTTGTCTGACCCCTTAGTTTTGTGATCTGAACTTTTGCTAGATTGAAAACACAAGAGTTGACAAAGTGGGTCAGACCGTGGTTCATCTTACCCAGTATCCTGTCTCTGACAGTGGCCTGTACTAGAGTTTCAGGGGGGGATGTACTGAACAAGGCAATTATGAAATGATCCAGCCCTGTCTTCCATTCCCAGCTTTTGGTAGTCAGAGGTTTACGGTCGCCCCGAGCATGGAGTTGCATCCCTGACCATCTTGGCTAATAGTGATTGATGGACCTATCCTCCATGAATTTACCTAGTTCTTTTTTGAACCCAGTTATACTGAGAGCATTCCTCCCTGTGTCAGTTATAGGTAGTGTTGTAAGATACTTTTAAGAAATGGTATTCTACATTCATAGTTTTCTTGACCCAAACATATGCCATAAATTTGTGCAAAATTGAATTTTCTTCTCCTCCGCAGCCTCGTTTGGACCAAACTAATTATTCATGTGAGAATTCGGAACTGGCAGAATTGGACAAGCTGAGGTACAGGCATTGCCTCACAACCCTTACGGTCCCAAGAAGATGCATAGGATTTGCAAGAAGGCGAATTGGCAGGGGAGGAAGGTAGAGTGGCATTGCGTTGATTCTTTTGGCCCTTTTAACCTTCCCATCCTTTAAAAAGAGATCACATAACTAATGTCTATTAAATTGTTTTTTGTTTTTTTTTCTTTTTAAATCAGGGTTATAATGGACCGAATATCTACAGAACACGATCCTGTCCTGAAACAGATAGACCCTGAAATGCTAAATAGTTTTTCAAGCTCTTCCCAAACTGTAGACTTTTCTTCTAATTTCTCACGGACCAATGCTTCCAATAAACATTGTGAAAACAGACTGTCCCTTTCTGAAATACTAAGCAATATCAGATCATGTCGACTGCAGTGTTTCCAGCCAAGGCTACTAAATTTACAGGACAGTGATAGTGAAGAATGTACCTCAAGGAAACCAGGGCAGACTGTGAATAATAAAAGAGTTTCTGCAGCATCTGTAGCTTTATTGAACACCAGCAAGAATGGCATATCAGGTAGGCAAGGATTTGAATTGTTGTGGAACTTGACATTTACATCTCCTATGTTATCCCTGGGATTGGGCTGACAACGTCATCAGTGGGGATATGTGACCAAACAAGTACAGGTAAAAACTAGTCATTTTGAAGGTTTGAGATGCACAAAATCTTCACAAAAACCAACTTCAAGTTTCTGTGTAAAAAAAAAAATATATATATATATACAAAAATTTGGGTAGATAAAGGCCAGATAATGTGTTAGATAATGCAGATTTGGGTATTCATGGATCAAAAAGTCAGGAATTACCTGTGTTTCAGTGCTGCTGTGCTACGCCTCCAGTTGCTGAGATTGAGAGTTTTGAACGTATCTTGTTAGCTGAACCACTGTGTAAGGAAGGAAAAATACTCCTTGTAAGTGCAAAACAGCATTTATTTTAAAGGACTTATTCATTTGGCTTTCATATCCTGCTGAAGGAGAAAGAAAGCAGCAAAAATATGTTGATATAAAGCACTGGTGGTGTAATAGCAGTGCAATAACTATTTTTATGTGTGTGTATTGACTCCATTAATGTATATGTGTAGTGGGAAGTTTGTTTGAGGGAATACCAGTTCTTGAAGTATAATATAGCTACATGTACCACAGTGTGACTGTCACTCATTAGCTACAGGAGAAGAGTTGTCAGTGGTATCTTGATGATAGTCATGAGTAACAGATGCATTATTTTCATCCCATGAAGCGACAGTTTGTTTATGGCTTTTGTGGAAGGTCATCATTTTGTATAACTAACTTTGGTGAAGTAGTCTTTGATGGGACATTCTGTGTGCAATTATTGACTATTTAGGAATTCTTTCGTGTTTTAAATCCCCCCCCCCCCAAACTTTAACATGTATAAATGGCATCCAGTACCTAGATGTAACTTTTAGTTTTTTGAGTTGTCATCCAAATCCTTCTGTGTAGGTGCCAGTGCACCTCAAGCACATGTCATCTGAATAACAGTCTGTCAGAGCTGCGCAAGTGTCCTGTGCCTCCTTATGCTACCTTACAAGGGCAGCATAAAGGGTGGGGCAACTCTGACCCTCCCTCAATTCTGTCTTGTTACCTGTGACAGCAAGACAGAACATGGTGAGCATCTGACCTACTAGCTTTTAACTTGGGCTAAAATATCTTAAATTCTTCAAAAAAATCTTCAGTACTCTTCTGATTCACTTACATATGACCACCATGAATAATACTTACCCATCTGTGCTGACTATTGAACGGATTCCCCCCTGCACACACTTTCCTGTACTGGGCTCCTCAACATGGCAGATTTGAAAACTGGGGGCTTCAAGCCCTGCCTGTCTTATGATGGACTGATTTCCATTGAAAGATAGACACCCAAAGGTACGTCTTCTGTTAAGGAGAATCCCATATGTTGGTGTGCCTACCATTTTCTGCAAGAATATGTAAGTTATGAGACGCCCGATTGAAACTTCATCTTCTGGAGCAACATATAGGGGGTCTCTTCAAACCCAGAGGAGATTAAAAGCTAGCTTCATCTGACACATTGGCTAGCAGATAGGTGACATCAAAGACAAGAATGGAGAAGACAAAGCCAAGTAAGGACATGGCATCATGGAGAAGAATCTGCCTCATTACAACTGCAAGTGGCAAATTGCCAGTCCCTACTGTCCAGGTATGACTTTTTGACCGGGGTAGAGCGACACCCTTTCTCTCAAAACTCCCACATGACAACTGGGAGAGGCTCAGAAATAATCAGGGAAGGCCAGTTGCTGTCCAAGATGGCCATACAGGCTCCTGTGGATGTTGTCAACACCACAGGCAGATCTATGGTCACAGCAATGACGATGAGCAGAGAATTCTGGCTCAAAGCACTGGGCATCCCTAGGGAGATTCAGGTCACAATCCAGGACTTACCTTTTGAGGGCATGGAACTACTTAGTGAGTGAATGGACAGTGCTTTGCACACTTTCAGAGACTCAAAGGCCATCCTGCACTCCCTGGGTTTTACATCGCAACCCTGTACCATAAGCTGTATCACCCTCAACCCCCATCAAGACAACAGGTGCCAGCCTGTCATTCCTAGCAACTTGAGTACCATGCCTGGCAATGCATCGTGCTTCTACAGCATGTCAGCAAATGTGACAGGATGTTTGGGAGCCACATCACATCTAGTCCAGAGAGCATGAACTTCAGCAGCCACCTCACCCCATGGGTGTGGCCTGCCAAAATGTTGGACAGATGGATGTTGGAGATCATTGCCCATGGCTACCCATCCAATTCTACTTTTTACCTGTATCCACCCTCCTTCCCCTATCAGGGACCCTTTGCACAAGAGCCTGTAAAAAGCAGAGGTGGCCTTGTTGCTTTGCCTAGGAGCCATAGAGGAAGTGCCACCAGAATTCAGGGGAAGAGGCCTGTATTCCTGGAGTTTCTTAATCCTGAAGAAGAAAAGGGCGGTCTTTGTCCTATCCTAGACCCGAGAAGACTCAGCAAGTACTTATGCCATCTTAGGTTGAAGGTGGTAATGCTTGCCTCCCATCTTTCCATGTCTTCGAGATCAAGATTAGGTTTGTGGCTCTCAACTTGCATAGCACAGATTTTGACAGACAATGCATCAACAGTGCATTATATAAACAAGATAGGTGTGCTCAGTCATAACCCCTCTACCAGGAGGTCATCAGGCTGTGGACCTGGTGTCACTGGATAAACCCCTCTGGATTTACACTTTCCTGGAACCAGTTACAATCTGGTGGATTTCTTAAACAGGCATACAGTAACCAACTGTGAATGGTCAATGCAGATGTCTGTCGTATTGCACCAGTGGGGAACTCCCACAATAGATCTGTTCATCGCAGAGGGCAACAGCAAGTGCCCAGACTTCCGCTCCAGGGAGGGTATTAGCTCAGACTCCTTTCCGGACACCTTCCTGCTACAGTGGTTTGCAGATCTTCCCTTCCCTCCATCCCAGTGTTCCTGATCCTGCAGGTGATCTCAGAAATCAGCCTGGACAAAGCCATCTTGATCCTAATAGCTCCCTACTGGCAGAGGAAATTTTTGGTGTCAGACTTCCTGTATGTATTTGTTCCATCTCCTGTCTTTTCCCCCATCTGCCCGGACATGATACAGAGTCAGTTTAAAGCCAGAAGGGACAATCAAATCATCTAGTCTGACCCCCAACACCACCCAGCACATGCACACTAAACCCAGCAACCACAATTAGACCAAAGTATTTCTGCCCACAGGAGACTAGACTAGACTAATAATCTGCCACAGGCTGAGGATAGAAAGGACAGAGGTATATTCGTGCCCAAGCCCCGTGCAATGGCAGGGAGATGATTAAATGAGATATACACACACATCCTGGCAAGTGACCTGCATCCATATGGTGCTGAGGAAGGTGAAAGCCCCCCAGTGAAGTCACTGCCAGTCTGGTATGAGGGAAAATTCTGTCTGTCTCCACATACGGCGATCAGTTAGACCCCTGAGCAAGAAACAGCCACCTGAGAGAGAGAGAGAGAGAGAGAGAGAATTCTAATTGCCACCTCAGAGCCCTGGTCCTTCCTGTCCAATCTCCCATTTCCATAACTGATGCTTCAGAGAAAGGAGATTTTAAAATAAAAACAAAAAACAGAATGTATTGTGGAGAGGAGTCTCTTTCTGACCCCTGCAGGTGGCCAGCTAAAACCATGAAGCATGAGCTTTTATTACTAAAAGATGTAAACTGGAAGTGAGTTCCAGGGCAGCTGAGTCCACCCTCTACCACCACAAGGTACCCAGTCATATAGACACGCTCATATATTTGTCTAGCTCGCTCTTAGTAAATTTTAAGTTTGTTTGCCCTCACAACTCCTACTGGGAGGCTGTTCCAGAACCTCACCCCACTGATGGTTAGAAACTACCTTCTAGTTTCCAGTCTGAATATGTTCATGGCCAGTTTATATCCATTTGTTGTTGTACCAACATTGTCCTTTTGCTTCAATCGCTCTTCACCATCCCTGGTATTACCCCCTTAATGTATTTATAGAGAGGAGTCCTATCCCCTCTCTTCTTTTTGCTAGACTAAACAAGCCAAGCTTCTCCAGTGTCCTCCATCCCTTAATCATCCTAGTAGCTGTTCTCTGCATTGGTTCCAGGCTGAATTAATCTTTCTTGAACCTGGGGAACCAGAATTGTACACAGTATTCCAAATGAGGTTTTATCAGTGCCTTGTAGAATGGCATTAACACTTCTCTGTCTCCACTAGAAATGCCGGACCTGATGCATTCTAACATCACATTTGCCTTTTTCACAGCTGCATCACATGGATGGCTCAGAATCATCCTGTGATTGACCCACATACCCAAGTCTCTCTCCTCCTCCGTTGTGTCTTACTTATGACCCTGCAGCTTCTAGCAGAAATTCTTATCAGACCCTGAGTGCGTGACCTTGCACTTTGTACTATTGAATTTCATCCCATTTCTGTCATTCCAGCCTTCAGGGTAAACTAGATCTTCTTGTATAATGTTCCAATCCTCCTATGTATTGATGCTGCCTCCCAGGTTTGTATCAGTAAACTTCATTAGCATGCTCCTACTTTTCTGTGCCAAGGTCATTAATAAAAATATTAAATACGATTGGTCCCAAGAGCAACTCCACTAGTAACCTCCTTCCAGTCTGATAGATCACCTTTCATCACATCTCATTGCCTTCTCCCCTTTATCCAGTTCCTTATCCACCTTATAATTCTTGTACTGATCCTCTTCCCCCCCCCCCCACCTAATAATTTCCCATAAACTACCAGGTCAAATGCTTTACTGAAGTCCAAGTATATTAGCACTACTACTCTTCCCTTATCTAGAAAAAGTTATTTTCTTAAAGAATGATCTATCTTTGGTAAATCCATGTTGCATTACATCATCTTTTCTATTTACTTCCATTAATTTAATTATTTTTTCTATCACAATTTGGTTTAAATTTGTGTATACCACTGAGATCAGATTAACCAATCTGTAATTGCCTGGATCTCTTTTTTCCCTTTCTTAAGTATAGGTATGACGTTAGCTATCCTTCAGGCACATGGTGCTACCATCAAGTAGATAGAGGTATTAAAAATCCTCGCTACTGGACTAGCAATCTCATGTGCCAGATATCTCAGAACCACTATCAAATATTGCATCCATCCCTATAGTTGTTGCACCTGGCAGCTTGGGTGTAGGCTGGTTGAGCTCTATTGACAGACTGTTTTTGACAGGTTCAAGAAAACACCATACAAAGCCGGAAATCGTCTACCAGAAAATCTACCCCTCCAAATGGAAATGGTTCTCCTATGGGGAATCCAGCATAAATTAATTCCAGTTAATACCAGAAATCGTTAACTACATGCCACACTTGAAACAGGCTGGTTGGACTCTTAATTCTCGCAAAGTCCACCTTGCAGCAATATCAACATGTCACACTCTGATGCAGTCTTACTTGGTCTTCAGTCATCCAACAGTATCCAGATTCTTCAAGGACCTCCTGCATACATACACACATATTAGAGACCTGACTCCTGCATGGTATCTTAACACCATCCTCCTGAAACCTCCATTCAAGCTGTTATCAGATAGCTGCATCATTACCTTGCCCTTAAGATGTGCTTTCTGGGAGCTATTACCTCAGCGTGGAGGGTCAGCAAGCTCTAAACTCTTATGTCTGGATCTCCTTGTATCTCATTTCATAGGGACAGAGTGATTCTCAGACTGCACCCTAAACTCATCCCTAAGATAATCTTGGAGTTTCACTTCAATCAACCTGCCAGTCTTCTTCCTGATACTACCCTCGATGGGAGGGAAGAAGCTACTTACTTTGGATGTTTCCAGAGCCTTGCTTTATTACCTTTCAGACAGTCTCCCTACCTCTTTGTGGCTGTGTCAGGCTTGTTGAAAAGTCAAGCCATCTCATCTAATTGAATCATACATTGTATCTCCACCTGCTATCAATTAGCTGGTGAACTTCTATCTCCAAACATTAAGGCATACTCCAACAAGATACTGGCAGCATCTTCTGTCTTTTTTCAGAAATGTATCAATAGCTGAGATCTGTAAAGTAACAACATAGAGCAACCTGCTGATGGTAATTAAACAGCCTAGAGTGGCCCCCTCACCACGAACTGCGACTCTGCATTGGGAAGCTTTGCACAAAGCAGGGGACCCTTCCCAGATGGCAAGGACTAGCCCCCAGGGCCAGGAGAAAACCTTTGTAATCTTGTCCATCTGCCACTCATCTCTATTTCAACTAGCTCTGCCTGCTACTTTTCTCTCCATCCCACTCTCCCCCCACTTCCCACCAGCTCAAATCCAGGTCGCACATCCTCCTCACCTCTGGTGACATTTACCCTAATTTTGGTCCTCTCTCCATGCCCACTCTCTCCTCATTCTATGCACATTGCTGTCATCATCTCTGCCCCTTTCATGTCACCATTCCTAACTTCACACCCATCCCTTTTCTCCCCTTATCCCTTTTTCTTGCTGTCTTTGGAACAACCACTTCATCTTTATTAAGATCACAATCTAGACACATCTCACTCCTTCCAGCTCATGGCTCTTCCAGAGATCTGGATTCCTTTGGCTGAAGCTGCCTCTGCAGCTGCCCTTTCTTACGGAGGCCTCTCGTCTCATGCTCTCCACATTGGATCAGACTGGGGTGAGGGTGTTGGGCTGCTTCCAACATTCCCCTCTTCCCATTCTGTCTCCTTGTTTGAATAGCTCTGCATCTGACTGTCCTCTCTCTTCCCCTTCCAAGTTGCTGACAATTACCATTCACCTAACTCTTCCCCATCAGTCTTTCCCTCTCATTTTGACTTTTGGCTCTCTCTTTTACTCTCTTCACAATCTCCCACATATCTCCTCATATTCAGCTTCCACATTCATGACCCATCTGACACCTTAGCTGCATATTTCCTTGGCCTCAACTCTTCATTTGGCCCGCACCTCTTGCCAGTTGTTCCGCTCATTAAAGGGCCATTGACTACACTGCTCTCCTTGCATCACTGTCCTCCACTTTTAACTCTCATTACAAGATCAGCCCTGACTCATCCCCATCATCCACTTCACCAATTTCTTCCAAGAGAAGATTGACCAAATGGCCTTCCCTTTCCCCCCTACAGCTCTTCTCCTTCTCCACTGTAACAGATGCAGAAGTTTCTCATCTGCTGTTCTCCTCTAACCCCTCCACTTGCCCCAGTGACTGCATGCCCACCTCCTGATCTCCCTTGCACCCATTCTCATCCTCTCACTTACTATTCTTCACTCTCGTCTGGCCCTTTTCCCCTCTGAATCCACATAGCTTTAGTCTGTTCCATCTTAAAAAAAAAAAAAAAAAAAAAAAAACCCAAAACAAACAAAAAATCCCACCTGTGACCTTACTTGCTTCTCCAGCGAATGCTCCATCTGTGAGCTCATTGAATGCATTGTCTGTAATTGCTTTCTGGAGTTCCTCTCCTCCAAGTCCATCCTAGACCCTTTCCAGTCTGGCTTCTATCCCTTGCACTCCACTGAAACCGCTCTTGCCAAAGTCTTCCTAGCCAACCTTAGAAACAGTACTCCATCTGCATTCTCCTTGACGTGTCAACAGCCTTTGACACCAACAATGCTCAATCTTGTCCAACCTTATCCATGACTGTCCTTTCCTAGTTCTGCTCCTTCCTTTGTAATCACTTCTTCAGCATGCCCCCTTTCAACTTTCTGAGGGGGTTCCAAAGGGCTTAGTCCTTGGGCCCCCTTCTCTTTTGTATCTCTGAGTAATCTCATTCACAAGCATAAATTCAACAACTATTTCTACACTGATGATTCATCGATCTACTTCTTTTCTCTAAATCCGTTTCCTTCTATCTAAACTAAAATCTTGGCCCCACTCTGACATTTTTTCCTGGGTGTCTAGTTGTCAGCTCCTGTTCACTGTGTCTAAAACACAGCACTCGACCTTTCCCTCTCTTCCTCTTTTGATCATTCTGGGCAACACACCACCATTGGGCCTGAATGTCATCTTCAGCTCTGACTTCTCTCTAGGTCATCACATCCAGACTAAGGCCATGTCTATATTAGTGATCTTACTGGGGCACAGCTCGTATATCCTCTCTGTGCTGACTGGAGAGAGTTCTCCCATCAACATAATATAACCACCTCAACGAGCAGTGATAGCTATGTCTCAGGAGAAGCTCTCCAGCCAACACAGTGCTGTGCACACTACTACTTATGTCGGCGAAACTGATATCCTCGGGGGTGAGTGGGGGTGTCACACCCCTGAATGACATAAGTTTTGCCGACGTAAGTGGTCATGTAGACCTAGTCTAAGTCTTGCAGATTCTTTCTGCATAACATCTCTAAGATAAGACCATTCCTATCCATCCACACAGTCAGAATCCCTGTTCAGGCTCTCATCTCAATTACTGCAACATCCTTTTCTCTGACCTTGACAAATGCAATCTTGCTTGCTCATGTACATTCAAAATGCTGCTGCAAAGATTGTTCTCTGAGCCCATTGCTTTAACCATGTCACCTATTTTAAATTCCTCAACTGCCCCACCTCTTTTATTTGCTCAAAGAAAAGCTGCTTGTCTTCTTTCACAGCTCTTGACAGCCTAACCTCACCCTACCTCCCATTCAGTATCAAAATGTTGACTCTGTCGCCTCCAGTCTGCCAATTATGTCAGTCTCCATTTGTTAACTTTTCAAACAAGCACTTTCATGCTTTCTCCCATGTTGCCCCTCATGCTTGGGAGGAGTTCTCCATCTATAGGCATAGCCCAATAAAGTATATGCCTATAGATAAACATTTGCAAAGCTATTTCATTATCCTCCTTCAAATCCCTACTTAAAACTTCCTTTGCCGTGATGTTTACACAAATCTTGATGTAGGCTGCTGGTGTTCTGGAACCACTGTCTGTCATGCTGAACAGCATTGGCTCATTGTTTCCTTGTACTCCCCTAGTATCTGTCTGTTGTCTTATATGTAAATTATAGAAACTTCAAAATTTAGGACTTAATCTCCAGTTTGTGCATATAATAACTACAACTGAAGGATTTCTTTATTTTAAGACCGTTTACTATTTGCCAAATACTTACGAAACAAATTATTTTCTCTAAAGATGAAAGTGATGAGAATTCTATGTACTTGCAATTTTAAGATTTATTGTTAATATATTTATTAAATGTTCTAAATTTCATATTTAATGTTTTATAGTTGTAATACAAGATTGTATACACAGCATTACCTGTGACAGTGTTTTTAGATCTAAATTCCATTTTATTTATCACTTAAAGTGTACAAAGATTGGTTATATTTTTGTAAAATGTTTTTCCTTATGCAGATATGAAATAACCTTTAATAATGGAAGCTTAGGATAAATCACAAAGCTTTTTGCTTTCTCTCTGAAAAGACCATACATATGTACAATGCAACCCAGTTAAAGTTGCTGTAGGAACCTTAAGTTTTACATTTTTTGACTTCATAAATTTAACATTGCAACTTTAACATTGTACTAATACAACTTCTTGTATGTATTGATAGTGTCACAGGCTTTCCTGGCTCGTGAGACTTTTTAAACCAGATAGTCCTGGTCTGAATAATTTTTAAAATGTAAGATACCAGTTCTGCAATCCCTTACTACTACGTGTAGTACACGGTGCCCATGGGACAACTCAGGGTATTACGTGCTTCCTCACTAGCAAGGATGTGTAGGATTGGACCCTAAATTTGATAGATAACAGAAGAATGATTGACTGCTAATGAGGAGGAGACAACACAGTGTAAAAGAAAAAGAAACCGCTATTGCAAGTTACTTGTTACACCAGAGCATTGTGTCTACTCAAGGGGTTTGCACCCGTACATTTATGCTGGTGTGAAAAACCCAAGTGTGGACAAGGACGAAGACTACTTGCGCTTGTTGTTAAAAATGAAACATCAGCTTGTGATATGTAGAAATTTTTTTTAACCTCTCAGTTGTGTCACTTGCCAAATAACATTTGCTGAACTTTCAATGTAGCAAATCTGGAATCTAATTTTTTAAAAAACATTTGACCTAATATGTTTCTGATGGTATTTTTAATTTTGCAATGTATAGAGCACAGAAGTAGGCACTTGATTTATTTATTTTAGATCTATAAAATGACAAGAATTACTAATATATGAATTTGAAAAATAAAACCACATATTTACGATCAGTATTGGGTACAGGGACCACATGGTTCGTGGTTCCATTCAGGAGATAATTGTCAGTCAAGTTGGTGTGACAGCATGAGTTTAACTTGCACCACAAATCTACCATTAAAGAGCTGACAATGAAATACCAGTAAAGATCCATTTTTGGAAAGGTTATTGTCTTAACTGAAAATAAGTCTTAAGGTTACCTGCTGTGATCTTCAGTGCATAAGAAATCTGTGGGGGAAAAAAAAACACTCCTGCCTTGTACTCGCAATTTTATTTATTAATATTACTGCTTTATTAATAACATTGCTTTATTTGTATTACAATGGTGCCCAAAATGTTCTAGCTACTTTACAAATATGTGAAGAGGGGTATCTGTTCCTAAGCACTTGATTTTAAGAGAATAAATATGTGAATCTAGTGCTCGTAAAAGGTGCCAGATCAGCATATGAATAAAGAACAGTTGGTTCAAACTAATTTTTTCTTTCTTTCTCGTGTTATGTCAGTTGGAAAGGGGGAAGTGGTTTGAAGAATTAGCATAGACATTTTCCACTGAAGCAATCTGCCCGTTCAGATCAAAGTGGTGCAAACTTTCATGGCCCTTCTGGACCCTCGCTAAGCCTAGACAATTAGGTTACATTGCTGGTGACAAATACCTTCTACCTCAAGTTTGCTAGGAAATGTGACCACTTCCTGCAGTTTCCATTGTCATTTATGATCACTGTAGCATCCAGAGGTCTGGTTGTGCTCAGTGCTGTGCAGACCTATGTTGAAAGACAACCTTTGCCCTGAAGAACTTAGTCTACTTTCAGGCAAGAGACAACAGTGTTAGTATAACAGACAATTGGAAGAAATGTTTGAATGAGGGTAACAGAAATAGGTATGTGTAGCTCGATACTATGAGGCAACTTATCCAGTCTAGGGATGATAAATGTATGGTGAACTGCAAGTTCTTATTTGTGGGGCTGAAGGTGGAAGCCATGCAAAGGCTTTAGTTTATGCATAGTATAGCAGTCCACCTCTTGAGCAGGCCAGGTAGGTTGCTCTTGGCTCCCAGTCCGCTTTCATTGCTAGTTCAAGTTCCTTGGGCCTGATCTTTAAGATTACGAGTGAGTCAGGACTCAGTGAACATCAGTAACTGCACTGCAATCCATCTCCTCTCCTCCTTCTCCCCCTCCCCCCACACACACACATTAGTTGTGTTTCTCTGGGACAATGATTCTAATGAAAGATGTAAGAGTCAGAGATAAGCACACTCATATAATGACAGGTTTCAGAGTAGCAGCCGTGTTAGTCTGTATCCGCGAAAAGAACAGGAGTACTTGTGGCACCTTAGAGACTGCCACAAGTACTCCTGTTCTTTTCACGGATACAGACTAACACGGCTGCTACTCTGAAAAGTGTCATTATGCAAGGCACTGCATTTAGCCGTATGGAGTAAAATTTGTTAGTCTCTAAGGTGCCACAGGTACTCCTGTTCTTTTCACACTCATATAAGTGATTTGGCTGTGGAATGAAGCAGTTAGACTAATGAAAAGTCTACCCATCTTTAGGGCAATCTGAAAAATCCTCTTATTAGATAATGATAAGCTTTCTCACCATAGCAGGAATGATATATAACATTCTCTAATGCAGAGATTATTATTACTGAGGAAGGGAGAAAAGCAGAAGATTCTATTAATTTCACTGTGGACCTTTCTCTGCACATTTAATTTATATGTGCACTCAAATGCTACCGTGATGGCAGCCCTAGAAAATCCTAAAATAGATAACAACACTACAGGTTAAAATCCTCAAACAATGGAATCGTTAAAACTTTGCAAACTTCCACATTTCCCCTTAATTTGCTTTAACCACGATGCAGAGAGTGACAATGCAAGATCATTCAGTTCTTGGGCTCTAAGACTGACAAGGATACTAAAGGTGATGGTGACTTTTGATGTGACCATCAGATTAAGACCACCAGCTAATTTCAGATTGACCACTAAAAAGTCATTAGGTGATAGCTACGGATGTTGCTAGGATTCATACCAGTGACATAGTTAACAATGTTTGTTACTAAAATCCTAGGTTCTGTAGTCTCCTACATACCTTGAAATATTTCATATTTGTAACAATGTGTCAAACATAATTAAAAAAATCTGTCTGGAAATATTTGTGCAACTGATATATGGGTCAACACTTAACTAATTTGTGAGCTCTCTGGGGCCGGGACTGTCTTTTACAGCATGTATGTACAGTGTCTAGCAAGATGCAGCTCTGTTTCTTGATTGGAGCCTGAGTTACTGCAATACATATAATAAAAATAAATTATAATTAAGTAGGTATTATGCATCATTTCGGTTTATTTTTTAAAAAAATCAGGCAATAACAATCATGCTCTACCAAATTTTAAGAACAAAACAATAGGTTTATCTTCCCAGTTCCTTACTGTCCTCATTTATGCTCATTTTAGAAGACTGTTGTGAGGTGATTGATTCTCACACAAAGTTTTGTTCACTGACTGAACCTGTTGTGCATACCTTTTCAACAGTAATTCAGTCAAGGTATGGAATTTAGGAAATCAAAGAGAAAAGAAAGCGTGCAGAAATAAAAACATAAACTACCACTGTGGAGTTTTTTTTAAACCATGTTGGAAAGGTTGGTAAACCACCAAAAAGCTAACTGCAATGTCTATGGATGTATAACTGAATTAATTTGCTTCATTAATGTGTTTTAAGAGTGTACATGTGGATGTAAACTAATAGGGACACTTTTACAAATAAAAAAATGAACATAAGAAAGTGGTATACTGGAATACCTGAGTCAGATTTAGCAATCTTTATAGAAGGTGGCATAGCTCAATAAAGTGTATGCCTATAGATTAATAAGGAGCTTTTTTATTAAACCACAGACACACACACACACAACACGTAGTTTGAAAAGGATTTTGCTGTGAAATGGGTAATATTTTGTGTAGCAAATTTAATAAGATTTAATTGTGAACATCGGTACTCATTATATTTTAACTACAGGTGTCTCATTTCATTCCAGAGAAAAATAAATAAACTGGCTAAAGATTTATTTTGTTTGCTTACTCAGATTAGCGCATTAGTAAGTGTAAAGAAAATCTTGGTTTAAAAAAAAAAAAAACTACTAGTCTGATGATCCAACATCTGTGTTTTGAGAGTGGGTAATAAGAAAGACCAGTCAGAATGAACTATTCTACTCTCGTGTATAGTCCTGTTTCAGCTATTTCCTGCAGCATCCCTCTAAACAATACATAAAGAATTACTATTGCACTAGTACCTAACTCGAAAAGTCGGTTTTCCTGGGATGTTGGAAGCCCACTTAATTAGCGCTATGAGAAAATATTTGCATATTGGTTTCTGAGTATGGTCTGACTTGACTGTAACTAAAGTCATCCTTCCATTGCTTACTTAAAATGTAAGTAGCAGATGAACTAGAGCCAACACTGAAAGTGTAGAATGGTTAATATTTTAATTGTTAGCATGGTGTTTTTTTCATTCAGCAGATACTATTCATGTAGATTCTAGATATAAGTTGGGGTTGCAATACCATTGAGTATATGTAATTATCGTTGAGAATGAGATGCTGCAAGGTTTAGTGAACAAGAACTTTGGATATCGAATCCACTCTTTGTCAGCACCTAAAAGAACTTAATTCTATGACTGAATAAAATCCAGGTAGCATTAAGCTGTTAACAGTATTTTAAATTAATTTGGTTGAGGAAATAAGGATTCTGTCTAAACTAGATATGGGAAACAATAGATAAGGGTAACGCAGTTGGTGGCAAAAAGAACTGGAGTACTTGTGGCACCTTAGAGACTAACAGATTTATTTGAGCATAAGCTTTCGTGGGTTACAGGCCACTTCTTTGGATGCATAGAATGGAACATATATTGAGGAGATATATATACACATACAGAGAGCATGAAAAGGTGGGAGTTGTCTTACCAACTCTGAGAGGCCAATTAAGTAAGAGGAAAAACTTTTGAAGTGATAATCAAGATAGCCCAGTACAGACAATTTGATAAGAAGTGTGAGAATACTTACATGGGGAGATAGATTCAGTGTTTATAATGATGGTTGGTATATTTGTCATAGCTATGAACCAGTAAATGACCAAGAATAAGCATAGTCTTGCATCGTTTTGCTTTGTTATCCTAGGAATAGCTAGTATTCTACCATGCACCTCATGCAGTGTTAATTTTGATGTGGTTATTACTGCAATCATAGCTTAGATTCTGGCCTCTGACTTCTTTTGAATGATCTTCAGTTTATATGTGTGTGTGTTGCACGGGAAGGAGAAATAGGGGAGAGTTCATTCTGCCCTATTTCTCTCCCATTCCCACCCATATCTATAATTCTGTATTGACCTCTCAGTTTTGCTTTAAACACCAATGTTTTCTACATTTTTTTAGCTTTCAGTATGCTCTGTGTTTTCCTTCAGAGTGTTGAATTCTGCTTATTATGGTTTGAAGAAAAATATCTTGGCATTGAAACACTATTTCAGACGAAATGCTTAACAAAACATTCAGTTCAGTGCAGATTTACAGTAAAAGCTTTGTTATCTGGCACGTTCGGGGATTAGGGGGTGCTGTTTAATCAAAAATTCCGGTTAACTAAGAGTTATGCTTACCAATGAAATACCAATTTTCAAAAAATTAGAATCAATAAAATGAATAAAGTATATAATAGTATACAGGTACTCACAAATCCAATAGTAGTACTGCACTGCAGAGTGGTTGGTTTCTTGAAGCACTTAAGTGTATACAAGTAAAGTTTTCGATACAGTAGATTATCTTATGACACAACATATCACTATGGGCAGCGCATGGTCACTAAATGGTCACCAGATCACTAAAAATACACTTAACACTAAAACTATACTGAACATAAATTAATCTTTGATGATTCAGAAGGCACTTCAGGATTGTGCAGTGCCTCACAGTCATCATTATCAATTATCATTGTAGCTGTAGAAGGTGTAGGAGATTGGCCTGAATGAGACACTCTGGATGAGACACTCTGGAAGCTGCTTTTTTGAATAAATCCCTGATATCCGCTTGCTTACTTGTCTTCTGCCTCTTTTGCATAAAAGTAGAGTGTAGAATGTGCAATTGCATAACTTCCTGGACAGTATACTAGTCCCGGTTACTAGATTGAAGATTTGTATTGGGAGATATCAGAAATGCCGGTTAATAAAGCTTTCCGGTTGATAAATTACCAGATAACACAGCTTTTTACTGTATATGCAGCTGTTTACATGAGTCTTCAGAGAATAAAGTAGACAATAGTTTTTGCCATAGGATCATGTTCAGTAATTGGATATGGGAGAGAATTAAAGTCCATTCCTTTACAAATGTAAGATGTGTTCCCCCAACAGACTCGTTGGAGGTTTTTTCTCCTTGTGAAAAGCTGGTATAATGTAAAAACTTGCTGTTCATTATGGTCATGTCAATTCATTTTTTATAACATAGGGCTACTGATATTTTCGTTATGGTAGCCTACAAGAAAACTGACAACCTTTCCGAAATACTAAGATTTTCTAACAATTATGTTGCGTCAGTGGGCATTGTAGTACAGTAGAACCTCTTCAGTCTTGCACTTCACTAAATGTAATCCTGTGCTAAAATTTTACTTTCAGGTTTGGAGTTCATTAAATTGAGAATTAATGACATTTTGTTGTATTGTGCTGAGGCTGGGCCAGTGCAGGTGCTGTCTGTCTTGAGGGACATATCCTTCCCCACCATGGGAACAGCATAAGGAATGTCATCTTTATTTGCTTTTGTGGCTGAATGAGTACACAGGTAGCAGCTGTCAGAGCAGCCAGTGGGGAACGTAAATCAGTGGGGTGGTGATGGCCTTTATAACTGTTTTCTCTCCCTGGATTAAACTGATCACTGGGTTAATTATTATTCCGATGGCTGCATCAAAACCTCAGGAATAATGACGGCCTGCACCCTGCCTTTATTCAACAGCATGTGGGGAGTTTGTTATTTTTCTAGCAGTTTTCACCCACTCATCTCAAAGCACATTATAAAAAGAAGATAGCCACCACCATCCCCATTTTGTAGATATGGACATTAGGGCAAACAGCACTTCCCTTCCTAATGCCCTGTGAGAAGGTGATATCCTTCAAGTTTGCCTCAATGTGTTTCTTACTAGTCAGCAAACTCTTTAATCTCACTTGAAATCTCTTGTCCCCCTTCCCCCCATTAATGAGGCCTTGATGTAATACTGTCTAGTTGCAGAAAATGCTGCTCAAGTCCTCCTTCAACACTCTTTAAAAAACAACGAGGGGATGAAATAACAGGAGCAGTTCGAAAATCACAGGATAGAAATTGCTTATTAACCTTAAACGCTGACTGTGATCCATCATGAAATTATTGGAACTATATGCTAGATTTTAGACCTGGGGAGCCAGTTTTTCTCACCCTACTCCAGTTCCTTGGTCTTCAAGATTTTGGTGCACCTCTAAACCTGCTGCTTAAGTGCACTGAATGGTGCTCCACTCACATTGCCTAATACATATCGGTAGAGTGGAGATCTGATCACATAACACAAATACTAGGTGGTGCTGGAACTACCAGGGGCTCTCCTTCTGAACACATCCCCATATCTCAGGGGGAAGAAAGGTAGAAAGAGGCTACTATAGAGGGTAGTAGCTGAGAGTGGTTATAGTGAAAGAAAAGTGAATTAGCCATTCCTCTGTCCCAGCCATGATATGGGAGATCCTTCTCATTTCCCAGAAGCCAAGAGAAAAAATTCTTTATGATTTCATTGGTTGGGAAATGGAGTAGCTTCATAAAAGATGTCATTTAGTGGGTGTGGCTATGATGTAGTTTCAGTTTAATTTGCCTACCAAAAAGTAGCCTACCTAGTACAATAGCCAGAGCTACTGAGAAGAAACACTTTGAAGGCACTTTTCAGTGCTAGTAAGAAGCTGTTGTTTCTGAACTATCAGATCCTTATCATAGGTGACTCTATACTGAAAGGGAATTGGCCAGTGGTACGCATTTACACTGGTGGTTTCACCTTTAGAGACATAGATATATTGTGGTCTGTGCAAGTGTTCAGTACCCTCCTTTCATGCATCTTGTTTTCACATTTCATTGTCCCATGTCAGTTTGCTTTGTACTTCACTTTTGTTCTAGAAACATTTGTTTGTTTTCTTCAAATATGTGAAACTCTGGCTTCATTTTTCTCTTCCACAGTAACAGGGGGTATTACAGAGGAGCAGTTTCAGACACATCAACAGCAATTAGTTCAAATGCAAAGACAGCAACTTGCTCAGCTTCAGCAGAAACAGCAGTCTCAGCATTCCTCACAACAGACGCATCCAAAAGCACAGGTAATACTCCTTTAAAATCTTTTTGATGTGCCAAGATCATCTTCCACAGTAGGTTCCCCCTCCTGCTTGCTCACTTTTTTTAAGTCTTTGTCACAAGTTAAGATAACCTTTTGTTAATGTACTGATTGTGTGAAATGCATTTAAATTATTTTGACCAAAATCCTTTTTAAATTTCTCTGTGTGGCTTTGGAAAACTGAACAACTCTCTAGGTACCAAAACTTTTTTGCTTTTATTTTTTCTTGTAATTCAGAATGTGGTTATCCCTTATAAACTTTGAAGGGACACTGCTAAATGAGTGCATATTTTGAAAGTATGAATGTTCTTACTTACGTTGCAAATGGTTTGTTTTAAAAATATAGTTCCACTATTTTTATGTTTGTTTTACTTTTAATACTTAGGCAACAGAATAAACAGTTTTACTTTGTCAGTTTGCCAATTTCACTCAGGGTTTCATGCACAATGCTGCACTATTTGGATTGCAAACATTGCTGGGGATTTTTTTTATTGGAGAAAAATATTGTTAAAAAGCATTTCTCTGTCTCTAAAAAGCATTTCTGTTGGTCTTGGCTGTTGTCTTATTTATTTATTTACTTTGAAAGCAAAAAAACCCCAAACACAACAAAACTGGATTTTAAAGCAAATTTGCTTAACAGGTATTCCTGTAATAGAATAGGAAAATGTTTGATGTCTTACTGCCTGCACAATTATCTGTTCTCTTTTTCATATTTAAATTTCTTAGAAATTAAATACACTTTGTTTAGGGTTAGAATTTGCCACCTGTACTGTTATTGAGTCGTACCTTACTGTGTGAGTAGTCTAGTTGAAATCAGTGTGACTTATTTTGGAGTAGGGTAGTGTGAGTAAGAGTGGAACAACTTAGTCCTTTGGTAATTATTGAGTTAAACAGCTTTTAAATGTGTTATGTTCCGAAATTTTTTTGCGAGAATTTAATTTTTCCAATGTAATATCCACTGTGGGCAAAGGATGCACTTACTGTCAGGTTTACATAGCTAGTATTTTGCTAAATAATAAGAAAAATATAGGCCTGCTAAACCCAGGGTTGTGAGTTGAATCCTTGAGGAGGCCACTTGGGGATCTAGGGCAAAAATCAGTACCTGATCCTGCTAGTGAAGGCAGGGGGCTGGACGCTGGACTCGATGACCTTTTAAGGTCCCTTCCAGTTCTAGGAGATAGGATATCTCCATTAATTTATTTATTTATAAAAATCTTATTAAACATTACTAGAAAAACTTTTTCCCTATATTATTGTGAGCAGGGTGTACATGAACACCAGTGTTCCTTTCTCCCTCCAACCATTTTCTGAATTTATTCATCATAATCTTCCTGTATATATTATTGGTTGCAAAGATTTTTGGGCTATTTCCATAAAATATGGAATGGTGATTCTAATTAGGAGGAGAAAATGATATTTGATGGTTTAGATATTGAAAAGTTAGTGTATTAAATATGCAGCCATATACCAGTGGTTCTCAACTAGGGACCTGGGGCCCCATAGGGGCTACGAGACGGTTTTAGGGGGTTCGCCAAGCAGGGCCAGCATTAGACTTGGTGGGGCCCAGGGCAGAATGGTGAAGCCCAGGACCCCGAAGCCTGCCATCTGGGGCTGAAGCCGAAGCCTAAGCCGCTTAGCTTTGTGGGGCCCTCTGTGGCATGGGGCTCTGGGCAGTTACCCTGCTTGCTACCCCGTAATGCCAGGCCTGGCTTTTATATGCAGAAAAATGGTTGTGGCAGAGGTGGGCCGTGGAGTTTTTATAGCATAGTGTGTGTTTGGGGGGGAGGCCTCAGAAAGAAAAAGGTTGAGAACCCCTGCCATATACAACCAATAGGGTACTGTATCAAAGGGTAGATGGCAAGTGCTGAAAAAATGAATATTAGTACTTATCATGTCTCCAAGGTGGCTGGATTAGTAGAAGAAACATTCTTCCAAAGCTCAGTAGGCAAGATCCCTATGAGGCAAATTAATCCCTGACAGAATAACGTTTTGGACTTGCCTAGACACACATGTATATACGTTAAATAAATAAACCTTCAGGATTTCAAAAAGCCTCCCAAAGTCTGTGATACAAAAGATTTGTCAAACACACTATGAATTTTATGTGTATCAGTTTAATGAGACCTTTTACAGTTGAAGATTGAAGAAGCTCCCCTATGCAGCCTGTCCACTTTCTTTATAATTGTCTAGATCGACCATTGTTGGGAGGGATTCATAAAACTAGATTCATGACCTTTAAATATTTCATGTTATAATGTTGGTTCAAAAGATGCTTCCCCTTAATTCACTAGTAGGTATGTACTGTTGTTATTGTCTTAATGTGTTTTGTCAGCTAGTACTGGCAGAATTCTAAACACTATTTGGTTAATTCCATAGGGCTCAAGCACCTCTGACTGCATGTCCAAAACACTCGACTCAGCCAGCGCCCACTTTGCTGCATCTGCAGTGGTCAGTGCACCTGCTCCCAGTCGCAGTGAGGTAACAAAGGAACAAAACACCAGCCACAACAATATAAATGGTGTTGTCCAGCCTTCAGGTGATGATTTCTTAATGTTAGCTGTCTAATGGAGAGTTCAGAATCTTTGAACAAAGGACTTCTAGTTTCTAAAAATATATTTGAGTTGAATAAATAACAGTGCTGATTTTAATTATTACTCTTTTAATTATACAGTTTTGTACAATGGCCTGGCCTTATCGAATGTTGATATGTTAGTAAACTACAAACTATATTTGGATAATGTTGAAGATCTAACAGCATTTTCAGAACAAAAATTTCCTATCTTTAAATCATGAACATTAATTCAGTAACTTTTCCATTTTCTTTTCAAAGTAATAAAAACTCTTTGTAAAGTATGGATTGGTTATGATTGGTGCAGTCTATCACTCTATTCACACAATTTTTTTAAAATGCCATGTGACAGGGTCAGGCCAGATGGCTACAGGAGAGTGTGTGAAGGCAGATATATTAGTCCCAGATTAAGTAGATCCCTTTTCCTTGGGTAAGGTAACATGGGCAGTTCCAGAACAAGCAGGAACTTCTGGAACCAATTAAGGCAGGCAGGCTAATTAGGACACCTGGAGCCAATTAAGAAGAAACTGCTAGAATCAATTAGGACAGGCTGGTTAATCAGAGCACCTGAGTTTAAAAAGGACCTCGCTTCAGTGTGCATGCGAGGAGCTGGGAGTGGGAAGGCATCTTGCTGGAGGATTGAAGAGTACAAGTATTATCAGACACCAGGATCTGGTGGTGAGGTCCTGTGGTGAGGATAAAGAAGGTGTTGGGAGGAGACCATGGGGAAGTAGCCCAGGAAGTTGTAGCTGTTGCGCAGCTGTTCCAGGAGACACTCTAGACAGCTGCAGTCCACAGGGCCTGGGCTGGAACCTGGAGTAGAGGGTGGTTCCCCCCCAAACCTCCCAACTCCTGATCAGACACAGGAGGAATTGACCTAGACTGTGGGCTCTAACAGAGGGGATGGTCTCTGGGCTGTTCCCTGACCCACATGGTGAATCTCTGAGGCAAACAAATCCGCCAATAAGCGCAGGACCCACCAAGATAGAGGAGGAACGTTGTCACAGCCATTATTCAGTGTCTTGTGATCTTCTGGATGGTTTTATGGGGAGGGAGTTGGTGTTTAAAACTTTCAAATCCATAATTGGTTCTACGGTCTTATGAAATTTCATTCTTTAATTAGTACTGTAGCCCCAAATCAGGATAGAACATATATGCTTATCTTTATCCCATCGACATCATTGATGTAAGTATGTACCCAAAGTTAAGTATGTGCTTAAATTCTTTTCTGAATAAGTCCTAAATGTACATACTGGCACAGACTAGAGCAGTTTTTCCAGAGAACCTAGCTGCAAAGCCCTAATGTATCTGAAATTGGCAATTTTTCTGTGAAACTCCACTTATCAGAAACCAATCATGACAAAATCAGACAGGTTGGATTATTGTTTTACTGGTGGAGACAAAAGTACATTAGGATTTGACTTAGATAATAAATCAGAGGGGTTTTATGGTGTGTTTTGTTTAACAGCTAATGGTGTAATGGGGTTTATAGAACCTGTGCACTGGTGAGGAGGAAGAGAGTTAATATATAGTAAATCAATATGCTGGAACTGATCCAGGAGAGAAATGTAGCTCAGCCCATTGTGGTAAATCAAGTCATTCCTTAGCACGTTCTACAAGAGAAAGGGCAATGCTCTGAGGAGCCTACACTAACTGGGACTTGGAGGCAAACTTTTTTTCCTCTTCATTGAACAGAAAAGACTGTAAAAGTTGTGACTGCAAATAAACTTTAGTAATTTTGTTCCCAAGCTGTAACTTAGGCAGTGGAATTATGGGATAATTATTGCTATTGATAATTACAGCCTTATACTTAAGCTTATGTTTAAACTTCTGTTTTGCAACTAAACAATTACATGTGTTTTTATTGTGTAATTTTTACTGAAATGTTTTGTTTCTAACAGGAACCTCTAAAACTCTGTACTCCACCAACATGGCTTTATCATCCAGCCCAGGGATTTCAGCTGTACAACTTGTAAGGACAGTTGGCCACAGCACCACAAACCACTTAATTCCAGCTTTGTGCACAAGCAGCCCTCAAACACTTCCCATGAACAATTCTTGCCTGACTAATGCAGTGCATCTAAACAATGTCAGTGTTGTTTCTCCAGTCAATGTACATATCAATGCAAGGACTTCAGCACCATCGCCAACAGCCTTAAAACTTGCCACAGTTGCTGCCAGTATGGACAGGGTGCCAAAGGTTACTCCCAGCAGTGCCATCAGCAGTATAGCAAGGTGTGTATAAAGTATATTGGGGCAGAATTTCTTAAATTCCGGTATTATTATATGAATAGTTCCATAAATGTACCTGGCTCAGTAGTGTGTTAAGTAAGACATAGTCCCTTTTTCAAAGATCTCAAAATCTATGACTTTGGTCCTACAAAGGGATCCCCACCTGCACACCTTTACTTCCTTACTTGTTTTTGTTTTTTAATAAATAAAACTGGATATAGGTCAAAGTATGTCTAGACTAGAGAAAAGATACTTTAACCAAAAACAACAACAAAACCCCAACATCCTACAAACACCCCTTTGAAAGTTTAGGGTGCTCAGCTGTTTCAAGTTATGTTAGCTAACTCTTAAAAAGCACCTTTATTCCTACCCTAGAGAAGCCTTATGGTTCTAACAGGTGCAAAATCCCAAAGAGCAGTATATAAAGACTGATACAAAATTTAAAATTCTTTATGCTAGTGCTGAAAAGTATTTAACTAAACTGATAAAAAGATGGGCTATGTTAGAACAGTAATTTGTGCACCAGGATGCATGGAATAGTTGTGCTTCCCGCAGCTCCCGTTGGCAAGGAACGGCAAACAGCGGCCACTAGGAGCTGCAGGGGGCCATGCCTGCAGACGGTCAACATCCACAAAATGTCTTAGAGCCCGCAATCAGCTTACCCTGATGAGCTGCATGCAGCTCGTGGGCTGCAGGTTGCCCACCACTGCTTTAGTACTGTCTTATAGGAAATCATCAATCAACTTCAGCAAAGTTAGCTGTTAGTACTTTATTAATGTGGCAGCGCATGAATAGGATCATGGTATTGGTGGACTAAAGACAATATTTGGTTTTCAAGCAGAAGTCTGGTCAAGTTCAAGCAGAACTTTCCCTGTTCCTACCTGTTTGTTTGATGTGTTTAATGGTCTTTCCATACCCCAAATAAGAGATCTGTGCAGAATTTATATCAACAAAAATACTGTGAAATCTTATACAGAAATATTAATGTCCTACTTGTAACTATTCCATATTCCATTTTATTACAGAGAGAACCACGAACCAGAACGACTTGGTTTAAATGGCATAGCAGAGACAACAGTAGCAATGGAAGTGACATAACCTCAAACCAGTGGCTTAACCTGTGCTGGTGGTGTAGTCATTTATATTCCAACTGAATGCAAAATACAACACTCTGTGGATCACAGGGAACTGAAACGGACCTAAATGGACTATCATTATATCGTATATTAAGTCGATATATAATGTACATTTTGTAAAATTGGGAAAATCACTACCTTGTAAAATAGTTTATTTGTATCATCAATATTATTTCTGTTACTTGAATAGTAGATATTCATCATCATGCTTTTGCACTTGAATTTGCAACTGAATGGATTTAAAAAATAATTCTTTAATGGGATCATGAGCATGAAATGAGATCCTGCATCACTTGTTTTAACTATTTATTTTGCCATGTTTACATTTTGTATCTTGTACAAATAAATCCAACTTTGTGTCTAAAAAAAAGTTAAAAGATTCATAGCTAGGAAATGAAATTCTTGTAATTTTTTTCTAAAGGAAATGTAAAGTTTTCACTTGGTTCATTTTGTTTCACAATTTGACTAGATGGACTTTTTGGTAAATACTTTAGTGGCATTTCACTGTCAAATATGAAGTTCAAGGCAAAATAGTATTTTCTATTACTGTGCAGGGGAAAGGGATGGATCGATACATGCAAATTTAATGTAGTAACTCACTTTTCCATATATTTTGAATGTATATTTCTATTTATAATACCAGTTTATAAAAGATAATTACACAGAAAAAACTGACTAGGAAAAATTATGCATCTAGCACACATTAAACTGTGCAGATATGAAAAATTTTCAACTGATTACATTTTATCTGAAGACTGCATATTTTAACCGGCTTTAAAACTGTAACACACCACGTAAAGGATATTTTACCAGGTATGTATTGCATTATATATCATTGCAATAATTATTGGATGTCTAGATATCGAGCCATCCCAGGTCGTGGGAGGGGGGAGGGTTGTGGCAAGATTGTCTTTTCAATTTTGGAGAGTTTTCCTGTGGCTACAAGGCAAGTAACGGGTTGGAAAAAGTCTGACTGTAAGCGTTGGACACCTTCGTAGTGTAGTGTTTTAGTGACTTTTTTTATATGGTTCTTGTAAATTAGATACGTGTAGTGGTGTTTCAGAATGTTTGTTTATGCACTAGTTCAGACAACTTTCCCTGTTACTTGTTCTTGATAAGTGAAAACTGCAGGGAAATAAAAATACATATCAAAACATGGACATGTTGCATATGTGTTTATTTCACAATGTGAAAACAATTTGAATGTTAAGGTGGTACTGGTAGTCTTCGGAGATGTTTTTAATCCAAGTATATTCACTAAAACTTCCACTTTTATGAGAAAGTGATTGTTTCTTGTCTTTAATGTATTTGTAGTATAACAGGAGAGAAACAATAGTCCAGTGGTGGAACTCAAGAGACCCAGGTTCAATCTGTTGGGTTTCCACCACAGAACTTCCTGTGTGACCTTGTGCAAGTCACTTATTCTTTCTGTGTCTCAGTTCCCCATCTGTAAAATGGGGATAATAGCACTTCACTATCTCAAAGGGCTGGTAATAGTAGGAGAATTAAATAAAAAATTGGGAAGTGCTCCAGTGCTGGAGTAATGGGAACCATATACAGTAGAGCCCCAGAATTACAAACTGACCAGTCAAAAACATACCTCATTTGGAACCATAAGTACGCAATCAGGCAGCAGAAACCAATAAAGCAAATACTGAGCAGTACTGTGTTAAACATAAATTACTTAAACTTTTTTTGTTTGTTTGTTTGTTTTTAGAAAAATATTTGACAAGGTAAGGAAACAGTTTGTGCTTGTTTCGTTTAAATTAAGATGGTTAAAAGCTGCAAAAAGTTTCAAAGTTATATTAAGTCAATGTTCAGTTATAAATTTTTGAAAGAACAACCATAACATTTTGTTCAGAGTTACAAACATGGCAGAGTTACGAACAACCTCCATTCCCGAGGTGTTTGTAACTCTGGGGTTCTGCTGTACATACGTTACATAGACTTGAGTATACTAGAAATCCCAGAAATAATTCCCATCTAATGTGTTGCAAGAGTTGCTTCATACCTACTAGAACCATTTTACTGGAAATGTACTACTACATCAGGTGAGTGATTGGGTGACATCCACAGTTAAGCAGTGCAATTAAATCTAGTTTATTCTAAGTTCATGGATGTTTTATAACTATCTCACTAAAGCTGAAGTGTATTGAAGTGCCAGCATGTAGAGCAGCAGGTAAAATGAGAACTTAGACTTCTGCCTTGCTCTCAGGATTGGTTTTAATTAGTTCTTCAGTTCATATTGCAGGTTTGCACAGAAACACACACAAAAAAGTAAATAGTGCTTTCTCCTTCAACAAGGTCTACGTGTCATTCTTCTTCCTGTGTGCCATGATATCAGTTTATGCCTTTTTTTAGCTGTTTCATAAAGATATATTGTTTGTTTTCTTCAGACACTTTTCCCGCCCGTTAGCTGTTTTATTCTGTTACAGGTAATTCAGTAGATATTGTTTTGAAGTATTTTCCATATTGTCTATCAGAGAGCTACCCAGCAGCCTGAGATGCTGTAGGCGATCCAGAAGTATTCCCTGTTGTTACCGATAACTAGTACCATTTTTCTCTCTTAAAAAAGTTATAAGGACCATAAGAAGAGGGAGGTGAGGGTTTTTGTTTTTTTGGGGGGGGGGGGGGGGAGTTCAAGGAGCATTTCCTCCACAGACCTGGAAACCCTGTACCACTGGATATGGTAAAGGATGAATGTGGGATTTGGGTAGGCAATGCACAGGGTATTCATCCTTCGCATTCAGCCCAGATCTGCCATAGTGCCCTGCATGATTGATAAATTGTTCTTTACATATACATACCCTTTGACAATTATTTCGGATTTTGTGTAGAAGTAGAGTTACTTTTGTAAATAGCTAGACAGCTTATGTGGTCTGAAGTACAAATGCTAAATTTATCACGAGTTATTGGTCAGATTATTAGCATATTGCAGAACCATTTGTCTTCTGTTTTGTACATAGCTAACAGAATTCTATCCTTTCGACCTCTGTGTCTAGTCAAGATAGCCCAAGAGGCCTTCTTTTGTTCATAAAAATGTCAGGGCATTGTAAGCACATGAAAGCCATCCTGCTGAAGATTGAAAGTATTGTATTTAGCAGATTACAACTAAGATATTTAGTTCAAACTATTTTAAATGACTAATTTAGACCATTTTCATGGTAAATTAGACTGAGAATGTGTTGGTTACCTAGCAGTCACCCTTTGTGGCTTTCTAGAGAAGAGTTGGTCTTTAGTTACTTAAAAAAACTCTGACTGGAGCTTTACCTAGAATGCATTATGGCCAAATGTGTTTGGTGGGGTGGCGAAGAGGGCATCTTTATATTCTCCAAAGGCTATTTGATAAGCAATACTATACACTTTGGAGTTTGTTCCATGTAGGATTAGCAGTAATGTATTTTTACTGTAAAATAGAACTGATCACACTATTCTTGTTAACAGTTTGCAGTGAATAATTAAATTATTTTAACTGTCTGACTCAGATGCCACTCTTGCTATACAGTCTATTAGGGCTATAGCCTGAGCTGTGTTAAAAATGAAATTTTATTTCAGTTTGCTGTGAGGTCAACCATAAACTTCTTAGAGGACCCACAAATACATTTATCTTTGGTTTAGCACCCAACAGTGAAAGAGAAGCCTACCAAAAAAAAAAAAGCTTGTTCACTGACTGCTCATAAATTGCTGTGGCATTAAATGCCAAACAGAATTCAGTATCTTCCAGTCCCATCTGAAACTGCTGTCAATTTTACTGAAATTCCTCATCCTTATGCCTTTGTTCAGACATTTGAGAGAACCATTTCTATGGTATCACAGATGTTTAACTTGACCCAGAGGCCAAATATCTACTACTGTAGTTGACATCGTATAGACACGGTTATAACGTCATTTTGACATGCTTCTAGATTTTGCAGGAACAATGTAACTTTTTAAAAGCATGCAGTGGAACTAATGGGGTTAAGAGCCACTTTGTCCATTGTAAAGTAACCAGAAAAATTCTACTGTCCTCTGGATGTCAGTTTAATTAGTATTCAACTAATTGACCATGTAGATAACTGTACAGCAGTTAGGCATATTACTTTTTAAATATATGTCTAAATACTATAATATTTTCCAATATGAGCACATGCAGCCAAACTATCCAAGAATTATGAAATTGATTACTCCATTCATAATCAATATGCAGTATGCATATTAATTGTTTAAAACCATGTTGATGAATCATGGGGGGGGGAGAGGCTGGGTTAATTTTCATCCCTTTCATTATCTTTTAAATAGTATTGGAAAAAGAAAGAAGTAACGAATAATATTGAATTCCAGCATGCATCTACAAAAAAATTAAATCAGAACTCTAGTCAGAAACTATTCTTAATTTCTCTTTATGCCTAAATGAAGCAGGGATTACTGACTGGGTTATATTTCTGTGATGGCAATCTAGTGTGTGTTAATGATACAATATCTGTCTTACCTCTGACATCTATTGTGAACATAAAGACATATCCTCAGCATAACTCCGTGCTTTAATGATTACTAAGGAAGATGTGGTCTGGCAACAAAAAATAGTTCAAATGTAATTCAACTTCAGGTTTTTCCTTTGGGTTTTGAACACAATCTAAAGATCCATCCATATATGTAGGACTGACTGATATTAGTTTGATACATTTTAATGTTAATTTTTTTTCAAACTACTACCTGTGCTCCATGACAAAATTACATTCCCTAAAATTGCACTAAATAATCATTTTTGAAAGTTGGGTTCAAGATGATCAGAAATTGACCCCACAAACGGCGTTATGAGATTTGTCAAATAATTGAGTCTAATAGTGGGGCAAGCAATTAGATTATAAATAAGGACTTGTACTAAATCAGTCGTGTGTTCATTCTAACAGGAGGGAGAGGTGGTAAAGGAGCATATCAGCAAAAAATGTCAAATATAGTGTATGGGAGTTTGAGGATTACCACCTAAACATAATGGGATAAATTCCACCCTCAGTTATGTGTCGGTTTCACTGGAGCTGCATCTGTTCAACTGAGGGCAATGTTCCACCCATTCTCACTACTTTTGTGGTTTTTTTTAAAGATTCTGTTCTGCATCCTCCACTTTATACTTGAGAATTAAAAATAAATAAAAGCAGATCAAAACCGACACAGACGATAACAGTGAAAACAAACACGGGATCCTGACCTGTTTTGTCGGATGTTCACATAAGGTTGAGATGTATTGTGAACCTCTCTCACATGCATGATACGAAGTGCACTGGTCATGACTTTCCTCCTGATCTTTAGTTTCACAGTCGATAAGTATCCCATTGTGAGAAACAGATTATAGCTACCACAAACCAAATGCTGATTCATGAACAAAACCTAACAAATCAGAATCTCAGTATAATCAGTTTCATAATGGATCATGAGGACAATTGTCCCAATATTGCTGATTTTAGAACAGAAAGTTCAAGATCCCAACTGTTTAATAATATAAACTAAACTAGAAATTTACTAGCTAAATGGGTATTTGACTTAGATATTCCAGGGTAGGGAAGCCAGAGCAAACAGTGGAAGTTCCTCTTTTTTCTTGGAAAAGAAGGTATGCAAATCAAGGAAGTCTGGGTGCCAAACCTTTCTCATAACTCTTCCCAGATTTTGTTACCCAGATTTTCCTGCTTCCCTGAGACTTTGCTTCAGATGGTCACTATTTTTTTTTTTATAGAGCAGCAGCAGAAGAAACCAGGAAGAGGCTCTTCTGCTCCAACCCACTTCAGCTACCTGTTGTGGGGCCTGTTTACACTGAGTGCCCTCAACAGCTGGCTGGCAGTGGAAGTACTACTGGGTTGAAAGGTGATCACACTGCATGTCCCTGCCCTGCTGTGCAGAAAGGCCAGGAATTGACCCTGGATCAGTGGAGCCAGACAAGAGATTCCCCTCGACTGATTCCAAGCTGAAACAGTTAAGAGATTTCCAGTCTTTCTTTGGCCCCCTCCCCCATCTCAGTTGGACAAGGCTATGCAACCTTACTTCTTTCTCCTGGTGTAGGCGTTTTTTCTTCCTGCTGACCCAAAAAACAATTTAACCAGTGCTCTATTCCTTCCACTTAATGAGCCCTCTTCCTCAATCCTTTCTTTGTTTTGGTTTGTTCCTTCCTTCCTTTGCAGGAGAGAAGACCACTTTGGAAGGAGAAGAGAACTCAGCCTTCTATTCTGGTTGTCCCTTCCCCTGCCATCTGTGCTAGAGTTAGTAGAGAACATCAGGGGTGTCTCCTATCTCAGTCTCCAAGATGAATTCCTGACATGGCTCTCAGTTTTCTAGAAATATCTGCCAACTAGATGCTGCCTTCCAAGAGTTGTGACTTGCCTACTCCAAAGTGGGCTCAGCAGTGGCCTCCCATTCAAAACCATCTGACCACCTTCTAGATTCCAGTATTATTCAGAAGGACGTGCACAGCCCCATGGTGGAAGGTGCTATAAGGAGGATCTTTGACCAAGGAAACATTCCAATAACTACAGAAGACTACAGGTTCTGTTTATCCAGAGCAGCCATATCTCCAGCTCTCTGGGTTCAGCCTTGGAGGGGAGGCATGTCTTCAAAATGTAGGCTCCTGCTTCTTCCATTCATAGGCCCAAGACTGTTCGGAGATATTCTTAGCTCCACTCTCAAAGTTATGAAGGAAAATACATCTCTTCCTATTTCAGAAGCCCTCGTTAGCAAAAGCAAGCCTGCTCCTTCCTTTTCCTTCTTCCTAGATAGAGACAAATTTGTTTTACTATTAATTGCTAAGTGGGAAAGGAAACACATGCAGTAGATCTGGCAATATAGCTGACAAGCTGTTATGACCCAACTTGTCTTTAAAATGTAGGACAAAGAGACAGAGCAGGAATACCATACAAAATAATAGGAGACGGGCTTTGTTTCTTTAGCACATCAAATTATCTATCTATTTATAATGCACCCAGTAAATGCACTTAATGACACAACATTTCTCACATGAACCAATGATGGTATACATGCAAATATTAGCTTTGTATAGGATGAAGGTTAATTTGGGTTTAAGATGTTAATTAAAAAGTTGCATGTGCATACTAAAACTATGGTTAAAACCATATAACCAGGCAGGATAAGTAACAAGAGAGTGGTTAGAGCAGGGAGACTGGACTCAGGGTCTTCCATGTGGGTTCCCTAGCCACTGGACTACAGTCTCTCTCTCTCTCTCTCCCCCCTCTTCTTTCCCCAATAACAGTTTCACTGTGGATAAATACTTGAAAAGTCACAAGCACTAGTGCTTGATTCTCACTATCATTATCCATAATAGAATGAATATTCCTGAATTCATATTTTTTTCACTGAAAGTTGCTTTCAGTGTAAAATGCCTTTAAACACCCATCATCCCACGCACTTGCATGACAAATATGTGACTAGGTGAGGCAGCTTTGTAAATGACACCAGAAGATGGCACCATAAACCCACAATGGTATTTCACTCTGTAGACATTACTCCAAAAAGATTTTGCTTTGCTTTTTAAAAGCAACAAGAGAGTTACTTTTGCCACACAGTAAAACTCAGGGGATTTTGCATAATCCTTGAAAATGTTTGGAATAGTTTAGAAAGAAAATTAAAGGAGGCAGCCTTCTTTCGTACCTCCTAGGTCAGTGGTTCTCAACCAGGGGTACATGTAGCCCGGAATAACGCAGATGTCTTCCAGGGGTTACATCAACTTATCTAGACATTTGCCTAGTTTTACAACAGGCTCTATAAAAAGCACTAGCAATGTCAGCACACACTATAATTTCATACAATGATGTTTATACTGCTCTATATAATATACACTGAAATGTAAGTACAATATTTATATTCCAGTTGATTTATTTTATAATTATATATCAGACTCCTGAAAGAGGTATAGTAGTCTGGAAATGTTGAGAGCCACTGTTCTACATCTTCTCTAAAAGAAAATTGTATTAGGGGTGCTTATGAAATTACTTAAATTTGTACTTTTTAAATGGGCTTTAGCCTAAAATGATTATTATTAGTAGTAAAATTAAACTAACTCAGTTGTGTTTAATAAGCACAATCACATTTGCAGATACAACATAACCAATCCTCACTTCAGCAAAACTCATATGGCCATGCTTAATTTTAAACACATGGCTAATCCCATTGAATTCAATATGGCTTATGCATATAGTTATGTGCTTTGCTTATGGGTTTATTCAAACTTGAAGTTAAGCACATGCTTGCATGTTTTTTTTTTCTGAATCAGGGCCAAAGGTAGCATTTCTTAACTTGCTTCTTAGCAGAACTGCTCAAAAATATTCTCACTGAACATTTTTCTATTGGAAAATTCCATTTTGTTGAAATCTAAACTTTGACTTTTTACAGATTTCAATGACATTTTGTTCTTTTAAAAAATTGACATGAAGCATTTTGGAACAGAATTTTGTTTGTTTGTTTTGAAACTACTTTTTCCATTTTTTATTTTATATACTATAATACAGTAAAGTCAAAATTTGAATTAAATAATTCAATGTTATTGAAGTGGGATGTTTCAGTGGACCCAAACTTTTATTTGAACCTTTATTTTATTTTATTAATTTTTTGTGTGCAAATTTTGTTTTTCAGGAAGGTTTTTTTGGTTGTATTCCAATTTGGAGCAAAAACAAGTGTAAAAATCATTGGGATGTACTGCCAAACAAGTTATGGTTCTTGCACAGCTCTATGCCTTCCATGGGATTACAGTTTTAAACATAACTAAAATATTTTGTATTAGCCAAATCAAAACACCCTGTGATTCGGATATAGAGATAAATTCTAACCTATCACCCTTCTTTCAGAAACAAAAAAGTAAATAACACAGCAACACCTTATGTGGTTAGGCAGAAATTTTTCCTGTGAGCAGGCTATTTCACAACTACGGACTGCTGTTAACTCACACGTTACTCTGAAAGCACTTGCCATAGATAGAGGCAAGATACTGGATTAAAAGGGCCACTGTTTTGATCCAGTATGGTAAATTTTGAGTTCAAGACCCAGGTTGTTTTTTTGTTAACTTGGAGGACCTGGGATTGGATGTGCTCTGCCCTGGGGGATGGAGCACCTTGTGTGTGTAATGCTAATGTTAGACTGTAAGTGCCTCAGGGCAAGGTCTTTTTTCTTTGTTAAATGCCACATATGCTTATGGTGTTCTGTAAATAATAAACACATCCAACAATGTTCTCAGGCTTCGGAAAGAGCAGCATGCAGCCCTCCTCCATGGAAAGGCAGGAATCTGGAAGGGAGGCTAGGGAGTTAGTGGTTTATCACTAAAAAGCAGTACTGATCCCAGGACTGGCATTACATTAACATAACTACTCCCTAGTTTAAGTTGATATAATCCAGGAAATTAGGAGTAATGGCTAACATTGTGTCATTAACTCACTCTACTGTACACAACTATTGCAGATCATAGGTATGGCAGCTCTCCCATTTCTTGGGAGCTCTGTTAGTGATCAACTATAGTGAGCAGGAACAATGGAGTGAGTTAGGGACAGAGCTTCTGCCTTAACTCTGAAGGAAGCATATAAAATAGGTAAGAATTTTCAAAATGCATGTTTTGGCCAACATCTAGCCCATAAAGATGTCTTAAGAGAATGTTTATTAATGTTAATTAATTTAAACTAATACAAAAACTGTTGACCCAGCAGACTTCACTCTCCCCCAATAATTGGGTTTATTATATATTTCTCTTTTGAAACGAGCCATTGTTCTGCTTTCAACATCATCCTGAGAGAAGCTGAGCATCCTCCAGGCCCAGTGAAATAAGAGAAAGTTGAGGGTGTAGCTCACCTCACAGGATTGGGCCTTGGAAGAAAAACTAAACATGATTCTGTGCTAATCATGGCTCGGATCCTGCAAACACTCAGAGACACACTTAACTTTACTACACTTGAAATCAATGATACTACTCACCGTAGTAAAGCTAACCTAAGGGTTTACAGAATCAGGGCTTATGTTAGCATGTTGTCTGGTTTCTAGGTGAAATATGGGAGATGTTTAAAAATTAAGTGTTCTTAATTCACCAAATTCCTGCTGACTACAGTGAGATGAGAAACACTTCACTAAATTTATCAGAAATGTATAATTTTGGTAAACTTAGGCACATGAAATATGTATTTGTTAGTATTTTATCCTCTAATTACATTTGCATTTGATAGTAACTGTTGAAAAATAGTATTAGAACACTAAAGTGGAAACCACACACCTGAAATCATATATTTGCACTATTCATGTATTGCATATGAATATCCATGCAAATAATATTTTTTCCAGTGCCAGTTAACTATGTAGAAGTATTCTCAAAAGATAGATAAATGCCACTACAATACTAACCTTTGTTGAGATCAACTGTAGTAAATCATTGGCATTTGGGGAAGATAGCCCAACACAAACAATTACCCATTTCAGCATAAATCTATTTTATGGTTTGTTAGTAACTGTTTAAATGCAAAAATAAAAAGTAAATAAATGAAATTACGAAGTATAAAAATGGTGAAGATTTATTTTATTGAATGTAGAAATACCTGAAATGATCCAACTGATCTTTTACACTGCTTTGCTGTGAAAGCAACCACTCCTGGTCTGCCCACACAGCCTCCAGCATGTAAATCATCCCAGCTGAGTGCTATGTCCAGCCATTCATGAATTACACTGTGGGTAACACCAGCAAACTCCTAGTCCCAGACTTTCCCCCAGAAATGTGTCTCTTATACTGCCCAGCCCCCCCGGACAACATAAGCTCCTATGAAGTCTATTATTTCATGAATAGAAAATGATATGCACAAATCTTGTTATCCCAAATGAAGTTTCCCAACCACTTCAAAGTTTATTAATTACAGAAAGATAGATTTTAAGTGACTACAAGTAATGAGGAATAAAAGATAAAACACAAACTAATACATACTTTAACAAGTTAGGTGAACTTTTAAAGTAAAAGGGTCTCTCTCACCACATGTTCTAGCAGTCTTACTGGCTGATTCTTTCTGCCAGGATCCCTCCCCAGTGCAATGAGGCTTCCTTTGTCCTTCAGCTGTTGTTGATGCTGTGAGTAGAAATGAAGGGGGTGGTAATCTAGGGCGTTTTCCCCATTTCTTATAGCAATTGTCTTCTTTGAGACTCAGCTCCAGCTGGGATGTAGGTGACAAAGTCTGTGGGATGGGAACTTGCAGCTGTTTTCTTTGCGAAGATATAAATTTCTCACTCAAACCCTTTTTTCTGCCAAAGAATAGCCACTTAACCCGGTGATAGTCCATTTGATTTTGTTGACATGTGGCTGAAATGCTAGTTTGCCCTTTGACTCTGAGGGACGGGTTTGTGCCTGCTTTTCTAAATTTGGCATATGTTTCAGCAAGCTCATACAGTAGAATTTTATAACCTTACATTCAATGTTGCCACACATATTTTACCAGGGCAATACTCAGCAAATTATGAGTTTTCTAATGATACTTCACAAGGCATACTTTGTACAAAATTTATCATAGTCTTGAAACAAGGTAAACATCGGGATACAGTCTGTCACAATAATACAGCAAATGGCATTAAGACACTGTATAAACAGACTGAGACTTATGTGGGTTTTTGGTGAGGAAGTTTGCAGGGGCCTGGGTGGGGGTGTGTGGCATACCCATGTGTCACTGCAGAAACATATTACTCCAGTGGGGACCGGAAAGAATGAAGTCAAGGGCCACCTTCTCCTCTCACTCCTGCTCTGAGCCATGGAATGGCCTAAGCATGCTAGTGGAAGGAAGATGCTGTTGCTTCCTTCCTCAGTCAAGCTAAGTATGGTCTAGCTGTATTGTAACTCCCAGGAGGCCAAGGTGCTTCTTGGAGCTACACTATAGGAGCTCTGAGAAAAGGCCATAATGTCAGAAAAGAAATAAAAATAAAGGGTTATCACCTAGAGTGAAAGCTATACTCTATATGGGAATGGAGCCAATGGAATGAGCGCAGGCCTACCCTTTACATGTGCACATTATCCAGTCTTCTGCTAAATAGTTGATGCAGAAGCCCAAGCTCATGATGCTTGACCACAGAAAGTGTTCTTACTAAGATACAGTGCCCTGAATTGCAGGGTTCAGGCTGTTTCAACTAAACCTCTCTCTGAAATACACTAAAAAGAAACAAATTGGCCTCACACCCCCTCGTATGAAATGCTTTCAGGAACAGCTAGTAGCACCTCTCTGAGAATGGAAAGGAAAATTGTTTCTATTTATTTTCATATGGCCACCAAAGGGACTGTGGGCTTTTTTTCGGGACTTGGATAAATGTGTTGTACTTTAATTTTAGTCACCATAACATGCAAAGACAAGGGAATGGGGGGAAGAGGGGACATGGGGGAGGGGAAATGAATGTAAAAAAACAAGCTGACCTAACATAGATCAGTTCTGCAACATATTATTCAGGGCTAGCCCTCTATGCCTGCAGGCAGCCTCATTAAACCACATGGGTCAGGGGTCTCCCTCCATGGAACAAATTGCAGGATTAGGATCCAAAGACCCCAATTCTGAACTACTCATACACACAGTGGAACCTGAACGTTATTAACACCTTGGGAATGGAGGTCGTTCATAATTGAAATGTTTGTAACTCTGAACAAAACATTATGGTTGTTCTTTCAAAAGTTTACAACTGAACACTGACTTAATACAGCTTTGAAACTTTACTATGCAGAAGAAAAATGCTGCTTTTAACCATCTTAATTTAAATGAAACAAGCACAGAAACAGTTTCCTTCCTTGTCATCTTTTTTTTAAACTTTCCCTTTATTTTTTTAGTAGTTTACCTTGAACACAATACTGTACAGTATTTGCTTTCTTGGCTTGGCTGTTGCCTGATTGCGTACTTCTGGTTCCAAATGAGGTGTGTGGTTAACTGGTCAGTTTGCATGGGCAGCAGGTGAACCACTGGTTGGGGGAGGCTAGCCTCTGGTCAGCCCTGCCCTCACCCGTGGAGCCAACCCCTTCCCCTGCTAGAGCCCCCCGCCCCCGCCTCAGACTGCCGAGCAGGTGGGTGATGCGCGGCCTCCCCTGAGCTCAGGGCGGGCGGGCAGGCAGCGCACAGCTCCCCCAGACTCAGAGTTTACACTGGGTGGGTGGTGCGGGCCCCCCACAGCACTCCCATCCCCCTCAAGCTCAGGGCAGGCAGCCCCACCGCCTCCAGTCCCCTCCCCAGTGCCAGGTGGTATGCCCCCACACACACCTGGGGGCTCCCCAGCACTGGGCTGCCCCAGCCACCTCAAATCCCGGCTGCCCTATCCCCAGCCCCAGCCTCTGAAGAGGAGCAGCCTGCCTGGGCTGGGGCCAAGGGGGAAGGGCAAGCAGGAGAGGGCTTCGGGCAGGAGTGTGGGCAGGGCCATGCTGAGCTCTGTGGGGAGGCAGAGATTGCCCCAGCCTATGTGATGCACTGCCCATGTCAGTTTGTAACTCTGGTGTTTGTAATGCTGAAGTTTTACTATATGCTTGGTTTTACTATATGCTTAATTTCACTCATAGGTGCAATCCCATTGATGTCAGTGTGGGACTATGTGCTTTGCTAGGGCAGGGCCTGCAGCAGTGAGAGCTTGGGCCCGCACTAGCTGCACCTGGAGCAGCCAAGGCTCTCTGCTGGCAAGCATCAGCATCAGCCGAGATAAAGCTCTTCTAGGGGGAGAAAGATGCCCATAATAGCCACAGACAATAAAAGAAAGTTTAAAACAAATTGAGACTGACCTATTACCAACCATGCCCCAGCTTGCAGAACAATCTTTTGCCCTGACTCTCTAAGCTGGTCCAAGCATGTGGCCTCAGCAGGCCTCCCCAGTGAACTTCTTTATCAAGGTAGCTGCGGTGATTTGCCTGCAGAGAGCACCGCTGCTCTGCCTTCCTGCTGATGGCGTAGGCCAAGTGATTCTGCAAACAATTGGGCATGTGCCCTGATAGTCTCACTGAAGCCAGTAGGACAGATGACAAGCATGTCAGTGTGAGATGATCTATTTGGGTAAATCCCTGCCCCCATACAGAGCCTAACTGAATGGAGCTGCCTGGGTCTACCAATGTGGAGCTCACTGCAGGATCTGAGCCTTAGTGAGAAGTGACAGAACAGGGACTGGGCTGCTCCCTTCTTATGGAGTGCTCCCTTCTCACTCTCTCTCTAATACCAAGATTAGTCCTTTGTTCTTCTTATTGAACATAAGTATCAGCAACCCCTTATATAACCCACAAAAAGAGAAAGAACAGGTCGCACCCATGCTGTAAGATGGGGCTCTGTCTAATGCTCCTAAGGGTGTTTGCAGTTCAAAGGAGCATATAGCAGGCTTTGTGTTCTAGAGCAATGTAGAGCACTATACTGGTTCTGCAGGGTTGTTTGGCCTGCTTCCATTTATCTAATTTTTTTTCCTAGTAGGAACATGGGAGAAAATAAAATTATTGAGACTATGTTGAAGTAAGATTTAGCAAGGACTCTGGCTGTTTTGTGACAATACTATATAAAGGGAAGGGAAGGGGTCGGGAAGCTTTATAGTACAAAAGTTTTCTGGAGAGTGTGTGTCTTATTATGGGGTGGGAACTACAACCATCCTAATGAGAAACTAAATACTGTTCTAGTTTGCTCAAAAATAGTTCCTTAGTAATGAAGAAACTGGAAATATAAATTAGAACAGTTTTTCATAAGACATCACCCACTCATCATGAATTGTAAATATGCAGTCTGAGGCTTGAAGTATATGGGGAGTCATGTTAATTAGTTGATAATCTATAGGAACAAATCACACTATACAGTAATAGTCTACCACACACTGAACATTGCTAACTACCTTTGATGTAGTTGCTTTTTTTCAGAAGTGTATGGGAGCCCGCCCTAAATTGCCTGCTGAGTTGATGTCAGCCCACCATAACGAGGTTACCACCATCTAAAGAGAGAAATGAAGACGAATCTCCTAGGAAATGCAAAAGAACTGTCCCCCTCCACCCCCCATCTCCCTGTTTGCATGAGTGTGACTCAGCTTCACACTAATGCAATCTCGTAGGAATTCCGTTTGAAGGAAACTGACCGCAGAGGTTGAGAGGCCATGCACAGGTTTAGGTAACAGTTTCTACTTACCAGCTGACAAGAATGATTCTTGCTCACAGCATTCAGCAGCCATGATGAGCTCCTTTTGTGGGGTGTTGAGTATGAGAAATTTGCTTAGCTTGTGATTATTGTAAAGCTTGTTTGCTTTTCTAAGATTGAAGGTGGCAGAGTCTGAAATGCCAGCCTTTGTAACCATACACATTCCCTGTCAAGTTGAGCTTCGTTTACCTCTTCTGATTGCCTAAGGGTGCTTCCCTGTCAGTATTGTTTAACAGGGCCGCCCAGAGGATTCAGGGGGCCTGGGGCAAAGCGGGGGAGCTGCAGAGCTTGTACTCAACCGGCGGCGGTCCGGTCTTCAGCGGCATTTCGGCGGCAGGGGGCCCTTCAGTCGCTCTGCGTCTTCGGCAGGACTGAAGGACCCCCCGCCGCCGAAATGCCGCCGAAGACCCAGACCGCCGCCGGGCCAGGGCTCGTGGGGCCCCTGCAGGGCCTGGGGCAAATTGCCCCACTTGCCCCCTCCTCTGCGCGGCCCTGTTGTTTAAACAGCAAATGACCAGGCTTATCAATATTCTCGCAGTTACATACGGGCATCCAACATTAGCACAGATACTTCATTTAAGCCTCCCACCGCCTTCCTCTTCCTTGGGGCCTAATTTTGCCCTCATAAAAGCATGTGCAGTTCTTACTGAAATTCAGGAGAATTATATGCACTTATGTAAGGGAGGAATTGACTTCTAGGGTTTTAGGCCTTTTTTGGTCAGTACTTTACCTTGTTCTTTTATGTGACAAATTTCATATACTGGTGATGGATACCTAGGCAAGGCTAGGTGCATGTGAATATATTAATGAACACTATGCGATAAAGAGAGTGTTTGGTGTTTTCTAGTTTATTGTGGTTTACATTCTTCATATCACATACTCACACACACACTCTCTCTCTTCCCCTCTCCCTCAAGAAATCAGCATGGTAAACATATTCTGGTATTGAATCTCTGCTGAGTTTTTTTTGGAATACACATGCATATATTTTGCTTTTGGTCAGCGTTAATATGCCATTTTACTGACAGAGTAGTTCTAATACATTTAGTGTGGGCAACCACAGCTAAATATTGTATGGCTTAGTCCTGTGTAGGATATACAGTGGTAAACTATTGGAGTGGCACAGAGAGAATTCCTTCCTACCCAATCTCTTTGAATGTTTCCCAACTGATACCTTTGTCCTCTTCTATGCTGTCCCTTACACTTGAAATTCTGCTACAAAATCTTCATGTTATGTATAAAGGACTTCTAACATATGGGACTCTAAACCTATGTGCATTTTGTACTTGAATGTTCTTATCTCTGATTAACTTGTAAGATCCTTAGGCTCGAGACCAAGACTTCTATGTTTGTACAGTAGTTGGCATATTTATGGTACTCAACAAATAACTACTGTAGATTGGTAAAACTGCCTATTTATCTCCTTGGGTGGGGGTGGGGGTGTCAGATCTCATTAATGTTTATATAGTGCTTTAGAGAAAGGTAAGTGCTATAATAATTACTACATCATACTTACTGGCCTGTAGTTTTGGTTTAGTAGTAGATTGTTTATGAATAGGTAGCAAGGAAGGGTTGGCATCTACCAGAGAACAAACCACTACATAAAATATAATGAAGCTAAAGCATCTTTGACTCGGCCATGCCCTAAGAAGATATGGATTGTAGCAACGAAAACTAATGGATAGCAACTTCCGTGAAGGCCACTTGCAATAATGATTGTGAGACAAACTGATACTCTGTACAGGTTATATTTAGCCAGAGATACCCATGTTTGACACTTGGTGAAACTTGCATCCTGCAGTGGACTGAAAAAGTCTGTAGTGGTGATGATGGCTTTCCATCATTATGGAATAATGACAGTTGTTCCATAGTTAAAGATAAGGTTGCAACAGATGTTCTAAGTCTAATTTTTGCATCTCTCTTCTTTAAAACAAAAAACAAAACAAAACAAAAAAGAGAGAGAGAGAAACACACACAACAGGCTCAAAACTGGTAGGGCAGATCTGAGCCTAAGGTAGAATTGTTCCAAGTGTCAAGTAATTGGCTCAAGAACTGCCTGACTTATGACACCCTAAAAACAATCCAGTCAGGAAGGGTCCCAACAACTTAGCACATTACTGCCCTTTTGGAGCATGACGGCTGTAGTCATATGTTTGTTAGATCCATGATTAATCCTGCACAATAAGCAGGGTATCGTATCTTTCATGTTAAGTTATTCATTGGACCATAATAAAACAAACAGTGATCTGTCTCTAAACACACTATAGTTTCCACATATAGAAAACAGCATCTTTATTACAACATGCTATTGACAGGGGGCTACAGCTTTCAAACCTTTGTGGCTTCCCCCACCTCTTGTGAATTTCACAGCCAGATCATTTCAGATGTAGATAATAAAAGAATCTACAAGCATGCTAAAAATAAGCTTGCAAGAGATCTCCCCCCAGTGTCTGCACCATGCACTTTGGCAGGTGAGCTCCCACAAGAGGTCTCGTTTGTGGTCACAAGTTTATAACAGCCTCAGCTCAGAACTAGCACCTAGTCTTATGGGGCTGCAATAGGCCATATTCTTCCAACCCTTCCCTAAGGATTGAGGCCCTCCATGGACCAGAGATCCTGTTCATTTGCTGGAATACGAAGAAGCTCTGAGTCATCTTATACTCAGGCTATTTATCCAATCATTTTTTCTTTGTCAGTTACTCCCTGGAGAATGCAGGTTGGGTCTCTGAACTGTCCTCATGTCACAGGTGATCAGCAGACAAAAGGTTCCCCATCAGGGAAAAGCTTCAAAGGCTGAGTCAGTAGGTGGGGGTTGCAATCCCTCCTCCCCCACTACCTCCTAAGAATTCCACTTTACACATATTGTCCGAAAAGATCAGTCATGTCTGCTATATTATTTGTCAATCTTTTGAAATTCACATTATCTCCCAGAGATTACATTAATCCTTCTTCGTCCTAAAGAAGTTCCATAAATCCCACAGTAGTTAGGGTGACCAGATGTCCCGATTTTATAGGGACAGTCCTGATTTTTGGGTCTTTTTCTTATATAGGCTCCTATTACCCCCACCCCTGTCCCGATTTTTCACATTTGCTGTTTGGTCACCCTAACAGTAGTACACAAACATTTCCATTTTCAATACAATAGACCCTGAAGTTACTAAGTGTAATTAAATACGTTTTACTTCATTCCATAAGGTTTGCACACGATATTGCAGGATATTGTCATATCTGTCACAAATGGTATGGAAATGGTTGAGAATCAGTCCTCTACTTACACACATTCATTAGGTGCTAAAAGAACCAACCCACCAATAGAACATAAAATAATCCAATCTATTGTCACATGAACAAACACAGGGGGTGAAGTCCTGACCCCCTTGAAATCAATGACAAATCTCTCATTGACTTCAACAGGGCCTGAATTTCAACCAGAGACTACTACAGAACATGTTTGCTTCATTTCACATTTTCAGAAAAGCATGGATAGTGACTATAAAGTAAAAAATCCTGTGACATATCTCCCAATTTCCCAGGAAGCTCTTTAGCATGGTTTAATACTATGGGATATTGATTCTATTATATTTTCCATATGCAAAGAGCAAAACATACTTCCAGTCAGAATGACCTTTATTTTATATTAAGAGTCCAACAAAGCAAGAAGGAACAAAGGTAAAGTCTGCAAAAGAGAGCACAGAGTGTGTATATGTCTCATATGCAGCAGGAAAGGAAACATCTGCATTTAAAAGTGCACTTCACAGAACATGTCAGAACATTAACAAGCCACATATACCATAGGGTCTATTCCCCATTTCTCTCTAGCTCTCATTTTTAATTAAGTGTAACTGGGGTTTCTGGATTTAGGGTTAAACTGATAAAACCCCATACTGGAAACAAAAGTAAGAAAAATAATAATAAAAAAGCTAAACAAACACTCAAACTGACATGTTTTGGAGTGTTGAAAATCTTTAGGGGGTGGGGAGGGAGGAGGAGTTATGAAAAATAACTCTGAGAGCTCATTCCCTGCTGAGCCAGTGTAATGTTAATGTAATTAACAAAAACGACCAAGATTGGAAATTCAAGACGCTGATTGGAAACCGGGGAAAATATGTTTTGTCATTGTTAAACACTTTTGAGTTGTGTGTGATTTGTGAAACATTTCACCCTGATCCAATTAGAAACGGATTTCCTCTCAGCTGGGGAGCTGTAATGGGCTTTCAAAGTAGCGCTCACCGCCACCACCCGTCAATCCTCATCCCCCAGCGATCAGTAGTTAGTCAGACACCTAGAAAAAGTGGGGTACGGCCCTGTCCTTCCTCCTCTACCGTCCAGCCCCCCCACCTGTATGCCGCTCGGAGGACTACAGCTCCCAGCATGCCTTGTTAGCGCCTCTCCCCTCGAGCCCGAGCTTTGGGAGGGGTTGATGTAATGCGGTGAAGTCACAAAGCCTCTGGGGGCGGCTCGCAAGAGGCTGCCGAAGCTGAAGGGGCAAAGGAGCGGCCGCTTTGTCTGCTCGCTGCCCGCAGAGAGCCACCTGCAGCCCCCGCGCGGGGTGCGAGCCCCACCCCGGCGCTCTGCAGAAGTGGTTCTGCCGCGGGCCGGCTGGTTTTTTTGCCGGAGAAGCTGGACAATGCAGGGGCGCTGCTTTCTCGAGCCCCCCGCCCCATGACCTGCTGAAGGTGGGCCGGGTGTTTGCGGTCCCTGCCTCGCTGGAGGCTGGATGCATTAGGCACGCGGGTTGCAGCTCGCCCTTCAGCATCCCTCCCACCCCTCCGAGATGGCGGACCCCGCTGAATGCAGCATCAAAGTGATGTGCCGGTTCCGGCCCCTCAACGAGGCGGAGATCCTCCGCGGGGACAAATTCATCCCCAAGTTCAAAGGCGAGGAGACGGTGGTGATCGGGGTAAGTCCCGTCGGGAGGTCCCGCTCCCAGCCACCGTGGGGCTGAGCATCCTGGGGCCGCGGTTCTGCAGCCCTGACAAAAAGCACCACCGCCCCCCCCCCTCTTTGCGCGCCGCGCAGCACCCGCGCCCTGGGCACCCGGCTCCCTCCCTGCTGCGGCCCATTGTTCCCGCTCCAGGATGGGGGGCGGAGGGGCAGGGGTTATCCCAGGGCTCTGGTGTAGCTAGCGGGGGTCTGGGCAGGCTCCTGCCGCAGAATTGCAGGGACCCCGCTTCCTCCAGGAGGGGGCAGGGGCTCGGGCAGGCCCCCAGGGTTTCTCTCAGTTCCCACCCCTCCATCCTTTGACTTGAGGTTTATTGTCCCCCCCCGGGCACGCGGCCCCCTGTTGGGATGAGAAGGGTCTGGGGGATGCAGACGCCAGGCAGGGGGGAGAAGTTCCTCGGAGTGGGGTGGATGGCACTAGCCTGCTCTGCACACCCCGACTTTTCCCCCGGGGACTAGTTACCGCCTCTGCTGCCCGCGGCTCCAGCCTCGGGGCCAGGCTGGGAGGGCAGAGGGCAGCCCGTGTGCCGCGCTCCCCTCGTTTGTACCTGCGGTGGGGAGGAATTGAATGGAGTCGGCCTCGATTCCCACCTGGGTTGCAGCTTCCCAGCCCCCAGCATTGATGAAGCTGATGTCATTGTGTTCACTGGGCATGCTCACGCGCTCCCTCGCTCGTGGGGTACCTCCAATGATTGGCAGGTGACAACAATTTCGGGAGAGAATTGCAGAGCTCAGTGTGAGTCCTTTCTCTTCCCCTCCCCCCTCCGGGCTTGGCTTGCGCTCAGCCGCTGCATCTCACCAGCGGCGCTGTGTAAAAACCTGCCAGGCTGCGGTCGGTGCAGATGGAAGGAGAGAGGTGTACGGGCTGCGTGTGCGCTGGTTATTGCTGGGTTCCCTTCAGCCCCTTTGCTGTCACATAGCTAGAGAGAGCGCTTTGCGGCAGCCGCTGGAGGCCGCCTTCTTTCCCGGGAAAGTTTCTTCGCTTGAATGGATCGAAGAGCCTTCCGCCACTCTCGCGAGCCGAGGAGTAGTGCTTGGAGTTCTTACGGGCTTCTGAGACCCTCGAGCAGCCGGCCTGCCCGTGGTTACTTCGTGCTCACTGTGTTTTCTGGAACACAGGAATGTGCTCCCTGAATGTGCTAGGTCAATGATAGTTCTGTCGCACCTGTTTTGCATTGCGTTTGCATTAGAGCCATGTGAGGTCAAAGAGAGAAGCAGGAGGCAGAGATTAAATCCTAATCTGTTTATTCGAAGCAGGCATCAAAGTATAGTTTTGCAGTATGTAATTGCTGAGTATAGTTTGTATGTAAAGCAATCATTACATTTTATTATGTATTATTTATAGAGGCACATTGATAAACGATTACAGATTCCAGTAGAACAAATAGTTGATTCTAATTGTCTGGGAGCACAGTGTAGTAAAATCTCATTCCATGGGCAAGTTAGTGATACAGTTGAAATGTTCATCCTTATGTAAGTAGATCTGCACATGGTGTTTTTCTACCACAAAGTCTAAAATATATATTTAAGCATCAGTTCACTACTCCAGGTCCTAGTGACAACAGATTTCTGGACAGGCCAATATTCTTGTTCCACCAGCATATCACGCTGGGAAGTAACCTTCATAACACTAACGGCTCTGGAATCACTGACTAGAGCATATTTAACATGATCACTAAAAAAACAGTCTATGTGGTTATTTGGGTCCCTGTATGGTCTGGGACTAGGGTGACCATATTTCTGTATGCTGAATATGGGACACCTAGTAAAATTACTCGTATTCAAGCAAGTTCAATGAAAATCAATCAGAACTATGCAGTACAAATGTTCAAATTAACATCAAGTTGACTGAACCCCTGTTAAAAAGAAATACTGCACAGTTGGATTCTTTTTATTTACTTCTTATCTTTAAGGCTTTAGGGTTCACTCGGGGAGAGGTGACAAACACACACACACACTCCCATATACCTCTCTCACACAGAGACAGTGACCCACCAACCCGACTCTCCTTTCCCGCTGCCCTCCGTGCTTGTCTGGGCGCCCAGGATGGACCTGCCTCTTCTGGTACCTGATGCTGCGTCTTCCTGAGGCAGCACATGGGGGCGGCATGCAGGGTCACGTGCCCCCCCCACCAGATTTCTGCCAGGGTTCACACCAGAAAGTGGCCAGCAGCAGTCTTTCGGCACTGCACGGGAGGGCAGGGGGCTGTGCTGATGGACCAGCAGGAGGGGTGGCTAGCTGTGCATGCTGCAGCTTTGTCCTGCCACCAGCCTTGCACACCCACTCCTATCGTTAATCATTGCCCCTCCCCCCCGCTGATGGGCGGGTGGTTGGCAAGCAGGGATCCAATCAGCACCAGTACAGATTTGGGGGGGAGACAGAAAATATGGGACAATTTGCCCGTTTTTAAGAAAGTCAGGACACCTGCAGGAGGGCTTAAATATGGGACTGTCCCTTTAAAAACAGGACATCTGGGACCCAAGTCTCCCACAGACTGTTTGGTTATCATGGCAGTTAAGATAGTCTGGGGTGTGCTTGCTGTGAGTTTTTGGAGCTGAAGTTTTCCAATTGAGGGCCCTTATCTTTGGAATGGGCTTCCTTTGGCAGTCTGCCAACATTGGGCTTTGGTTATCTTCAGTGCATGATGTAGGTCATTTCTACTTGAGCTAGTATGTGGTTAATTGTCTGACTTGCTGGATTTTATTTTCCCTTAGTGCTTTGTTTTGTATTTTGGTCTGCAGTCATCACAGCCATGTTTATGTTACTCATTATAAGGTTTATTTTTATAACCAAATACTTAAATAAATGCTTGAGATCAATAAATAAATAATAAACCACATAAATGGCTAGTTGGTTATTAACAAGGTTCTTATTTCAACTGCTTACAGCTATTGTCAGAATTAATTGGAAGGACAAGCACTCTTTCATTAGAGAGCTGCTAAATGACTCATGAAAGACTGAAATGTTTTGAGATAAATGTTATAGAAAAGTCTATTTCTCTTCTCTTTTTAATTATTGAGGGCATTGCATCAAAACAGGATATTTGCTTTCTGAGCAGATAAAACTCTCATTTCTCACCTTGAGTTGTAATCATCATAATCTCCACAGCAATTAATCTGATGTCAAAAACAGAGGATTGTGACTTCAGGCCATGAATGTTTAGAATGAAGGAGAAATAATTAGCAGAAAGAGATGAAACCGTATGAAGGAGAGATTTTTCCATGCAAATGTTAGTGATCTTAAAAACCACACAAAGTATATTAATTAAACTAAGTGAAACAATGTGCAAATTGTAATTCTGGTTATAGGGCATCTCTGCTTATACTGTAGTTCTTTGGAAAACACTGAGTTCAGTTTAAAATGATTCAACTGAAGAAATTGCTCAAACATCACTATAAAGCATTAGCTGCTCTCTCCAAAGACAAAAAGGAAAAACAGATATTTTCTAGTTCTTATGCATTGGAGGGCATAGTCTCTAATTTATGACATGTAAAAGTGTATTTTGACCCTTGTGTATAACTTGTGGTTTGGCAGGATAAATCTTCAGCACCTTTAGTTATCATCCAGGAAAGCTTGTCTCAACCAGAACAGCTTCTTCATTTCTCTTTCTCATGACATAGGCAGGGTCTGGGAAGAAGACCTAGTGACATCCAATGAGGCTTGTCTACACTACCGACCGGATCGACAGGCAGCTATCGATGTAACAGGAGTCGATTTATAGTGTCTAGTATAGAAGCAATAAATCGACCACCAATCACTCTAGCATCGATTCTGGTACTCTGCCTCAACGAGAAGCACAAGGGGAATCGACGGGAGAGCATCTCCCGTCGACACAACACAGTGAAGACACCGTGGTAAGTAGATCTAGGTATGTCGACTTCAGCTACGTGAATAACGTAGCTGAAGTTGCATAATTTAGATCTATTTTTTTCCTCCTCTCCCCACGGTAGTGTAGACCAGCCCTTGGTTTGCTTAGTTGTAAGTCTGTCACATTAAACAGAGAAAAAAATGTATCTCCTGAGTTGGGTTCACTGCCATGATACCTGTGAGAAATCAGCTAGTTTATACTGGCTTGAGGGGGCTGATGTTTTCTGTATCTCTTTACAGTTTTTGAATTATAAACATACATATGAATATTTTCACATTTGAGGCCTTGACCTTAACTGGAACCTATGGGTACTACTGCAATATACTATTAATAATAGAAAGAATGTATTATTGATCTTCATTATTTAGTGTGTCAGATTGAATGCTCAGATCCAATAACTAGTAATACTTAGCCACAGAAAAATCACATTTCTGCTAGAAAATATTCCCAGCATGGTCTTCATTTTAGAAGAGCGCTCTTTTTCTTTAACATTCATAAAGTTATTAAGATGGAACTGCAAAGCTAAATTAAAGAAATCAACCACAATTTCAAATGGTCCTTTGTTGCTTCTGAATAAGTGGGTTTTTTGTTAGTCCAGAATCTTTTTCTTCAGCAATATCATGACTGATTTTTCTATGAGAAGACAAAATTCCACTATTTTCAGTCATCACAAAAGACAAGACTGAAACTTGAATAGCTGAAAGGAAAGAAGATGTCTAATCCAACTCTTCTGAACCCTTAAAGAGAGATTTTTTTTTCTTAACTCAAGCTCCTGACAAACAACGGGGGGAAAATGCTTTCTTTGTGAAATAGTCAACATCATGCACCTCCTGTTATTCTCTCCTATTATAGTTTTATGTGCTTCAGAAGGTTCTCCAGCAACCATAGGAAGGGAAGACTTGTAATTACTGCTGTTTCTTTTTTAAAGGCAAATGACTCCTCCTCCCCCAACTTCTTTTGGGACATCTTTGAGTCTATTTCTGTACATTTATCATATCCACGACTCTCTGACTTTCAGAATTTGCTTATCTAAAACAATCAAATCCTGGCCCCATTGAAGTCAATGGCAAAATTCCCCTTGACTTTAATAGGAGTGGGATTTCATCCATGGTCTTTGTCACCTGAACCAGGCTCCTCCATGAATTTTCTCAGATTTGGCTGTACATGTGTGCCATTTAGTATGGATAAACTAATATAACTAAATGGTTCTTCTTCGAGTGCTTGCTCATATCCATTCCATTAGGTGTGTGCGCGCCGCGTGCACGATCGTCGGAAGATTTTCTACCCTAGCAACACCGGCGGGTCGGCTGTGGAGCCCCCTAGAGTGGCGCCTTCATGGCGCTGAATATATACCCCGGCAGACCCGGCGCCCCCTCAGTTCCTTCTTACCGCCCCTGACGGTCGTTGGAACTGTGGAGCGCTGCTTAGCTGTTCTCCACTCTCCCTAGCTTAGTTAGTTATTCGCAGTTATAGTTATAGTTATAGTTATAGTTATAGTGTTTATAGTTAAATAGTTAAATAGTTTTAAAAGTTGTTCTAGTTGTTCTAGTAGTTCAGGGGATTAAGGGGGTCGTCTCCCCCTTTCTCCCCCGGCCGCGGGGCCGGGCTCATGCCCAACGCTCCCGGCTTTAAGCAGTGCGCCTCCTGCGCTAAGCCTATGCCCACGAGCGACCCGCACGACTCCTGTCTGAAGTGCCTGGGAGAGTCCCATCAAACAGATAAGTGCAAGATCTGTAAGGCCTTCAGACCAAGGACCAAGAAGGAGCGGGACTTTCGGCTCCGGCAACTCCTGATGGAGGCGGCACTTAGTCCGGACGCTCCATCTACAAGTCAGGCCCCGGCACCTAGCGCCTCGGTGCGCAGTGCCCCGGCGGCACCGGCTATGACGACCACGCGAGTGGCGTCGGACAAGCCTCCCCGGCACCGGACCTCGTCGGCACCGCAAGCACAGCAAGTGCCTCAGCGCCGGTCATTATCCCCGGGGCATAAAAAAGCCCATAAGACGGGGACCTCCGTGCCGAAGACGCCGGCTCCCCCAGTGCCGGGGGTAGAGCCGCGTCCGCCGGTGGAGCACCGGAAACAGGTGCCTCCAGCACCGTCGACTCCGGCGCCGAGGCCGTTGAGTCCGGTGCAGATAGCGTCTCCACCGAGGCCGGCGGTGATACAGTGCCTCCCGTCGACTCCAGAGACCTTCGCGGCGGCGAGAGACTTAATAGCTCTCACGGAGCCGGCACCGCCTCAACCACCGGCACCGACGGCACCGTTGACTCGCCCGGTCCAGTCGAGGGGGAAACCTGCCTTGATGCGCCCTCCATCGCAAGGGCTGGAACCTCGGCACCGATCCAGGTCCCGAAGCAGGTCCCCACGCCGCTCGCAGTCCCGGCACCGAATATCGCCTCGGCACCGGTCGTACTCGCGGCCAAGATCTTCTTCGCGGCACCGCTCTACGTCTCGGCACCGCTATGATCGTCGGCACCGATCAACGTCGAGACGTAGTTCTCGGCACCGCTACGGTCGACGCTCGACGTCGAGAGGCCGCTCCCGGCACCGGGCATACTCCAGGTCCTCGTCGAGGTCCAGATCCGACTCCCGGCACCGACGAGGTCATCGGCACCGGTCGCGGTCCCGGCACCGATCGCCGGCACCGCGTAGAGATAGATCATCTCCGGACCGGCACCGTGCGGCACCGCAGCCCACGGGAATCGTCTCAACGCTCTCGGCACCGCCGTGGCCATCGAGATCGGTGTCCCACTCCTCGGAGGACCTCTCGAGATCGGCATATCCCCCTCAAGGGCAAGCCGAGGAACAGGACTTGGGCCATTGGCAGGAGATGACAGAGGACCATTCTCATGGCCCATCTCACTGGTCGTTTTGGACCCCGTGGGCGTACCACCAGGAGCAAGGGGCTCCAATACCCTCGACCTCTCGCTCGGGTCACTCCGTTAGAAGGGCCCCGGAGTCCACCATCTCTCGGCCTCCGCCAGGGGACATGGAGGCTTCCGTGTCCGCACCACCTGACGCCCTGGACCCAGGCGCAGGTGATGCTCCGGCCCAGGAACAGGGAGACCAGGACCAGCCCTTGGATCCTGTTCCACCGGAGGCATCTTCCTCTTCTTCTCCGGATGAGGCAGTGGCGGGCACATCGTGCACAGGCCCACCTCCAATAGATCTTCGGGCTCACCAGGATCTTCTGCGCAGGATGGCCCGTAATATGGACCTGCAGGCGGAGGAGATAGTGGAGGTGCACGACCCGATCGTGAATATCCTCGGAGCGGATGCCCCATCGAGGGTAGCGTTACCCCTGATCCGCATGATACAAACCAATGCGGATACGATATGGCAAACTCCTGCCTCTATCCCACCCACAGCGAGAGGGGTGGAAAGGAAGTACTTTGTCCCGTCGAAGGACTACGGGTACTTGTATACCCACCCCCAACCGTGTTCACTGGTGGTGGCATCAGTGAACGCACGAGAGCGCCACGGCCAGCAGGCTGCAGCGCCTAAATCAAAAGAGGCTAAGCGGCTCGATTTGTTTGGCCGTAAGGTTTACTCAGCCGGAGGGCTGCAACTTAGAGCGGCGAACCAACAGGCGCTACTGAGCCGCTACAATTTTAACTCCTGGAACTCTATGGGGAAGTTTAAGGAGTTGATTCCCCAAGAGTCCAGGGAAGAGTTTGGAGCCATGGTAGAGGAGGGTAAGAAGGTGGCTCGGACCTCCTTGCAGGCCTCCTTGGACATAGCAGACTCAGCTGCGAGGACCCTGGCTTCGGGTATCGCTATGCGAAGGATCTCCTGGCTTCAAGTTTCGGGTTTGCCTCCGGAGCTGCAGCAAACCCTACAGGATCTGCCCTTTGAGGGACATGGATTGTTCTCGGACAAGACGGACTCTCGCCTGCAGAGCCTCAAGGACTCGAGAACAATCATGCGCTCCCTGGGGATGCATGTTGTGGGCCCTCAGCGCAGACCATTTAGGCCGCAGCCTCAGCGCTTCTACTCCCCCCGCCTCGTCAGAGACAAGACTCGGCCCGGAGGCGAGGGCGAGGTGGTAGGAGAAGGTGGACCGGCCCTCAACCCGGCCAGAACCAGGGGCCACTTAGACCACCTTCAGGGCCCAGGCAGAACTTTTGAAGGTGCGGTCGAGGACGGCGCCCCAGTCATCCCCCAGGATCCAGCCCCCTCCTTTCGGGATCGTCTCTCCCACTTCCACCGTGCTTGGTCCCTTATAACTTCGGACCGTTGGGTCCTCCGCACGGTGGAGAGGGGATACGCTATCCAGTTTTCTTCTATCCCCCCCTCCCACCCCCCTTCCCCGTCCCTCTTCAGGGACCCTTCTCACGAGCATCTTCTTATACAGGAGGTTTCTACGCTCCTGGCCATGGGGGCCATAGAGGAGGTTCCGATAGAGTTAAGGGGCAGGGGATTTTATTCCCGTTACTTCCTGATCCCCAAGTCCAAAGGAGGTCTGCGGCCCATCTTGGACTTGCGCGGACTCAACAAATTCGTAGTAAAGTTGAAGTTCCGCATGGTCTCTCTGGGGGCCATTATCCCTTCCCTCGATCCTGGAGACTGGTTCGCCGCCCTCGACATGAAAGACGCATACTTTCACATCGCAATTTACCCACCTCACAGACGCTTCCTGCGATTCGTGGTAAACGCGGTGCACTACCAATTTGCAGTCCTTCCCTTCGGCCTATCCTCGGCCCCAAGAGTGTTCACGAAATGTATGGCTGTCGTGGCAGCGTACCTTCGTCGGCAAGGGATACAGGTGTTCCCGTACCTAGACGACTGGCTGGTACGCGGTCGCACCAAAGAGCAAGTTCAAGCTCACGTCCCCATAATAGTGCACACATTCAACGAGTTGGGCATCCTACTCAACAAGGACAAATCCACTCTAGAACCTACCCAGAGAATAGAATTCATCGGCGCAGTTCTAGACTCCAGACGTGCACAAGCCATCCTGCCAGACAACCGCTTTGGCACCATCACGAGCCTCATTCAAGGGCTCCAGGCCTTCCCAACTACCACGGTGAGGTCGTGCCTTACCCTGCTGGGTCACATGGCTTCCTGCACGTACGTAACCAGGCATGCCAGACTTCGGCTTCGCCCACTCCAGACCTGGGTGTCGTCAATATACCGCCCACATCGGGACAGCCTGAACATGGTGGTCACGGTCCCGATCTCGGTCCTGACCTCCCTCACCTGGTGGCTAGATCACAATGTGGTCTGCGAGGGGATGCCATTTCACGCCCCACAACCCTCTCTGCACCTGGTCACAGACGCTTCATCTCTGGGTTGGGGCGCCCATCTCAAGGAACACCATACCCAGGGCCTGTGGACTGCACCCCAGCTAGCCCTGCACATCAATGTTCGGGAACTGATGGCGGTGCGCCTGGCGTGCCAGGCATTTCTCAACCTCCTACGTGGCCGATGTGTGTTAGTTCTCATCGACAACACCACGGCCATGTTTTACATCAACAAGCAAGGAGGAGCACGTTCGTCAATTCTATGCCAAGAGGCCATTCGCCTGTGGGACTTCTGCATCGCCCACTCAATCCATCTCACGGCATCGTTCCTCCCTGGAGTCCAGAACACTCTAGCGGACCGACTCAGCAGGTCCTTCCAGACGCACGAGTGGTCTATCCGTCCGGACATCATACATTCCATCTTCCAGAAGTGGGGGTTTCCCCAGATAGACCTGTTTGCATCCTGAGACAACAGGAAGTGCCACGTGTTCTGCTCCCTACAAGGTCGAGCTCCGGGCTCCCTCTCGGATGCGTTTCTCCTTCCCTGGAAAGACCACCTGTTTTATGCCTTCCCTCCGTTTCCTTTGGTCCACAAGGTACTGCTCAAATTGCGCAGAGACCAGGCACAGGTAATTCTGGTCGCTCCAGCGTGGCCGAGACAACATTGGTACACCACACTGTTGGAACTCTCGGTTCAGACACCGATCCCGCTTCCGTTGTGTCCGGATCTCATCTCGCAGGACCACGGCCGGCTGCGTCACCCCGACCTGCAATCACTCCACCTCACGGCGTGGCTGCTCCATGGTTCACCCAGGCAGAGCAGCAATGCTCGCACTCTGTCCAACAGATTCTGCTGAGCAGTAGGAAGCCCTCAACACGCACCACGTATCTGGCCAAGTGGAAGCGGTTCTCCTGTTGGTGCGAACAACGAGCCACGTCCCCGTTGCAGGCACCCATTCCTCTCATTTTGGAATATCTCCTCGCCCTAAAACAGCAAGGGTTGGCGATATCTTCAATTAGAGTTCACCTGGCCGCTATATCGGCCTTTCACCCAGGGGAACTCGCGTCCTCGGTATTCTCTAACCCGATGGTCGTTAGATTCCTCAAGGGCTTAGACCGGACTTACCCACAACAGCGTCATCCCGTCCCGACGTGGGATCTCAATCTGGTTCTCTCCAAACTCACAGGTCCTCCGTTCGAGCCACTGGCCACCTGTTCACTTCTGTACCTATCCTGGAAGACAGCCTTCCTCGTAGCCATCACCTCAGCAAGGCGCGTTTCTGAACTCAGGGCGCTTACCTCTGAGCCCCCTTACACAGTTTTTCATAAGGATAAAGTGCAGCTTCGTCCACATCCTGCCTTTCTCCCTAAGGTGGTTTCTACATTTCATATTAACCAGGACATCTTTCTCCCGGTCTTTTATCCCAAACCACATGCCACTCGCCAGGATCAACGTTTGCATTCCCTGGACGTACGAAGGGCCCTGGCCTTCTATATTGACCGCACAAAGCACTTTAGAAAGACGACGCAACTCTTCGTTGCAGTGGCCGACCGAATGAAAGGCTCACCGGTCTCCTCACAACACCTATCCTCCTGGATTACGTCTTGCATCCGGACTTGCTATGACCTGGCAGGTGTCTCAGCACCGCACCTCACCGCTCACTCCACGAGGGCCCAAGCCTCCTCGACTGCTTTCCTGGCACATGTTCCGATACAGGACATTTGTAGAGCGGCGGTTTGGTCATCAGTCCACACGTTTACAGCTCACTATGCACTAGTGCAGCAGTCCAGGGACGATGCTGCTTTCGGATCTGCGGTTTTGCACACAGCAATGTCTCACTCCGACCCCACCACCTAAGTTGGGCTTGGGAGTCACCTAATGGAATGGATATGAGCAAGCACTCGAAGAAGAAAAGACGGTTACTCACCGTTGTAACTGTTGTTCTTCGAGATGTGTTGCTCATATCCATTCCAAACCCGCCCCCCGTCCCCACTGTCGGAGTAGCCGGCAAGAAGGAACTGAGGGGGCGCCGGGTCGGCCGTGGTATATATTCAGCGCCATGAAGGCGCCACTCTAGGGGGCTCCACAGCCGACCCGCCGGTGTTGCTAGGGTGTAAAATCTTCCGACGATCGTGCACGCAGCGCGCACACACCTAATGGAATGGATATGAGCAACACATCTCGAAGAACAACAGTTACAACGGTGAGTAACCGTCTTCTTTAATCATTTTTTAATTGCAAATTGGAGACTAATTAACTTTTCTCAATTTTCCATGGCCAACAATATAATGAAAATTTTAGTGTGCCATAACTTATTTTTAATTTCAGATTATGATTCCTGCGTTTTTACTGTGACTTAACCCTTTTTTTTTTTTTTTTTTTGCCGTGATGGCCTACTGACCTTGATCATAGTAGGGCACTAAGAGGCAAAAGCAATAAATAAATAAATTACTTTCTTTTGCAGTTCACTAAACTACTGGATTCCTTATTGAGCTTCACAAAAGATTTTCAGTAGACTGCTGCTTAGTTTGTTGTCTTTGTTCCTCTGTACCCTATTATAGCTATTTGGTTTTGCCTGATGTGTCTGCAAATGTATTTTCCTTGGCAATTTTTTTTCTTGTATTCTGTGAGTGTTAAGTGGTGTGCTCAGCTCAGCCAGTGAAGTATCTTGCTGGCTTGGGGACCTGAAAACACTTAACACCTGCAACTACTGTACTCACATGCCTAAGGCCTTAGCTACACTTCGGGATTGATAGCACTGCCGCGGCAGCTCTGTGAAGCGCGAGTGTAGTTGCGCTGCCAGTGCTGCGAGAGCTCTCTTGCAGCGCGGCAAGTACTCCACCTCTCCGAGGAGAATAGCTTGCAGTGCTGCGAGCGAGCGTGCAGCGCTGCAGGCGCTGATTACACTGGCACTTTACAGTGCTGCACTCGCGCTTGGGGGGGTGCGTTTTCACACCCCTGAGTGCAGCAAGTTGCAGCACTGTACAGCGCCAGTGTAGCCAAGGCCTAAGTGTTTGCAGGATCGGGGACTGGGAGGGATACACAGGGAGACTCTGTGAAGAAATAAGCTGCTTGTGATGTAAAAAGACTTTTTTTCCAGCTAAGTTTGTGGGCCCACAATATATTCCCCCCCCCCCCCCAAATTTAAAAAATAAATAAAGAGTAAAGAATTGAACTGAACTGAGGAAAATGCAGGAACAAGTTCATTCTTTGTTCTTCAGGTGGATCTGTAGTGCCCGCTCATTTTGAAGCTTGCTGTTAGTGAAAGGCAGAAACTGATATATTTAGTCTTAGTTGTGATATTTAGCAATGTGGATTTCCTGAACTAATTTCTCGCTGTCGTAATGTCAGTGTTTTCTATTTCCAAGAAGGAGACAGAAATTAACTTTGGTTCTGATTTCGCATTCCTTTTTTGAGATGAAACTTAGGGCTGAACTAGTGCAAAATATTGGCATGTACCTCTGCATACTGAATCTGCTGAGTTTTGCACATCTCTTGTTGTGCAGGCAACGTAGGGGTAGGGAGGGAGAGGAATGTTTGGTTTTAGTTGTTGCTCAACAGGATTCATTCCAGCTGACTAAGTGTGGCACTGGTGGGCTTTGAAGCAAGTCCTTGCCAGTTGTGCTTGACTAGAAGGATGATGGCTATGATATGGGACCTCAAAGTGTGTGTGAGTGGGAGAGAGAAAAAACAGTAAGGAAAAATGGAACAAGCCTAAGGGTCCTTATACTAGCATACATAGTTTGTTCCCCCCAGAGGGAAGTCTTACTATCTATTGTTTCAGCCTTGAATTGCTCTAAAGACTCCTTATTGTATTCAGTGACTACATTTTTGTGAAGAGACATTGAATAATTTTTTCTTTTGTTAATCAGACACTACAGAACATGTAGGAATATAGGGAGCAAAAGGTCAAATGATGTTCACAGCATAACACATACAGTACTTGTCAGATGCAAATAATGATAGCCCATTCCTCTAGGGAAACAATGTCTATTTTTACCTAGTTTTCTAATGTGTTTACTACTGAGAATTATGACTGTGTACAATATATGACAATATATTTTCTCCTTAAAGTATCAGGTCAGACTATTCTCTTTCTCTTATGCAGTGAAGTTAATGAAAGTTGCACTAGTAAGAAGAGAATTAGATCCATAAATTCTTTCTGTTTAAATATCTTTGCAGACTATTTATCTGGATCATTCATGCCTAATTAGCTTATTTAGCAAAAGCTCCTGAAACAAATGGATGGTAGAGCAGTGACAATGTGGCATAAAAATCCTCATTGGTTGTTGAAAGTCATTTCCATGATTTGATAGTTCTCTTTGATGCTGCATGGCACGTTGCTGTTTTAATGAAATCCACACCAATATTTCCACCTCTCAGTGCACAAGGGTAGACTATCATATCTTGATGTGAGACACCCTAGAAATACTAGAAATTATACTCTCATAGATTGATGTGGGGTGGGAATGTTTGTATTGCTAGTGAAGTTGATTTTATTTTAAATTAGCGAAATCTAACCTGTCAATTTGTTCAGTTAAACGTATTAATTTTTTTTTTGAGAAAATATATTTAGCCATGTGTTGTTGGGATTTTTTCTTTCCTTTTATAAAACACACACAATACATACTTGATGTACAGTCATTCATTAGGTGTGTGATACATTTTGTTACAATGTTTCTACTGGGAAAACTTAAGCTGGAAACCTTTAATGTGTTATAACGGTGCATCTTTAGTCCATTTCCCTACCCCCTCCTAATTTCTTTATTCCCATGAAGTTTAAGGATTGTTTCCACAAAAGAGCTCATCTGAGATACCTGTAATGAAGTACAAGCAGCTTGCAGAGATAAACATATCATATCTTTGAAGCCTATGATCTCCAAAGGCACCATGAAATGATACAAATGTGTGGTGGGTTCTTCTCTTTTAGAAAACATGACAAGTCCTCCCACGCCAGCAGGTTTTCCTTCAGTATGACATACATTGAAAAATTGCAAAGCATGTGCTTGACCCGATGCCTTTCATCTTTCTACTTTATGTATAAGATGTGTCATGCTGTGCTAACTTTCCTGTAATGTTGGGCTGTGTTGTTTCCATGCCTGATTATTTCTAGAGATGGAACAGCAGAGTGCTGGCAAATCTGTCACTTTATTTCTGTGGTGATTTCCCTCCTACTCCAACCCATGAATTAGCTCAAGGTGAATGGGACACATCTTGTATAAGTACCACATTTTCTTTCAGTTTATAAGGCTTCCCTATCTGCTGCAGAACCAGGGCCGGCTCTAGGTTTTTTGCTGCCCCAAGCAAAAAAATTTTTGGCTGCCCCCCCCCCCAGCCCACCAGTGGCCCCCCCACCCGCACCCCCTGCCGCCCCAGCACTGGTCTCTCTCTTCCCCCCCCTGCTCCCCCTGCCACCCCAGCACTGGGCTCCCCCCCAAATGTGGGATCCGCTACCAGCACACGGCGGCCAAGCCCTGGCCCAGCCGTGACTCTGTCCCCATGCGGGTGGAGCTGCTGGGCGGTGCAGAGTGGGAGTACTTCCAGGTGGCAGTGTGGCTGCGGGGCGGCGCGGAGAACACAGCCCCTCCCTGGGCTTTGCGGCACTGCTGGTGGCCAAGGTGGATCAGTTTGTGCTCACCGCCCTCACCCCTGACATGCTGGCAGCTGAGGACATGGAGAGCCCCCCGGACCTGCTGCTCTTCAGCCTCACCACACCCTGGCCCAGCCCCGGCGGGCGGGAAGGCGAGGATCTCCGACTGTGGGGCTACCTGCTCAGCAACAAGCCCAGCCGGCCGCTCACCTCTTAACACACTCCGGGAGTCCCTCTTGCCACCGCCGCAGCCCGGGCTTGGCTCCATGGGACCCCACTTCCCTCCCTCCCCGGCTCCTCACACACTCTGGGCAGGGCTGCCCAGAGAATTCAGGGGGCCTGGGGCAAAGCAATTTCGGGGGCCCCTTCCATAAAAAAAAGTTGCAATACTATGGTATACTATGTATTTGGAAATGTAAAAAATAACTAGTGAAATAGATTCAAAAATTAATTTGTAATAATTTGAAAATACACTAAATACATTATTTAAAAACATTAAATACTTTAATGGTATGTATACATTTGCAATTACATAATGGGCTGTTGCTGGGTGATGGTTGGTGCCAATGGGCTGTCGCTGCCTGGGGGTGGTGCTGCTGTTGCCCAGGGCTGGGTGGGGAGCTGGGCTCTGGGTTGGGGGGTACCCGGCTCACAGAGGCTGGGCTCAGGGCTGTGGGGAGATGGGGTCGGGGGGTGTCCGGCTCAGAGGGGCTGGGCTCGGCGCTGGGGGTCAGGGTTGTGGGGGATGGGGTCGGGGGAAGACTCGGCGCGGCAGGGGCAGCAGGACCCCATCTCCCTCCCTGCTGCGCCGAGTCTCCCCAGGGCAGCACTGTACAGGGCGCCGCCGGGCTGGGCAGGGGGCACGGATCCCAGCTCCCGCTGGCAGGGCGAGTGGCTGGGCCGCCCCAAGCGAAAAAATGAAAATAAAAAAGGGAGGCCAGAATGCCGCCTCTTAGAAAGTGCCGTCCCAAGCACGTGCTTGGAGGGCTGGTGCCTAGAGCCGACCCTGTGCAGAACAAACATGTTTCACTAACTTAAGGACTGTAGTTGTAGCCATCCAGGGAGTAATTGTTGGAACTGCTAAAAAGAGTAGATTGCTCTAGGTACTGTTATGTTTAATAATTAATTGAAGGGGAAGCTGTTTAGGAGGTGGAGTTCTTACTGCAGTGGAATAATTAGTGTGGTAGAGTTTCTGGTTCTAACAGAGAAGTTAATTGTCTAGTACATGAGGGCTGGATCTGCAGCTGCCTTCTTTATTAAGAAATTAATTTTTGCAGCTTCCCTCTTTGAAAAACAGCCAACCATCCAATGAATTTAAAAATCTAATATATTGCATTCTCAATTGTAATTTAGGGCAACGAGAGATTTAACTGCAAATATATATTTGTACAGATAAGGGCTTCCTGCAGACATTTCTGTATTCTCACATTTAAATTTGCTTTCCTTCAAACCACCTCATCTCTGATCCTGCCAGATTTCACAAGCTGGGCTGGGTTAGTACATGATTAGGACACTTCTAAGGACTAGTCTACACTGGCAACGCAGCAGCGCTTTAATGTGCCTTGTGTGGTTTAAAAAAAAAAAAAAACCCACCTCAATGAGGGGCATAGCTCCCAGCACTGGGGCACTGTTTACACTGGTGCTTTATAGTGATGCAACTTGCTGTGCGCAGGGGGGTGTTTTTTCACATCCCTGAGCGAGAAAGTTGCAGCGCTATTAATTGCCAATGTAGACAAGGAACATATTGGTCTTGTCTGTTTCTGTGAAATTTCCCTTGTGTGCAGCAGCACTGGGAGTTCTGGTGTAGACTGATTATTGGTAATATCTTAAACCACTGTGTATGAGCAAGGCTAGATGATGTGATGGTACAAATGCTGGTGGCTGGACTTCATTAACAGTGATTGCACCACCACAAAAGCTCAATGGTGGGAGGTTTCCTGAAGGTGTAGTTTTAGGTGCTGCAGGAAGAACTGTTGCTGAGTTAGCCATTGGTACTCTGTGAGCTGGTACAGGACCAGTTCTCTAACACAGTTTTGAGGCAGAAGTGTTTGCCTTTCAGATGCAAAACCCACATCATGAATCATGGTGGCTATTAAAGATTCCATGGGACTCTAAGAAAGTATAGGTGGATTGTCAGATTTCAGTGTGGGTAACTATGTTCTGCTTGCCAAAATTCCTTCTGGAGAGTCATTTGGAAAGAGCATTCTTTATGTCCTATCCCAGGGATCGGCAACGTTCGGCACGCGGCTCGCCAGGGTAAGTACCCTGGCGGGCTGGGCCAGTTTTATTTACCTGCTGACGCGGCAGGTTCGGCTGATCGCGGCCCCCACTGGCCGCGGTCCCGGGCCAATGGGGGCGGCGAGAAGTGGTGCGGGCGAGCGATGTGCTGGCCGCGGCTTGTCGCCGCCCCATTGGCCAGGGATGGTGAACCGCGGCCAGTGGGGGCCGTGATCAGCTGAACCTGCCGCGTCAGCAGGTAAATAAAACTGGCCCGGCCCGCCAGGGTGCCAAACATTGCCGACCCCTGTCCTATCCTAAGGTGTTGTGCTGATAATTAAAAAATATTTCAACCCATATTTGCATTTCAGTGGTGGATGGAGTGATCCTGTGGGTGTTTTGTCGAGGGGGAAAATGAAATGGAAAAACAGCTTCCATTTACACTCATTTCAAGCATGTGTGTTTCTTATAATAATGTTAATTGTTTTCACTGAAGCAAGTTCCTTTCAGTCCTCCTTGTGTACTGTAGGTTTTTTGAATGCAGTCTTTTCCAAGCCCCTGTTCCACTTTTATTTTATTTTTTAATCCCGATGTCCTATAAACACCAGTATGCGTGTCAACAGTGTGGAATTCTAGCTAAAGGTTTGAAATTTTGAAGTTCAGATTTTTTATTTTTACATGATACCTGATTTATAAAATTCTAAAACCATTGTAGAAATAGTTGCGGTTACATATCTCTTGTGCCCTATATTTTCTTATGGACAGTCTTCTAGTCTGGGAAAAGAGATGATGATGGATTTTTAATTCAGTGCTTCAAGTGAAGAATTTCACAAGGTAGACCGAAGACAAGTGTCTCTCAGGGTCATCCTGTGAGTAAGGGAGGGGTTAAATTTATAATTTATAGGGGGAGAGGGGAGAAGAGATGGGTGAGGGCTCCTATTTAAAAGTGGACACATCTAAGATCTTGAAATCAAGGTCTCAGCATTGATGTTTAGATTCCTTGACTTCAGGGAATAGTTCTGTCTATGGTCCAATTTCTGATGTGGGTTGCTTCCCTTTGTCTTGAATATATGATCATGAGTTAGCTTGAAACTAGGCAATAGAGGTAGCCAGACAGGAATTGGGGAAACCTTTATTGAAATATTTTAGAGGAAGTGGGACTGAGGAGTCTTTGAAAGTTAATCTAACATTGTGGTTCTCAACCAGGGATATGCCTACTCCTGGGGGTACTCAGAGGTCTTCCAGGGGGCACTTCAAGGCATTTAGATATTTGCTAGTGCTTTTTATGTAGACTGTAGTACTGACTTTGTCTAGTTTTACAAAGTAAAATTTCATGCAGACAATGTTTTCTTCATACTGCTCTATACCTGAAATGTAAGTACAATATTTATATTCCAATGGATTTATTTTATAATTATATGGTAAAAATGAGAAAGTAAGCACATTTTCAGTAACAGCGTGCTGTGACACTCTTGTATTTTTATGTCTGATTTTGTAAGCAAGTAGGTTTTAAACAAGGTGAAACTTGGGGTACGCAGGACAAATCAGACTCCTGAAAGGGGTACAGTAGTTTGGAAATCCACTGATCTAACATAAAAAGTGGGATATGTGTGTTCTTTCTCAGACTCCAGCTTGCATTAATTAATGTTTGTAAAGCACTTTGAAGATAAAAACCACTATATAGGCACTAATAATGTCAATCCCTGAGATGGAGATTGAGTTATGGTTCATAAGTGTGGGTATGTTCATAATTTTTTATTATGTCTATCCTTTATATTACTTAACTTTCCAATAGCAAGAACATCTTAATTGCTACCATATTTTCAATTTCTAGTGTCTCATCTTCTGCCTGGTCAGTAATGTTAAAAGCTATCACTTCAGTTGTCCTTGAGTGTGTCCTTTCAGAAGATATTTGGGAAGTATGGTATCTCAAAGAATAACCATGCATTATGGAGAAAACTAATCAACCTCTTTAGCTTGGCATTGAGAGTATTTGAAACAGATCCTGGGTGAATGCTGAACATGAGTAGATGTGGTGCTAAGGGGCCTGAGTCCATGGCAGAGAGCTAAATTCCCATGTTGCAGCCTGTTCGTAATGGGAGCTGTGCAAGGTGCTGAAACACTAACTAACCTTCAGTAAATCTTGGTTCCTCATTATCATTGACTTCTAGCAACCACAAGTCCATTAACCCTTTTCTAATGAAGGCGATCTGGATACGTTTGTCTGAAGCATCCCAAAGCAAACCTCTCTGTAGCTACAATATGGTCCTGCCTACCCAATGACAGGCTTTTTCTTTTCTTCCCCTCCCTCTCCCCACTCTTGGTGCAAAGAGGAGGAAATCTAACTGATGTGAAGGCAAGAAACTGTGCATTTAATCTTTGGCAGAGCTGGGAATAAAACTCAAGAAGTCCTATCTTACCTTTCCTGTGGCTCACCTATCAAGTGAAGATTAACTAATTTTTATAAAGCACTTTGAGGCCCTCTAGAGGGTGTCCCTATAGAAGTGAAAATAAGTCCCCCAATTGACATTTAGTTTATCATCTGTCTTGACTTGATAAAAATGTATCCAATACTTCAGATAAACGTATTGTGCCTTAGTAATGTGGTAGTTAGGCATGCATATTTACTTCAAAACCGACCTGATTTGTGTCTTAACCTTTGTCAAAGACTTTAAATGTTTCCCTTATTTAATAATATATTTACACATTCTTTAGTCACAAAATTGTCTGCATTAAGAACTTCTGTTAGCTTCATTGTTGCTTTGTGACAGTGTTTCTTAGCTGTTATAGCTATTCCAGCAAATATGAGGCTTCAATGGATTTTTCCAAGGAGGCTTTCCCATTATATATTATGTTGTGTGTTTACATGCACCAAAGCTCAGTGTTAATAGCAATGGTAGATGTAAAGATTTAGAGGAATGCTAATTGCTTGCAATGTGTTCAGCAGCTGGACCTGCCTATATCTTTCTAGTTTGGCAGACTTATTGTGTTGTTAGTACATCTCAGGGGAGGCAGTCGATGGTAGTGCTGAAATTGACTTCAGGAGACTTCTGTTCACTCTAGTACAGTCATAAGAGAAGCTTTCAGAGAATAGTGCTCCATCCATCGGGATTTTTTTGTATGGTCAAAGGAGATTTTGTATGAGGTTCTTCAGTCCCCCTGAGGTAAATGGGGGAGCATTGGCTGTTTTGGTTAAGAAAGTGATGTGATGCTCTTATACTAGAAGAAATGCAGAGATGCTTCAGACCTTGCTTAACAGAGCACTGTGAGGCTGTCAGTGATTGGCTGTAGCAAATGCTAAAATGGAAGAGGAAACGAGAGCTGCTGACCGTGGACCTTCCAATAAGAACATGCTTATTTTTTCCCTACAATTTTTTCAAGACTTATTTTTCAGTTTTGAGTGTGAGGAATATTGGAATTTCATAATGTCTTGTAAAAATGCTGTTGATTACCATTACCCCCACCACAACTGGCCACCCTATGTCCTTACCATCACCTGCCAACAGCAGCCATCAAAGTGAGTCACTTAAAGATTTCCTATTTTTTCCATGTTGACTTGTGTAGTATCTCATGTGTTTCTAGCCATTCATGAACCTTCTCAGCTGTGTAAGTTGTATTGCAATCAGCCTGCTAAAACAGCTGACTATATTTAGATGTCTACAGCTGGAAAGAGGGAGCCACTTCGGTGTGAATAATGTTTAAAGTTTCATTTGTAAGTAGATGTCTCATCTTCGTATATTTTTTTGTTTAAAAGACTTAGAAATGTATAAGACTTAGATGTGCATAAGTGAAGTGGTGGTTGTAATAGCTTTCTAAATGGCCAAAAGCGTAACTTACTTATGAGTGCAGAAGGGGAAATATTTTTACTGAAGAAAAAGATGAATTGAATGATCTAGTCTCCTTTTTGGAGCGAGGTGTGTGCATAATTGAAATTCCATCCATTTAGCCTCCAGGGCTTGGAACGTTTTGGTTGATTATCATTTCCTTTAGTTTGCTAACTCTTGGTGTCTGGATTTTTTTTTTTTTTTAAGTATGAATGCAAGCAAATTTCAGTTGCAACTTTTCATTGAATGTAATTTTTCTAAACAGAAGAACTACTTTTCTTATTAAGAGCACCTAATGCATACGCGTACTTTGTGTCCATTTTGTTAAATCTCTTAGCTGAGCCTGTAATGCTACATCTCTGTGAAGCAGAACAAGATCTAACACAACCTATTTACCCCATGCAGCTTCTTACAGACCCTTCCCTTTCCTTCATTCATTTTTATCTTGCTTTAGCCTTTCAAAACCCAAAGGTCACATCTAGAAGAGACCTTGATTCCAGAGTGGTGTTAGTCATGCCATTCTGATCGCTTGAAGAAATAGTGAATGTAGAGTTGAATATAGATGCAGAGTAGATTTTCTATTAAGAAACTGTTCAGACTACTGCAGTCTAAAGCAGCAAAGTTCAGAGCATGTCTTTCAGCAGTATCTCTGCAGGATACTGAAAGGATATTGAGTGCAAGTCATTTGAGATAGTAGCCTATGTGTGCAATATACAGTAAACCCTTCTTGAGCTGACTGCTTGTATGGAAGCAGAAAAATGATATTGGGGAGAAGGGCAGGAAGGTGGGCAATTACTGAGTGACTGTGGCGCAACCAAGGCTTTCCTTAGCTCCAAAGAAAAATCCATGTTGGAATATTAATGGCTTCCCCACGGGAATATTTTACAATATACTGAGCAGGGGACTCTACCTCCCTTCAAATTATCAGGTTTTTGAGTGTGAGAAAGCTGTGTATTAAAAAAACAAACAAGCCCATAAAATACCCCAAACTCTTCCCTTTAAGACTTCTTAAAGAGCTGTTGCTCAGAGGCACATGTCTTTCCTGTTGGGTCTGTCTATTGGAGAAATCAAAGTCTCTTGAAATAGCTGTCTGAAATATTGTGGCCCTTTCCTGCTCTTTAAATCTGTCTTCCTGAAATGGAAATCTACTGACTTCATCTAAAACCACAGTGGTGGAGGCAGCCATGGGGCCTGGCTTTGGAGGAATGTGCATGTTATCCTTCAAGTGGACGTTGACTTTAGAAGGCTGATTGTGGTCCTCCTTGTGACTCCAAGAAAACCTCCTGGTTGGGGTTCAGGATTATTTAAAACCAGACGCTTTTTTGAAAACACATGATTTAACTGGGTGAGTGCTTCTTTTGTAAGAGAAGTAAAATGTCAGAAAAGAGTCTAATATTATCCAAAGTGTCTACAGTATTTCTCTGTGCCCCTCTGTCTGCTGAATGAAATCCTATTGCACTGCAAAATTTGAAACACCAGTAAATTTTGCTATTCATGCAAGAGATTATCTTCAACTGCACAGTAAAATTTTGGTTATTTTAAAACTAGGTACACTGCTATCAGTGAAGCTGGTGGAGGGGAAGAAGGTGGCAACAGAAAATAATTTTCATCATTATCAATCTTTTAACTGGCCCAAGCTAATTTTGAGAAGGAAATGGAGGTTCCAGCATTTGGTAAAATTGACTTCTTGTGCATTTTGGTAACAAATACAACTTCACCTTTGTTTATCTCTTACGTACTTACATGGTCCCCACTCTCATAGTATCTGAATTAAGGATGCAAAATTTCTGGAAATTTGAAGGTATGGCTTTTTCCATGGAAATGTTGGGAAAAATTGAAATTTGCAGTAGTTACTTGCTTATCAAAACTAAACTTTATTTACTTATTCAAGAGTGAGAAATGTATTCTGTATAATTTACTTGTCAGATTGTGACAGAGTGCTGAGAGCTAGCGGGTGAGCCAGCACTCTGATCAATCAGCTCCCCTGGAGAAGGCTGACTGAGGATATGAAAGCTAATTAGGTGATCAGGCTGGGAGAGCTGATGAGCCAATTCACCCAGCAGCTGAGGGGTATAAAAGACACAGGAAGGGAGAGGGCAGCTAACCAGGGCCAGGTGAGCCCAGTGTGTGAAGAGGCCTCAAGAAAGGGAGACCACTGTTCCTCACTGGCCCTGCAAGAGAGGGCTAATGGCAGAGAAGCATTGTATATAATATTGGTGCACAGGACTGTGTTGGTAGTGATGCAACTCGTTGCAGAGAGTCTGAGGGCAGGTCTTAAGTGCTGCTTAGGTCTTCTAAATGTTGTCACATAGCAACAGTAACTATGTGGAGTGTGTGTATTTTTTTAAATTGTTTGGATAAAAATGGCTCCTGCCTTTTTAGCCTACTACTCTCATGGAGCCTAAAGCACCTTTCAAACGTCAATTAAGCCTCTCCTCTCCCATGTGAAGTGGTATCCTCCATTAACAGACAGGGAAAAGAGGGCATAGAGAGTGACTTTCCTCAGGATACTTTGCAAGCTGACATCAGAACTGGGAATGGGACTTAGGAGTGGAATGAACTGACTGGCAATTCTCTGCTCTAAGCATTAAACTAGAATGCTTCACTGCCCTCCATTACTTTTTTTCTTATGGTATAATCTTGTTAAGGGTGGGTTGTTCTAGGTCGGTCCTGTAAGCGATAACACTGATTGATACCCAGTTAATCTAAAATCAGAGTTATCACCATCTTGCTGAGGCAGGCAGTACATCCCCCAAATAGCTCTGTGACTTTCTGCATTTGTCACAGTGGTGGAACATGCATGTGAGTCTGAACTGTCCCTGTCCTTTAATCAAAAACATTTTAAAGGCTGTTTATTCAATTTGGTGTAAAAACTGACACTGCTGCACATTCAGAAATGGCTAACTTGTTTGCTGCAGTAACAAATGCTGTGTTCAGTAGACCTCTCATCTGTTAATCACTCTGCCAGAATGCGCTTCCTGACAGGGAAGCTTTCCCTTTGTCATCAGGAACACCACAAGGCACTTGCTGTTAATCCTGGGGGAATTCTGTGCCAAAAAATAAAAAATTCTGCACACAATAATTTAAACTCTGCAAATTTCTGCATATTTTATATTGTCAAAATAGTACAAAATAATCATGCCCGTTTCAATTATTTTGGTAATTTATTTTAAAATACCTGTCAGCAAGTATGTCTGTAACAATATAGACAACAAAAAAGATTCAGGAAATGTTTCTTGATGAATCGATTCTTTACTAGGCATATTAATACAGAACTTGAAGTAATTCATTTAAATTACAATACAGAAACTTATTTCCCACACCCCTCAGAAGCAGTGGGCAGTGCAAAAGCTTGGGGGAGGTGAGGGTAACAGAAGCTCAGGAAGAGGGAAATAATTGCTGGGAAGGAGCCTGGGAGTGAACCTGGAGGGTTATTGGGGGGGGGGGGGTGTGTTGGGGGGGGGGTAGGGTGAGGGGAGGAAAGTCTGGAACTTTTTTTTTTTTTTTTTTTTTTTTTCAGGGGAGGGATTGTAAGGGAGTTGGGGAACCTCCCCCATGCAGACTCTGGCTGACCCCAGCCTCTCCCATTCAGTCATTTGCCCCTGCACCCCACTACCATTCAGCCCCTGGCTCAATGCTGTCACCCCACTAGCTCCTGCGCCCTGCCCCAGTCTGTTCCCCCACTCCCCCTTCTGAACTCCAGTCTGTGTGAGGTGCCCCCCCAGCAGCCCAGTGTGCCTGCTTTGTCTGTCTCCCCCATACTCCGTGTCTCCTCATCTGTCTCCACGGGCAAGGTGCTGTGAGGAATTCAGCTCTCCTCCTCCCTTTCTGCAGCTGGCTGCTCTGGCCTGTGAGCCAGCTGCCCTCTGTTCTGGTGCCACAGCAGCCCCTGGTGGGCAAAAGGGGTAATTGCAACAGCTCTCTGGCAGAATCTGTTTTCTGTGGAGAAAAAAATAATCTGCGGGCAACATTAATTCTGTGTGTCTGCAGTGGAGCAGAATTCCCCCAGGAGTACTGTGTGCTAGATTTTTGGAAAGGCTTATTGAAGTGGATGTTTTCTAACTGCAGCGTGAACCACTTATTTGCCTGCTACCTTTATTGCATCAGCAGAATTGGTGAATGTCGCACCACACAGAATGGTATTTCTGTTTTTTAACCCATCTCCCTGTTTACATTGGACCTTGGCTGAAATGCAGAATTTTTATGTCCTTTGGTGTATTCTCTACATGCTGTTCTGGCTTGATGCACCTCAAAACCTGTTTAGCTTTAACAGTACTTCTGCAGTTGAATGGTTTTATGATTAAGACATTGGACAGGGACTCCGGAGATCTGGGTTTAATTCCTGGCTCTGTCACAAATAAAAAGAGCATCTGCTTGTGGCTCTTCAATGCAAAGATCTTAGTGACTGCTTTTTCCAGGGATGCCTGCCGGACAGAATGATTTGGAGAAGGATTTATGTAGAATGCCTTGATGGTACAAACAGGATTGATGAGCTTAATGATGCCAGTAGAGCACAGATGCTAAATTATCTGACAATCCTGGTCCTTCGTGCTCTGGGAAGAAGGTTAATGTGTGAGAGACCTGACATAATGACTACCTGCACTCTGGGTGGTCTAGCTGTTCTGAGTAGCCGTATTGTGAAATCCAGATTTTCAGTGAATATCCTATGTATGCTGTGTTCTTAGTTTGGTTGCTTCTACTTCCCTAAGGAGCTACGTATTACAGCTAGTTGACCCATTCTCTCATGGGTTTATTAAGGGAGTACATATTTGGTATTTTTTTTCTCCCTGTTACTAAGATTTGGGATACCAGCATTTCCCCATCTGAGAATCTGACATCTTTGGCTAGAAAACTTGGCTGACTAGCCGCTTCTTGCACGTTTGTCCCAATTTGTTTACTGTTAATTGTGTGTCATCCTTTCCTCTTCCTCCATCTGGCAGATTCCTTCTGTTAGGTGAAGACATGCAAGAAGGCCTGGATTAGCCATAACCCTATGTTAATAGTCCTTGTTTTGATGATTGGGATTATAAGGAGGTTGATCTTGTTGTCTGATGTGGACATGGTCCTTTTTTCCACTGCTTTTTTCAGTGAGGGTGAGAAATTAAGCCTTTGTTCCTTCATTTGAGTCTGAAACTAGTGTTCCAGAGGCAGTGTTCACGTTGTCTACCCGAATCCCACTACCTTTGTGCCCTTAAGACTCCAGGTGCTATTAATTAATTTTGTATAAGAAGAAGCTGCAGAAGAAAAGGCTGTAATGGCAAGACTATATACTGTTTGAAGGATAAGTCAGGAAATTCTACTCAGTGTGACCAGTTTTAGCAGGAAAAAAGGGGCGAGATAATATCCAGTAACTTCATGTCAGCCTTATTGCTTCACAGCAAGAGAAGAGAACCTAAATATGAACATATTGTCTATGTAAGCCTTATTGCATTTTGAGTGGGTAACTGATTCACAGGAATTGTAGGCCAAAAGATCCATTTCCTGCTTTATTTATAAAAAACAAGCCCAAGAAAAAGACTTCTAAAAGAAAACAACTCCCCAATATTTTAAATACAATTCCAGTCAATATAGGAAAATATTAGACTGTATATTTTATTTCTAATTGGCTCCACGCCATAAATATTTATCAATCTGGCAGTGAAGTCATGTTATTTTTCAATTATTCATATTGTTTATGTAATAACTGTTTGGATTACAGTAGTGCATAGTGGCTCCAGCTGAAATTAGGGTCCCATTGTACAAGGCCCAGGAGAATATATCCCTTCCTGCCCAGATAAATATGTTGACAGGTGGGTTGGCATAGGCACCTCTGTACCAACTGCTGATCTCTCTAAGCCAGGCAGAGTCAGTGCAATCAAATTTTGGATAAAGTCACACAACTCTGGATTTCCTGATGTTTGAGTTCCTGATTTCTTAGCTTTAACGTTGCCTTAATGCTAGTGTGTGTATGTTTGGCTTTTTAGGTGGTGGTGGGAGAGTGGGAGGGGGCAGGTTCTTCATATAAAGCATAACATTTTATAATCTATCCCTCTGTTTCAGAAAACTGAAAAAATGTTGTTCTATTTCAGGCATGCTAGTTGTCTTCATGGCATGTGCTTCAAAATTAGGAGAGGAAGGTACTTCAATATTCTTGCAAGCATGAACTTTGTTTCTGCCCACCTCTAGGTTGATACTTTCACTTGAAGACTGCCCCTATTTCCTTGAAATAAGGTTGGTTATACTGAGTCATTCTAAGGACTCAACCATTATATCAGGGTCCACCCCCAGTGTTCCCTTTAATTTTTCCCATCAATGTGTGGAATGAATTTTGCTATGTGCACCAATATGGATGTAATGTGCGGCGGGGCTGGGGCTGAGGGGTTCGAAGTGTGGGAGGAGGCTCAGGGCTGGGAAAGAGGGTTGAGATGTGGGGGGTGAGGGCTCTGGCTGGAGGTGCAGGCTCTGGGGTGGGGCTGGGGATGAGGGGTTTGGGTTACAGGCTCTGGGGTGGGGCTGGGGAGAAAGGATGCTCCCTCCCCCCAAGCAACTCCTGGACTGGGGGAGAGCACCTCTCCTCACAGCAGCAATCTGGGGCTGGGGCTGGGGAGAGGCGCCTTTCTCCCCGCCACAGCAGCTCCAGGGTTGGAGGAGTTAGGTGCGCGGCCCTTGTTGGTACCTTAGTGGGAACTTAGTCCACCTAAAGTATGAGATTTAAAAAAAATAAATGTTGGGATCTTTTTATTTGCCATCTAGTTTTTGAACTTTTAGGATTCAGATTTTCAAGCTTTTTTTCCTGGAACCACAAGGGCTAGGAACCTTATATATAGAATCTGAGATTCTAATGTAATCATCTGATTCCAGATGTTGGAGCTTTAAAGACAACACCAAATATTGTGAGACCTGTGTTTAAAATCATGAGTGCTGGCAATGCTGATGACGCACCCTTAAAATCAAGGTGATCTGTTTTCTTTCTCAAATTAATGAGAGAAGATTCATCAGGAAAATATTTCTTCAGACTGAACATCAGAAGCTCATGGAATTCAAGATCATGAATAGAAGGGTCTTGACTGCCTTTTACAGGGCAGGAGCCCCACTGATCAGTGTAGTCTTGTTAGAATCAAAGTTTCCAGTGACTGACTCAATTAGTGACCACTTTGTGCCTCTCGGTTGGGCTGCTGTTCCCTTCCTTGGATTAGAAAATTGATTTGTTTAAAAAAGATGGTCATGGATGGTGTATGAAATGTTAGGAGGAGGGTGAAGCACACAGCAGTCTAGCTGAGAACAGAATTGAAGGAAATGTAGGGTGACCAGATGTCCTAATTTTTATAGGGACAGTCCTGACATTTAGGTCTTTGTCTTATATAGCGTCTCTTACCCCCCCACCCTCTGATTTTTCACTCTTGCTGTCTGGTCACCCTACGGAAATGACAAATGAAATAGAAGTGTTGCACGGTGACAAGAATTTAGCGATTGTGAAGTGAAAACATGATGTCCAACAGTATGTGGAACACTACACCAGAGAGATGGAAAATACAGCTTTAACAAATAGATCCTGTGTATTTCTTATTTGTCTCTTGCTCTTGTACAGTGAGCTTCTAGGTACAAGTTACATTAATCAAGCTTATACCATGCTGTAATAATATTGTACACAAAGCAGAAATCAGACTGCTGCACAGTCAATAAAGGGGAATCTTCAGAAGTACCACTACAAAGAGAAACGGCTTGCATGCAATAAATAATCAAAATGTTTACACATGTATAAGTGTAATAGGATCTCTCTCTGGTTGCAGTCTTCGCTCCATCTCGAAAGAGGATTCTGCCATGAGCAGCCAGTCTTTGGATCACTTACAGAGACAGGGCAGTACCTGCTTTGATGACACTTGGGATTTGGAAAGCCTTTTGGACAATGGGATTTTAGCCCCTGGTGTAGCTGCATTGGTGTAAGCCCCTACATAAACAATTTACACCATATGTAAATAGACTGAAACCAGGTAAGCTGCATGCTAGAAGTATGTGCTTGTGCAGCTATGCTGGTGGCTAAAGGCTGAAGCTACCGTCAGAGTGCTTGCTGTCTTTTACATCCATGTGTTTTTGCATGTAGTTCCCCAAGAATAGCATTATGGAGAGACGGAAGGAGGTATGCAACTGGTTGTGCTGTAATTTGCCAACATTAATTCTATTACAGTTTTTTTTTTTTTTTTTTTTTAAATGGGGCTTTTAAATTGTGTTACATGCGAAGCCGCTGAGGTAGGCTGGTAATACTTAAAATTTAGAGCAGGGGTCGGCAACGTTTGGCACGCGGCTCACCAGGGTAAGCACCCTGGCGGGCCGGGCCAGTTTTATTTACCTGCTGATGCGGCAGGTTCGGCCGATCGCGGCCCCGCTGGCCGCGGTTCGCCGTCCCGGGCCAATGGGGGTGGCGGGAAGCGGCGCAGGCGAACGATGTGCTGGCCGCGGCTTCTCGCCACCCACATTGGCCCGGGACGGCGAACCGCGGCCAGCGGGGGCCGCGATCGGCCGAACCTGCCGCGTCAGCAGGTAAATAAAACTGGCCCGGCCCGCCAGGGTGCTTACCCTGGCGAGCCGCGTGCCAAACGTTGCCGACCCCTGATTTAGAGCATAATATAAATGCTCAGAGTGTTGTAAAAACATTAAATGAGCCTCTCAACCCTTCTCTAAGATTGGAAATTACTTTGTGTGCCAGATGAGTTAGTATGTTCAAGTGACTTGCTTATGGCCTCACAGCGAGTCAGTCAGTGAAGCAGCAGGGACTAGAATTTAGGCGTTCCTAGGCCCTAGTAACATACTCATTCCACTACTAGATCACAGGCTCTGTTGTCACACTCTTTCTGCTACCTTGGAACACTACTTGGTTTTGACTTCTAAGAATCTACAGTTTTTTCTCATGTAGGATGGAAAAAAAACAGCTAAATGTTCCAATTTATCTATTAATAAAATTTACTATCTGTAGTTGCACGTTAACAGTAATGGGATTGTTATTGTTATGGTAGTCTGGATGTTAAACACTCAGAGTTTGTGGAAATATCTGTGTCTCAGTTACTTTGACTTGGATATATCTTCAGGTTAGCGTTGCAGAGGAAATCAGTGAGTGTGGATAACAAGTAATGAATCTCATGTGCAGAAATATATGGGCCTTTACTTTTTTATTTTTTTTATTTTTTTTGAATATGGAAGTTTTATATGTGCTTGTGAGTTGTGTTGGCTCAACTCCACTACCAACAGAGCAGGTATTGTACAGCACAGGCAGTGGGAGTGCAAGCTTCCATATGTTTTCCTTCCAATGTATGTCTACCCTGACCTGGAGAGACCATCTCGAGCACTAAGCAACTAATTTAGCTCTCCATTCCCATTCAGGCCTTGGCTCTGCTGAGAGGGCCAAGAAGGATACTGTTTATGGGGACCAAGACTGCCATCTCATTTCATGATGACCCCTGCTGACCTGGCTTGGATTTGAATTTGTGACCTAGAATGCTCTGTATCCTATTACTAATCCCCTGAGCCATCTAGTCTCCCATAAATCTGTAAGTGATACCTTGACTCAAGATGCCAAAATGGGGTTACAGTGAAGGGGTCACATACTATGGTACTGATGCTGCAGTTCTCTTCCATATGCAGAGTTGATAATCAGCAGCTCCATTTATCATTTGTGCTTCCCTAAAAGCATGCTTAATTTTTCTCAGATAGTGTTTGCCTATCTCTTGTGCTTGTATGAATGCTTTTGTAAAAAACCTCACGTTAAATAGAGACTTTGCTCCATCCGTGGTTCATCTGAATATGACCATTTTCCATTGACTTTTTGAGAGGGCATTGTGTGTCATCTGTTGCTATTGTTATGATCTGGCTCAGAATATCTTATTAATAAATTCATTTCCATGTTGTTGTGAATAGTATAATATAATCTTTAAATTTCTAGTTTTCTTTAAATGGGACTTAAACAATATTTGATGCTTCTCTAGTGGTTCTGCAGCAGAGTTCTTTGGTGTTTTTTATAAAAAATGGAATATTAAAAGCCACGTAATTCTGTTGCCACTTCAAGTGCAAGGGGAGAATAAAGATGGCTTATTAGAGAAGCACATGTATTAGAGTGTTAGTTTCAGGCCTCTAGGGGAGGGTATTACAAACAGTAACTTCTCTTCCCTGTGTCCTTCTGTAAAGCTAGGTTTTGATAGTGTCTCCAAGTTATTAATTTTACACATACAAAAACAAACATGGGAGATGAATTGGAACCCTGTCTTTTTAATTTTTACAACCCAATGATTCAGGAAAGCAGCCATGTTATCCTTGGCTTTTGTCCTCAAACCCAGTAAAACTTGAGTAAAAGATTGTTGGAAAAATCATGAGCCCATCTTTCATTCAAAAGTCTGCTTGGCAATGCTTTAGTTGGATGCTTACAAGGGGCCTCTCATCTTGCTGGTCCTGGAACGTCACCATTGAAGATGGAAAGCATTGAATGTGTTGGAAAAGAAAGTCAACATGTTAATTGTGGCCTGGAATAATGTGTCTAGTGTCCTTATGTGACTTTTGTTTACCTAAGGACTTCCGAATGTGGTCTGAGAGAGCATGGCTTGTCTTAAGAGCAGTTGGAAAGCAGCATTTTAAAATGTTTAGCTCAGACTGACTTTGACTGTGTTCTGTGGAAGTAAAATGAATTCGTTTGTGACTGTGTGCTGAATGGGACTGCAAATACATTCCATGTCAATAAGGGCATTTTAACCTAAAATAATACTGGCTTTTCCCCCATAATGCAGTAACACAAACTAGTGGAAAACTGTGAGAACAAGTATTGGGTTGGACAGAATGTCTTGCTCTCTCCTGTAGTACTATTTCAACTGCATCTGTAGGTAAAGGAGTAAATCCAGATTCACTGATGCGTATTGGAATTGCGTCTGTTTATGCTAGTGGTTCATTTGGTACATACTGTGTGATATAGTGGCACAATATAATGGGAGAGATTTACACCTATTCTAGATGGGTGAAACTAACATCTCAAACTCACGTGTGTGAAGAACAGGTTTCTCCTTGCAATCTCATTTTGGCAAAAATTTACCCTTTTTTTGATCTGCCTTTATCTACATCTGGATTCTTAATGCAGCAGCCTTTCTGTGATTTAGGAATAAATGCCTAATTTATTGTGGTTCTGAAATATTTTTTTTATTCTGCCTTAATTCATATAATTTAAAGGGAAAAGAGGGAGGAAGGCTGGCGGAAGCCCTTTAACCTTATGAAAGCAACTTAAGTTGGAAATTCATGATTTTAATTCCACAGCACATGGTAAATGACCTAAATAGTGAGGTTGTGAATGTGCATTTTAAATCAGTGTTATACAGGGTCTAAATGAAATCCTTTTTCCAATTAATTATTAACATAGTTTCTTCTCTGCATGGCTTCTCTGTGAAGACTAAAAATGAAGCTTAAATTAAACTGCGGAAAGATAATGCTGCTGTTCAAATGTCCATTGTTTGCTGTGAATTAATCAAGTCCTATGTGTGTGAGAGAGAGAGAGAAACTGATTGTGAGGTGTTACATACATTGAAAAGTAATTAAGGCCCCCATCTGCAAGCTGTTTTGTGTGGCACTGGGGTTCCCTTGCATGGTGCAACTTGCTATATTCAGGCCAAAATTAAGATGTAGAGAAATATTATAAACTTTCTCAAAGATAAGAAATCGGGGGAGGGGGAGTTCATTTATCTGATTGACGGGTATTGGTGCTCATCACTGTAGTATCTAAGCATCTTACAAAATGAATTTATCCTTGCAATACCCCTGTGAAGTGGGAAGTATTATGTCCCTCTTACAACAGGAGAAATTAAAGTGCAAATAAGTTATGTGACTTGCCCAATGTCACAAACTTGTGACAGAGCTGTGACTAGAATCCAGACCTTTTGACTTCATTCCAGTAACTTCCCTACCAGCCCATCCTAATTCTTTGTCCATTATTGCCCTTAATATAGGCAGTAGAATTCCTGATCATATCTGATAGCAAGAAGTCATCCTACTCTACTGTAGAAAGGTGATGTTTGTTACCATTCTTTTGGATTAATCCATTTGAGGCTTTACTTTGATAATTTTTAATGATAAACTTGCCCTTCTACCAAAATGCAATTAGTAAAGCTGTTCAGAACTCACCATATCACAATGAGGGCAGATAAGTGACACTTTAAGCACCAAACACATCTATCTGGGGAATCCTACAAAATGTAGTTAATTCCTTTCCTCAGGCTTCCCTGGAATTTCCCCTTCCTTCCCAGTACATTTCTGTTTCCTCCATAATAGGATGGGCACTGTAGCATCCCCAGAATACCAGACATTCCAGTACTTCTGGGAATGGCATGATTGTGCCTCGCCGGAGTGATGTGTGAGGTGGGTCACACTGGCTGGGGGTGGCACGCTCTGAAAAAATGAGGTCCTCCATGCATCCACCAACTGCATGCGAAAATACCAGACAACCATATCCAGTTCTAAATTGCTACTGAACAGGGGGCAGTACTTTAGAAAACCAGGACTATATGGCTTAAAACTGGATGAATGGCTCCCCTGCTCCACAAAACAGCCTCAAAGGTCCAGTGCTGTCATGACCCTCCCTCTGGCTAATAAGGGCCGGATATTGCTCCCTGCAGAGCCCCTCAGCAGTATTCTTTGCATCTGCACAGGGAGATTGCTAAAGAGGAATGTGGGGCTTCCTTCCTTCAACATGGGTTCTATCTCAAAGGGTACATCTACACTGCAAACCGCTTCCCCTCCTCCCAACCCCCCCCAAAAAACAACCAAACCAACCCACTCAGGCTTGCATTATGGAGCTAAAAGTAGATGTGTGAATGCTACTGCTCAGGCTGAAGCATGGGCTCTGAGGCCTGTCAAGGGGGGTGGATCTCAGACCCTGGGCTCCAGCCTGAGCAGTAATGTCCATGCTACCATTTTAGCCCCATAGCGCGAGCCCTGCAAGCCTGAGCCAGTTTGTTTTGAACTCTGAGATTTGCTGCCATGTCTTCCCCCCCCCCCCCTTCAGTGTAGACATACCATAAGAATTTTGTACTGCTGCCTGTCACCATAGTATCTGAGCACCTTCCATGTAAAATCAGTAGCGATAGCGAGGTCCTGAGTGAATTTCATGGAATCTCTCTCTCTCTCTCTTTATTTATTTATTTATTTATTTATTTAAAAGGGGGTAAAATCCCTGCTTGAGGTATAGGGCTTTTGTTGTTTGATTTCTGTTTGTTTCCAGTGTTGTTTTTTTTTTTTCTTTTTTCGAGGGGGTGTGTGTTTGAATGGAGTGTCATTCTTGCTATGATGGAAAGCTGAGACTGAAAGCTGAGGGTATGTTTACACTGCAGTTAGACACCCAGGGCTGGCCCGTGCCAGCTGATTCAGGCTTGTGGGTCTCGGGTTAAGGGGCTGTTTAATTGCAGTGTAGATGTTTAGGCTCAGGGTGCAGCCCGAGTTCTGGGACCTTCCCATCTCGAAGGGTCCTAGAGCCTGGGCTCCAGGCTGAGCTCAATGTGTACATCGCAATTAAACAGCCCCTTAGCCTGAGCCCTGCGAGCCCAACTCAGCAGGCATAGGTCTTTTGCGAGTGTCTAATTGAATGGTGAAGACTGCGTATTCTGTTCACTTAGTGCATTTAGTGGTTGCTGCTGTAACCAGAGGCTTATGGAAAGGTTGGCCACTTAAAGAATTTATTTTATCAGTTAGCTATTTAAGTTGGCTTCATTGTATTATGAAGACTTTTTATGTTCATGCCCTAATGTTCTAAGGCATTTTCAAAGAGAACAGTTTCCAGGTCTATTACCTTAACATGAATTCAGGGGAAACTAAAACTGAGGAGTGACTTCTAGAACTTCTATTTCTAGATTGCAAACTATTCCACCGTATCAACAATTTTGTGGTGTAAAATTTCTGTACTCTTTGAACATGTTACAAAAGGTTAAAGATTCTTTCCGCGGAGAATGAAAGTTACAAATTGCACTGCAGCTGTGTGCAAGATTCCAGCAACCCCAGCGAAATACTCAAGTCTGCTGTGTGGTCTGTCAAGCTATTTCCTGACTTGAATTGCTTTGCAGTGCCTGTTCATATGTAATTGCTTGGTCTCATTTATTTTTCAGTTGAGGATTAGGATTATTATCAGGATTTAATAGTTCATGGGAAATGCTGTTGGCTTACATTGACTGTGGTATTCCAGAGAGATTATGAGCTGAGTAATTAATTTGGTTATCTGTAAAACCTTTTCTTACACCTGTCTTTAAATCTTATTTAATGTTAGATGTATTTAACATGTTCTAATTTTTTTTTAAATAAAGAGCAGTTATGGTCCAAAAATGTCCTGGGTAAAAAAGACACATCCTTACTCAGTACAATCACTGGCCTCTTCCTTTTTATTTAATCAAATTCGTTTACTTTCCGAACAAATACATTTTTAACCTTCTTTTTAATTCTGCTGGCACTCTGAAGCTAACATAGCTATGGGAGAGTGAGATGGGTTCTGTTTGTTCTTGTGCATCAGCAGGAATTGTAAACTAAGATTCAATTGTAGAATCTGTATTATTGGTGAAAAAGAACCCATTTAGACTTTCAGATCCCAGGCTGACTTTGGAGGGAAGGCTGTTAGCCCTTTCTACTTGTGAATGGAACAAATTTGATATAGCAATCATGATGCAATCAACGTTGTCCCTACACTTAAAATTTTGAGATGGCATCAACTGCAATATTTTGACATTAATATAGGCTAGGAAGATGACATGAAATAATTGTTCTCTTCTTGGCAATAATACCAGTACTAGACATGGGGTGGCTGAGTTAGATTGCGTGCCTCTGTAACAGGGTTCACACTGTGCCCCTGGGCCCCCCTCTTCAATGAGTCAGGGACACTTCAGTCTGGTGCAACACCCATGCTCTTTTTTCTCAAAAGGTTTCCCACCACCAGTTCCCAACTATATACAGTCTTCAGAGCTACTTTGCCTACAACAGGCCTGGCCAGCAACAGACTAGGGGGCTCCCACTTCCTTCTGTGCTTGACCTTTCTCTTTCCCTTTTTCCCCCTTCTCTGTCTTCCTCCCAGCATTTATAGCCAGGCTAATAAGACTGGCAGGTGCGGCCAATTAGCGGGCAGGCACCGGGCTATTCACTCAGCCCCAATCCATTCCCCTTGATTGGGGCTGGAGTGGCAGGAGCTGATATCATTAAGGGCTTCTTAACCAGCACCTTGCCACAGTCTCCGATAATACATTGCTTTCCACTCTCTATAAAACTTATGTTCTTATGTCCCCTTTCAGGCATGCAACATGTATTCTTTTATTGTTTGTGTTGTATGTGAATGGTGTCATTTTTAAAGTATGCATATTTGAATGCTCTAAGATATTATATGTATAATGAAGTCATATGATCGTCTGTTAGTACTTTCGATATCTTGGTGAATGTACTTTGCTTGATAGGTTAAACCCAGTTATACATTATTAATTTTAGCATCAACAACAAAAATCTCTGACCTGAATTATCAATGATGCAGAATAATGACCAAGTTTTCTCAATAGTCATAGTGCACACAATCCACCTGGTAAAGACGACTATGTGGTCTAAAACAGCTCTGCAGTATTCCCCTCTGAGAGAATCAAAAGAATTTGATGCCACTAAATGATTGACAGACAGTAACTATCAGAGTCACATCTCTGAATGCACCTCAAAGGCATTGTCTGGACTAGTGGGGGTAGGGGCGTAGGAGGGTAGTGGCCCATTTAAGAGTCCCCTCTCCCTTGGTGGTTGTGAGTGGGAGGTCACTGGGAGAGGGGGGCCCATCACCTGAGTGGGAAGTTGGGAGGGCTGTCAATGCTCAAGTAAGCCATTGGCTCCTGCAAATATGGGGGAGGGTATATTAAATCCTGTGCTTCCAGAATCTAGCCTGAGTCCCCTCACATGTCCAGATTAGTAGCTCAACTCTCAGGAGCTCTTTCCCAGCCTAATGGCAGTGACTACCTGCAAGAATGAAGTCATGAGTAAGAGACATGATTCTGAAGTATAAAGCAGGCAGTGGTCTACAGGAGTAACTGCCAGTTCTTCAAATTACTAGGAATACAAGGTGGATGAAATTTTGAGAGTTGGTGTTCAGAGCCAGCCAGCCATTTGGGGCAGCTAGATCTCTGGAACCTTGGTTCTTGACCAGCTTTACTTGTTGCAAAGCAACTAACATCTTGAACATTCAGGTTTACATTATGGAGGAGTTTACTTAACTTTATTTGAAGGCATGGGTTTGCCCTCCGAGTTGTTGACACTACACTGTGCATTGTCATGGCTACTGCAAGGACAGCCTCTATCAGGGTTAATAAGGGCATAAGCAAGGAAGGATTTAGATAGGGCTTTGGAATTTGGGGATCTGCAATTGGAGGGAGAGGTTTGAAACTCTGATGGCAACCCTCCACCTGGTGGAAGCAATTATGGAAGAACCATGACCTGAACAATATGATTCACTGCTGGATAGTTCCCAGCTGGGGGAGGGATAGCTCAGTGGTTTGAGCATTGGCCTGCTAAACCCAGAGTTGCGAGTTTAATCCTTGAGGGGGCCACTTAGGGATCTGGGGAAAAATCAGTACTTGGTCCTCCTAGTGAAGGGAGGGGGCTGGACTTGATGACCCTTCCAGTTCTAGGAGATGGGATATCTCCATTAATTTATTTTATTTTTATTTTTTACTAAAGGTGTGGTCTAATTCAGTGGTTCTAAACCAATGGTATGTGTACCCCTGGGGGTACGCAGAGCTCTTTCAGGGGGTACATTAAAGCATCTAGATATTTACCTAGTTTTACAACAGGCTACATAAAAAGCACAAGCAAAGTCAGTACAAACTAAAATTTCATACAGACAATGACTTGTTTACACTGCCCCATATAATATATACTGAAATGTAAGTACAATATTTATATTCTATTTGATTTCTTTTATAATTTATATGGTAAAAATGAGAAAGTAAGCAATTTTTCAGTAGCAGTGTGCTGTGACACTTTTTTAGTTGTTTGATTTTGTAAGCAAGTATTTTTAAGTGAGGTGATACTTGGGGGTATGCAAGACAAATCAGACTCCTGAAAGGGGTACAGTAGTTTAGAAAGGTTGAGATCCACTGGCCTAACTAAACCACATCCCTTGCATCTTATCCATCTTTCCATGTGTCCTAGACAAACCATCTCTTTCCCTGTTCTTGCTCTTTATGCTTGATTAGCTGAAGTGCTGTTGTTTCCCACAGTCTCTAGATTTGTACATCTGGGAGCAGAGAGCTCTCAGTGAAAGGCACTTTTCTCTGTACTTTCCCCCTTGCTTCATTCTTGAAAACAGCAAAATAGCAATTTGCACATGCTCCATTTTAGGGGCTAAATTCCCTGAAGATTCTGTCTGCACTAGGCATGCCCCACTCTGGAGCTGAACGGGTCTTTCTCTGCAGTTGCAGCTTTGGGCTGCTGCAGACTGTGTCCGGTCCAAGCACTTGAACTGAGAGCAGGGAGTCTCTCTCTTCTTGCTGGAGAAAGCTGCCTGATTTGAACACAGAGGGGTCAAAAGCCAGATCTGCAGGGCAGGGAGTAAGGACCACCAATTGGGACAAGAAGCCTGGGATGGGGAACGGAAATTAAGTCTGGAAGCTGGGGGAGGGGGACTGGGGAGGGAAAATGGGACCATGAGTTGGGAGTGGGGTTGGGGACTGGGATTGAGACTGCTTCTCCAGATTTCCTTGAGTGGGCCCTGCGGGAGGGTGCTCTCCACCCACCCCTCACTTCCAGCCCACAGAAATTCATCATTGGGCTTCTGCCCTGTGAGCTTCCCTGGACACACCCAATACGCCACCTGAGCTGTCTGCGCAACATCCAGCCAGTCTGCCTCTGAGCTTAATCCAGAGAACATCTGTATATGCTCATGCTTCATAATATCCACTTCCTTGCCCTTGTGTCCTGCCCCAGCGCCAAGCGGCTGGACCTGTTACCACCTTAGAAGGACAAGGAACCCCAGTGGGCCAGCCTGTACTCCACTCTGGTTCTATGGTCCTCTGGGAATACTAGTTGGCGGCTCCTCTAAGGAGCCCTGAACATGGGTGTGCACCTGGTGCAATTCACAAACTCCCCTGACACCCGTCCCTTGTGCTGCATCTATTTAGTGTGTCAGTTTGCAGCCCTTCTTCTGGCTCCTCAAAACCTTCTACTGAGGTTCTGGCTTCACTGTTCCCCACACCTCCTGATCTATGTACACCCTATTTGTGGCCTTACAAAATTGCAGGACCGCCTCGTCAATCTCTTCCTGGCATTGACTAAGATGAACTTCCATCCAGGAAGAGGAAGCTGCACATGGGGCGCTCTGCGGATGCAGGGCCTATTTCTGATCCCTTGTCTTGATCCTCTGGGTAGTGTCTGACATCTTGGACACCTTTCAGGAGTGGTGGGCACTGTTTGGGATTCTCTGCTTGATGTCCCCTTCTAGTTCCTTTATTTTTCAACCTTTGACCTCATTCCCATTCCTGTTTTCTCCTTTGTCCCCCATAATCAGTTGGAACCTGTACTTAGTGGTCCCTCTGCCTTAGTTGAGGGGGAGGGCCTTTAGTTATGGGTGGGCTTAGACCTGCCTGCACAAGTACTTCAAATAGTACAGACTTTCCATCTTCAGGAAGATCTGAGGGGTCCTGCTGTATTAATTTAGATGGAATAAATGGGCCAAAAGTCCTTGCATAACCTAGTCACTGTTCAACAGTATAAAGAAGGTTTGGTATACAGAGACCTCAGCCTGCTTAATGCCATGGCAAAGACACCATTAAAAATCCTTCTAACTTTTTATTAAAGATACAGAAAAGGAGGGAAACCAGTTACAGCATTTGAAATGTAAAATATTAAGTAAGGCTTTCATTTTAACAACATCCCTTGTTCCTTTCCCTTTAGCTGGAGAGAGTTTTTAGATGGGAACCCCCCCCCCTTGTTTGACAGTCTTTTAGAGGGTATCAAGGATGGTAATAACTGTCCTTTTGGGGAAAAGAGAAGGTTTGAGGTGGGCTGGAGCTGTTGTTGTTGTTGTTGTTGCTGTTAGTCTGATCACATTTCATCCCAAGTTAGTGGTTGAGATTCATCTGGAGTTGGCAGATGGTGGCGATATTATCTGGGTCCCCCTCTCTGCCCTGGTCTGATCAAGTTATTTCTTAGGATTAGGATAAAGAAGGTTCTGAGTTCCAGAAGATGGGGAAGATAGCAGCCATGATGATGAGGCTTGCTTCAGTAGCCTACATCTGTTCTTTTCTCTCTTCCTCAAAAAAATTTTTAAGGATGCAAAAAGGGGATGGTGATTGGAATAGCTCATCCTCTTGTTATTTGTCAACAAATTAGGCCTAATGTCTGACACCAGTTTTGGTTCATTATTTTCCAGTTCCCCATCTGTTTATATAAGCATGATTTCAACACTGTCCTTGAATTTGCTCAAGGCCTATGATCTTTTTGGACTAATTTAGTCTCTGTGTTGTTCTCTTGTACCTGCTTATATCATTCTTTATTGAAAATGTCTTAACCTATTTTCAATGGTAAATACCTAAGCAGGCACAAGTTATAGCCCAATTGTCACAATAATATTGTGCAAAAAATATATGATCATGTAATTGAAAACGGTGTTGTCATGCATATGCATAAAGGGTCTGAATTAAGGTTGTAGACTACCTTAATTCTTGCATTTCCTAATTTTTGAGTGCTTGGTATTGGAGTCTTAATGTTCCTTTAACGTAGGGTGTGTGTGTGTATGTTGATGTTACAAGTTAAAGTGAGCTCATGTTAGTCCATTTTATAAAACATTTGCTACTTGTACCTTTTTTCACATGTGGAAAAAACAAAGCAAAGGTGTGAAGAGTTTGGAATGTTTAAAAGTATTCTATAAAGGCAGGTGTGAACAACGTTACGATTAAACCTGAAAAACTGACAGGTGTGGGAGGAGCTCATGGTAGGGGATTGATGGTAGCCTAAGGAGGATAGAGGAGTTGGAGAACCCTGTTTACACTACCTTAAATGTAATTATAACTTTTCTTAGAGAGAGTACTGTCCATTGAATTGGATATATTGGGACCCATTCTTTAATAGCTTCAGAATTTGGCTACTAGTAACAGTGTTTGTTAGAGATTACTTTATACCAAAGCCCTGGATCTAAAGAGCTCCCTACTCTAGGAGTTTGAATGCTTGCCCAAACTTGTGCCTTGGGTCCATCTCTAATTTTAGTGTGATTTCAGGGATGCCTCATAAGGTTAGAAGTTAATGGTTCTAGACAGCTGTGATGAATCTTGCAGTCTAATTTTCCTTAGTTAGTTATTGTTGCTATTAGTATATCATTTTTGAAGCTCTCCTTTCTGAAATGCAAGTGATCATCTGGGTTGAAAATTAATGTGGTGAGACTGCTAGAAGTGATATAAAATAAATTAGCTGGCATTTTTTTCAAAAGAACTGTATGAGGTAATTTAACCTACATGGCATTTTTTGAGCTGTTTGCTCACACTCTTTTACTGTTTAGTTTGATCAATAAAACAATTTAATGTTTGTAACTTGCAGATAGTGCTTGTGAAATTTACCCTTTCAGCTGTGTACAACAGAATTATGATGGATCATCTACCTGAGTTCTTGAAGATCTCTGGCATTTTTCTTGTTGAGTGCTCATGAAAGAGCTGGATTGATTTGCCTTGGAGACTGAAGCTCTCTGTGTACATGGTAACAATATGGTGCAAGGTCTGCCGTATTGCTTGGCTAATGTGCCTCAACCCTAACCTGGGGCAAATGTCTCTGTGGGTGAGAGGGTAGTTCAGGCTCCATGTACATTCAGTCCTTCCTTGGGCTTTCTGCTCATGGCTTGCCTTACGTGGGGAAATTAACCAGGATAGCTATTGTGGATTAAATTGAAGTGGGAAAAGATGCTCTTTTTTCTACTCAGGGAATTATTCCAGAATAGCTATAGCACTTTAAACACCCTACCCTATTCCAGAATAACTTCCCAGTGTAGACAAGCCTTTAAGATATCAAAAAAGGGGATCATGCATGTGCATGAGAGAGAGATGGAAACCTATTAACTAGGAACTGGATGAAGGCAACTAAATTAATTTCACATAGGCTACTTGAGATCTGTGCTTTGAGAATATACCACACATGCTTTATTACAACAGGACTGTACATAGTTTTATTTGCCTCCAACTTAAAAAAAAATGGTTGGTAATATATGTTCTTATCTACAGTATTTCATATCTTAAGGATGAGCTTTTTCTAATATATTTTATATTTATCTTGCTTGTATGTGTTTTACTGTAGTTTAAGAAGTGAATGTTCAGAGTTATGGAAGTGTCAGATACATAGTTAGCTTAAAGTAAATCAGAGTGCAACAGGAAAATAGTGAGTCAAGCACAAATATTTGAACAGCTGGCTACAGATGGCAGATGTGATTGCATGATTGACAAGAGTGTGACCATTATGGCAGATTTAGCCATCAATCAGTTGCTTGGAAATCCCTGTAATGCTGTTTTAGAACAAGTATTGTATTTTGGATTGGAGGTATTGCATTCTTTGGTGGAAAACGGGAGAGAGAGAGAGGAATTGGCTTCTGTTCTTCATGGCATTTAACTGAAGAAATCTTATTTTAAATGAAGATAGCTTAGCATTTACTTGTTTTTACTGATCTGTAAGGATGCTATCTAAGCTTTTGTCTTAAAAATTATTTACCTTTTAACGTCTTCCACATCAAAGGTTTATTTCAGGATAGCTGGCATGTATTTCTTTGTAACCAATCCCATGTTGCTGCCAGAAAGAAGAAAAGCAGATTCCACTTCGTTAATGCACATGTATCATTTTTCCACTTACTTATTCATGTCTTTTCAGTGCACCATTTGCCATGGTATTTAGAATCCATGGCTAACTTTGTTTCTGTGGTAAGATCATCCTCTGCAACCTGAGAAAATCCCAATAATAAAATCCCCTAAGCCAAATGTTTTTGTTTCATTTCATAAACATGTGCTTCACTTTGTAATCATATTTGTTTCTAGTGCACAAAAAAGCATTCATATTGTTCAAGCCAAAAATCTTTGTAATTCTTTGAGTAAAAGACTAGTCTACTAACTGGTTAGGCCTTCCACTCCTTGGCTTCTTTTCTTTGGTTACGGCTATGCTTCAACTTATTTGCTTTTTCAGCACCTAGCTGAAGCCCAGCTATTTTCTTTCCAAATAATCAAAATATGCTAACAACACTCAAGATCGATATGGGGCTGGTTAGACAGCAAAGCAGGGCTTTTAAAACTGATGATAATTTGAATTAATTTGGTCTGTCTTCAGTGATCTTTACCCCTACAGTGAGAATAGTAGAAAGTTGTGATGAACTTTGACACAGATTCCTTTTCAATCATAGATTAGAAATATGGATTTTCTATCTTAAATTCTGGAAGAGATGGGGAAGAGCTCAGGATTACATTGGTCACATTTTAGCCCATTGTTTCCTTCTACTTTCTTTAACTTTATCCAATTCAATGAGCTAAATACATAGGAAATTTGAGGGTAACATGTGCCACTCCATATTTGCTAATGACTGGGAACAGATTTTCAGACAACACCAGATGTGTCGTTTATTCATTGTTTGTTCACTGAAATACATCATTTCTGTTGCTTTGAACATCTTCCCTAATTTAAACAGCCATGCCTTTTATCAGGGTGCTTATTAAATGGGTTCTGCCTTCTTACTGCTTTGGCTATAGGTTTTTACCATTTTCTAAAACATTACTTTGTGTTTTATTATTTCAGCAGGCAAAACCTTATGTCTTTGATAGAGTGTTACCACCAAACACGACCCAGGAACAAGTTTATAATGCCTGTGCCAAGCAGATTGTTAAAGGTAAGTGATGTCACAATTGCTCTCTATTACAGCAAATGTAAACCTCAAATTTTTTTCTGGATTTAACTATAAAAGCTGTATTGTCCCATTTATATTGGAGTTCATCCTCTGGTAGGAGCCAGCTTTTAAATGCGTTTTAAAAACAATTTCTGCTAATGTGGGTTAAACACAGTTTGTTTAGTAAGTGTGGAATCATTTTAAAACACTGTCAGAAACTATTTCCTCCACTAGATAAAACAATAGGAAAGCACCTCATCTAGAAAATGGCTTTCTAAGATTGGTTTAACATGTTTTTGTCTGCTGTACTGTGACTATGGAAACTGTTTTAAACCCATGTTAGCAGGAACCTTTTTTTGAAAAAAGAAAAAAAAAAATCCCACAAAACAGTAGTGGAGACTGCTTTCTAAAAACTTTCCTAAATGTGGGTAGGACCATAGGACAGGGCCTGGTCACCTATCCAACTGAAGATGATAGACTGGCTTCAAGAAAGATGAGAAACTTCAGTTTTGCTAAAAGGATGAAGATCAGCTGCTGCTGAGGTACTTTACTACAACAGTTTATGGCTTCAAAGATGTTTATTGTCTAAGACAGGGGTCGGCGACGTTCGACACACGGCTCTCCAGGGTAAGCACCCTGGCGGGCCGGTCCAGTTTTATTTACCTGCTGACGCGGCAGGTTCGGTCGGTCACGGCCCCCACTGGCTGCAGTTCGCCGTCCCGGGCCAATGGGAGCGGTGAGAAGCCGTGGCCAGCACATTGCTCGCCCGTGCCGCTTCTCGCCGCCCCCATTGGCCTGGGACAGCAAACTGCGGCCAGTGGGGGCCACGATCGGCCGAACCTGCCGCGTCAGCAGGTAAATAAAACTGGCCCGGCCCGCCAGGGTGCTTACTCTGGCGAGCCACGTGCTGAACGTTGCCGACCCCTGGTCTAAGAAGAGAACACGAAGGGCTTGATTCTGCTGCTGCTTTGAGCACAGATAGCACCCATTAAAGGAAGCTAAACACACAAAAAACGTACGTCTACACTGTTGCTGGGAGCATGCCTCACAGCCCAGGCAGACAGACATGCGTTAGTTCTGCTTAATCTAGTATGCTAAAAATAGCAATGTGGACTTTGAAGCATGGGCAGTGGCATGGGTTAGCCACCAAACTATGAGCATGCCTGACCCCTGGGGCCTGAGCTTGGTTGGCTAGCTCATTAGCACACTAACTCAAGTAGAGCTTGCATGTGTCTGTCAGTCTGGCCTGGGAGTCACGCTCCAAGATGCAGTGTAGACATACCTTAGTGACGGTCAGATTGCACACCAGTATCTGAAAAAAAAATTACTATAAGTCATTTCAGTTTTATGCTTTAACTTGAGAACCCTGAACTTATTCAACACCCTCTAAGGATGTGATCCAGAGGGGCTGAGCAATAGCAGGTGGCCATGTAGCTGTTCAGGACCTCTCAGGGTCAGCCCAGATCTGTTTCATCATGGCAAATAAGACACCAAGGCAGATAGTTGCACTTTTTGGATGCTGAAAGCACTTGACAGCCTTACTTAAAGCTTTTTAATACTCCTTTAGGGTGTTATAAACTGTCCAGAGGTGCATCGATTTGTTGTTTAATGCAGTGTTACTCTGTGTGAGGCATGCTCCCTGCGGGTGTGAAGGGCTGGCTGGGGAAGTGTGGACCCACCTCTGTTATTCTCCAGAATCTCCCTTCCCCGCCCCCCTTCCCCCAAAAATGAAAGCTGTGTCTTCAGCTGTTATGGTTGCAAAGGAAATCTACACTCACTTCGTGTTTTGAACAGATGGATATCCATCTATCTGAGTTCATAGAGAGCCTGAAACAACAGCTCTGAGGTCTGAACTGCCTCATTCTTTTTAATGGGGTTTAACTCCAATGCCAATGATGTTGTTTTAAATGTCAACATTAACTATTTCATGGCTCAAGGTATTAAAAAAAAGTAGTATCCTGCTATGAAGATCTACACCCAATGTTTTCCAAAGGAGGGGGCCCAATTATAGGGATTGTGTAAATTAGGAAGGGTCTGCCTTTAGCAACACAATGGGAGTTAGGTTGAGGGAGTAGGGGAATGATTTGTTTCATTTTCCTCAACTGGGACTCAGCTTTCAAAAGCTTTTGGAAAACACTGATTGAATGCATTCCATTGAAAATATTTACTGATGTTATCTTGCTGGCATCCTGGGTGCCAGACTCATTGGTTTTATGTTTAAGTAGCTTTCCAATAGTTCTCTTGCATCTTTATTCAAAATATACTCTCACAGGACCCAGTGGTTTCATTGTGATTAATATAATTGTGGAGAATGCCAGCTGGCTTAATGACTGACCGCTGGTTTCTAAAATTACGGTTATAATAATTGCATTGACAGTAGAATTTTCTAAATGAGTCCTTTTTAATAAACAGCAATAGCTAAGCCAAATTATTTTCATATCCTTATGTATGTGGACCATATGAAACCATACACTTTTGTACAGAAACAATCTATGTAGTATAATAATCTAGATTTTAGAGGCATTTGTTAATCTCTCCAGTGTGGTGATTTTTGTAAAATCCATTTTTTTGAAGGATTATAATAGGCCATGGTGGGTCGTATATTCATTCTTTTTTCTTTTGCTCTATTTTCTGCCCTCCTGTTCCTTCCCACTCTGATCTGGTCTTTTATCATCAGAAAAAAAGGCTTCAGCTTTTTTCCTATACAGAGAGATGATTAGGTCTGAGGTCTTTGTCTTTCATGCACTGTCCTATTGGAAGAATACTGCTGACTGAAAGGAATTAAACACCATGGTTACTAGACATTGTTAAACTACGTGGTTGATATGTAATGGCCAACACTAGCTATTCAGTGGGCTTTGCTTTTTAGTTGTAGCAATTTTTACTGTGTATGTGCAGCCTTGGAGGAAGAGACAATGAATTAATTGTTTTAATGATTTCTTTGTGGTAATTGCTTTTTGGGTAGTTCTCATTGAATAGCCCATTGACTATCTCTTTCAGTTACTTATGTACTTTTTTGAATATTTAATTATAGAGTTGTAGGTGGAAGAGAAATACTGGATTATACTGCCTACCTCTAGGATAATTGATTTAACAATATTTTTAAAACTGGTTATTGTTTTAGATTATATTTAATGTTTAAAAGTCTTGCCTTAGGATCTTGTATCGGATATAAATACCAGTAACCTGTTTAAACAGAATGAGCAGAATAAGGCCCCTCCACCCCCCTTTTTTTTTTAATTAAAAAAGGCTCATGAATTCTGGAGGAAAGTATTTATTCTCCACAGAAAATAGGAGCTCTGAAGTAATTTTTTTAAATTTAAAAACACATGCAAGAAAACTTTCATTATACAGAGTCTACAAACAGGTTTAAGGACACAAGTGGCCCTATTTTCAAGTTTAAGTGTTTCTTTTTACAGGCTATTCTTTAACACTGCTTTAAAAAAAAAGAAACGGTGGAAAGGAACAGACAGACTCTGTGAGAGAGTATAAGTATGAGAGGGCTAAGTAGCAAGGACAGGAATGATAACAAAGGAGAAAAATGACTGGAATGGGCCAGAGAATGTGGTCCCATATGACCTGATCCTCAGTGGTCAGCATGTACTAATATTTACCCCACCGTAATAGCTGAATGGCTGAGCTCACTGTGTCGATCGAGGGAAGCAGGGAGGGCAGGCATGTGGGTACAGGGGGATATCCTGGATTAAGGATTAGTTTCATTTGGATTTTAGAGTTTGAAGAAAAGAATAACACTTAAAATGTGTTTGTAGAGACCGGTTGGGTCAGGAATTAATGATGACTCAGAAGAGGGGCACTCGAGTGTGTGTGTGTGTGTGTGTGTGTGTGTGTGTGTGTGTGTGTGTAAATGTGTACAGACCACTTCTCACTCCATGACTCTTTGCAGGAGCTGCAGTCACCAAAGGCAATATAACTGACAAAGGCCAAAGCAAAAATCTCTCTCACAAAGGAAGAGGACATTTTACGTGGAAAGCTTTCCATTGTGGAACCCTCTTTGTTTATATATTGCAGCAGAACCTTAAATGTTCTAGGCTCTATCTCAGAGCAGAGGAAGATAGTTCATGTCACAAAGAGATTACAAGCCAAAAGGACAGAAAACAGATTGAGAGAAAATAGAAAGTGATAAGAACCAAGTGTATATATGCATGTGCACACATCCATCCGAATGTGGTGTGAGAAAACCTGAACCTAGAACTTTCAGGGCTCTAGTGGTCAGGACCAACCCCTTGAAGCAAATGCTGTATTTAATTTTGGAGCCAGTGAAGGTTACATATCAATTGTGTAATATACCATTATGACATAGCGGGGCACAATCCAGACTAATGAATAGCTGTGTCGCCCCTGCCCTGTAATCTGGGGTGCCCCTTATAATGCTTTGCTGCTGTAGCCTCCAACCTGGACGGCTCACAAACAAACAGCCTCCAGCCCGTAGTCACTCCCAGATATGGCTGTGTGCTGCAGCCAGCCACGCCTTGGCTCTTACCAGCCTTGGCTATGCTGCAGGGTGACTCCAACATATCCCCAGGTCCAGCTGTTCCCCAGAAATGTATGTTCTGTATTGCCCAGCCCTCTCCTGGACATTACAAATATATTTAGTCCCTTATACCTTTAAGGGAATACTATGCTATTTTATTATTTTAAATAGAGTACCCAGACACTCCAATTTAAACACAATCGATTAGATAAAACAGTAAAACAAGTTTATTAACTATAACAAGACGGATTTTTAGTATAAGTAATGAGGCATACAAGTCAGAAGTGGTTACAATAAAAATAAAATGTCTTTTAGGGCTGAACTTGACAAACTATATTAGATTCAAGCAAAGTTTCCCACCATATGCTGCAGCAGATTACTGACCAAACTCTCAGGTCAGGACCCCTCCCCCAGAGTCCAATGCTGTTTCCTTTTGTCCTTCACAGGTAAAGAGAATGAGGTGGGAAGGGAGAGAGAGAGAGGGATCTCTTGGGCTGTCTGCCCCTTCTTTTTATAGTCCTGTCCCCCCTCCCTCTCAGAAGCAGTTCTACCTGGGAGCCAAGGGGAGAGGCAGTCTGGTGAAGAAAGGAAGCTCCATGCAGTATTTTTGCTAAGATGTACATTTTTTTGTCCCCACCCCCTTCCTTGCCAAAAAATGGCCTCTTAGCACATCATGGTCCATCAGCCTTGTTGACACCTGGCTGAGGCGTCAGCTTGCCCTTTGTCTCTGAGGAACTGGCATAGCCTCTCCCCAGACTTATCTTGGAAACGTGCTTATGTTCATAACTTTAGAGATAATGTTATGTGTATTTTGGCATGATATTATTGTTCAGCAAATTGAATTTTTAAATATCTCACAAGCCATACCTTGTGTGACCCTCCTTTCCTCCACCCCCTTTCCATGAGACCTCCGCAGCTCGCTGCATTTCTCTTCCACCCCCTTCCCCAGCAAGGCCCCTCTCCTTGCCATTTCCTTCCTCTCCTCCCTATGAGCCCCCACCCCGCCTTGGGGGAGAGAGGGGAGGAGATGAGGGACATTGCGAGCAGTGGCTGGGGCCCAGGGGAAGCTTCACCCGCCACCCTTGCCTCTTCACCATGGCACCCCCCCACCTCAACTATGGCGCCCTGGGCTGTCGCCCACCCCTAAGGTCAACTCTGGTTCTCCCTCCCGCTTTCACTACCACCACAGCTATTTCCCAGATTTTCATTGCTTTAGGCATTCCTCCCTATCCAGCCACCCATGACAACCCTCCTAGGCTGCCCCAGGCATTGTTGGTTGCCTAGATTAACATTTGAGTTTCTAGGGCAAGCCATTTTAAAGTTTTGATTATCCACAAAAGTTAAGAAAATGTTAAATGAGAGAATCCCCTCTCTAACCATCAGACCTTCTAAACACCTTGTCTGATGTGCCTCAAGCTTTCTAGAAAAATGGCATTAAAATCGCACCCAGGAAATTACAAGTGAATTTGTTTAGTTTTGGTATAGGCAGGTATAATGGTGGTCAGAATCAGGGCCTATAAATAATTGAAGGCTAGCTACAACCAGACCTCTGGGAAGGCTGTTGTCTCTATAATATTCAGGCTTATACTGCTATAGGCATTTCTGTCTGCCTGAGCTCACGCTTCATTTAACTGCAAATCAATAAGATGCTTCTTCCAAAAGGGAATTCTGAATGAATGTTGTGAAATAATAAAGAGAAACTCAGACCTGTTTAGAGGCCCTTTGGTAAATATAATGGGCTGGGCTGAATTCATGGACTAGTTTGTTTATACCAGAGTAGACTTCTTTTCATACTCTTTTTTCCATTTGTGAATTTATTACAGGCCTTCTCTCGCTAGGGAAGGGGAAAGCTACATTTTATTTCTGTGATATTTTTATATATGGAAAGAGGAGATAAGATGATCTGAGTGCAAATGTATTTTAATCACCTTGATGCACAGATACTCTGGTGCTCTGCATTATTATCTGATCATTTGATTTCAGGACCTGAAAAATTTAACCAGTACTACTAGCCTGAGTTCTTAAAAATCCTTGAGTGCTACGAACACCTGTGTATATTTCCCCCCCCCCGCGCGCCTGAAGAACCCGCTTACATTGTAAATAAACAATTATGTACTGTTGTGTGCTGTATTGTACTATAACATTGTACCAATCAACTTTCTTTTAATATATTTTTTAAAATATAACTTCGCTCCTTTTCCTTTTTCAATCTTATTGTATATCAGATTATGATGTTTCTTTGCTTGAGTTGTCTTCAGTCTCTACTACCTCCCTTTTTTTTTTCCTGCTTTCCTGTTCATTTATATTTTCAACTGTCTCCCTGTATTTTCTCTTTCTTGTCTCACTTTCCCCTCTTCATCTCCATCTCCCTCCTAATGTATCCTTCCTGTTAATCTCTCTCTTCTTCTCTCTGGGCCCCTCCATGCACGTACCCTCCTGATACCCATCAACCTGCACAGAAACAGAGGTTGGAAATCTTATCAGATACCTAATAGCCAGAGAGGACTAAACCTAAAAGCCAAAGACTGCTAGGAAAGATGGAGGGCCCATTGTCAAAGGGCAGTGCCGAGGTGAGGATTCATTTTCCCTCATCCTGTATGCACCAGAGAAAGGACCGAGTACTGGAGTTCCTACCAAGTTATTGTCCTTGGACCCTGCTTGGGACTCTGTTTTATTTTTTTTAAACCAGTTTCCAGCTCATAGTTGGTTGACCAATTTGAAGTCTCCATTCAGCCTTCTCTGCATGCTAGAAGGGTAGGGGAGCATTTTTATTTCTTGTGTACACATACGCGGTCTCTCTCTCGTTCTCTCTTTTCCCCCCCCCCCCTCCTGGGTGCTACAGTGGCAGGTGGCATGTCTCTGATACTTTATACTGCTCCTCAGTGGCAAGAGGTGTGTCCGAATGAGACACCGTGCCACACTGAGGGTATAACTACACAGCAAAAACTGTGCACAGGTGAGCCAATCCAGGCTAGCTTGAATCCTACTGCAGTGAAGACACCTCTGTGTGAGCTTCAGAGCAGGCTAGCAGGCAGAGTGAGTACCCAGTGTCCATGCCGGGTCTGTACTATCCAGAGAGGGTGTGGGCTACGTTGGCTCCAGTGCCTGCCTCTGCAACTGCTGAGTGAAAGTACAGCAATAGAAGTTGAGAAGATGTTCATTTTTCACTCTGTGGTAGTATAGGGAAACTCTGAGCAGCCACAGAGGCTCTGGCGCTGTCCCTCTGCAGAGACCTAGGAAGACAGCACTACATTTGGTTATACTCGATTCATATTCAATAATTTGGTTTGCTTGTTTACTGGCAGCCATAAGGGTTAGAAATTTAAGTGGTGTGTATATTTTAGCGTTTTGTAATAAAAGCTGCTGTAAGTAGATGGCCATTGCCCAGGAAAGCGTCCTACTCTCATGGGTAAATCAGCTTTCACTTGGCTAACACTCCTTGCAGATTCCTGTATTTAGATTTGTAGAAACTAATACTTACGGTATGTTTCTGGTTTTTAGAGTGCTTATCTTTTGTGTGATAACTCATTGTTTAGAACTTTCTGGTTACTCCATTTTTTAATTTCTTTTTAGTTTTTATAAAAACTTCTATAGGCGTCCATTCTATAAATTAAAAACATAGTGCTAATAACACATTATAAAGGATTGTTTATTCTGCCTTAACAGATAAATATTCACCAGCAAATATAATCAGAATAAAATAAACCCCAAATCCTCCAGCTCTCAGGCTGCCCCCTCCCCACTACTCCCTGGAAAATTAATGAAGCTGTAAATATTGCCAATGCCATGGGTATGGAAATGGTAGTATCAAACTTATATCTGAGTTTTTCATTTTCTCTCCAGTATTTGATAAATTTAGGGGGTACAAATGATTTTCTAATTATCTAAATTAGATCTTGTTGTAAAGAAATCAAATCCCACTTTTTTCATTAACATAGTGACTTGGTGCATCTACGTGCTTTTCTGTTTCTTTCCACAAATTTCTTCATTTTCTTATTGAATTTTGATCAATGTAAATAGTGATTTGCTAAACACTTTTCTGAAAATGCAGTATTTAAGACAACAATGTGGATTTTGATTATTTTCTTCTTTCCTGCAGATGTTCTTGAAGGCTACAATGGAACAATTTTTGCTTATGGACAGACGTCTTCGGGAAAAACACATACTATGGAGGTAAAGTAGCAATATTTGATTGTAATTGAGTAGGAATTTGGGAATTAAATGGAATCGGTTACTTCAGACAATCTGGATGCCTAGAAAAATGAATTGTACTTCTGTGGCATACAAATGGCACATAAGAAGACATACATATGTCTTATTTATAATGCTTGTAGAGATTTCTTCAGTGTAGAATTTTCTCAAGGGTTTTTATTGATAAGTAGCTGACATAAGGAACAGTGAATGACACGTGCAAACTGCAGCTTCTCCAGATTTATCATACCAGGTTAGATGTATGTATTTTTAGAGGTTTAGAATGGGATTTGTTAATCACAGAACAAAAGCAATAATAAGGGTTTGTGTACTCATCTTGAATGCCGCATTGTGAAAATTCATCCTTCAATTTTTGTTTTTCTCACTTGCAATCCTCTTACGGGAATTCTACTCACGCATGCTGCAGCATAAAAAGCTGAGCATTTGAATCATTGCTCTTGAAGAGAGGAATGCAAGGCCAAAGGCTGAAGTCCCGAGTATATCAATGTTTCCAGCATAGAGAAGTATAATGTGGTCTGCGGCCTCAGGGCATCTTACCCTTAACAAGGGGAAGGTACCCTACAAGCACAGGCAGTTAGATGATATTTTGATCTCTTGATCTAATCCTCTGAATCTCTGCAAACATTTAATTGTGTGATGGGTTTACTTACACGTGATGCAGTCTGAGCGTTGGGCTGAGATCTGTCTCACAGCAAGAGCCTCCCAAAGTCAGTATATAAGAAGCTGGATAACGTTTTTTTCCAGCATATTTTCAGTTCAAGCTACAAACCGTAAATAGAAGGCTGTGAAAGAAGCAGCTCCAACCAGGAAAGAAGTCTTACTCAAACTTGTTTAGCAGCATCAAGCAGATTTGCTGAACAATTAATACAAGTGACCTAATTAACCTAAAGGTGTAGGGAGAAAGCCAGTCATGTTTTCTTCAGCTTTTTAATTTTTTTTGTTTTGTTTTCAGGTGCTTGTAGAATTGCTATTTGTTTGCCACAATTGCTCCTTTACAGAGCAATGATGGCTCATGTCTAATTAAGTCTGCCCTTACTTCCTTTTGTAAATTGAGGGCTGGGAGGGGAGAGGAAACATCAACTCAATCCACACAGATGGTGGATTATTCAGTCATCCCACCAGCTCAGAATGTAATTAAATCAAAATGTCTGCAGGGCTTGAGCTGGTGCTTTCACGTACTATGAGGAAAGATTTCTTTAAGTCAATTTATATTCAGAATTACAGACTCTGATAAGGAAAACTGCCTGCTGTGGAAAAAGGGGCATTTTCTTCCTTTTTTTTTTTTTTAATTTAAAAAAAAATTAATAAAGCCACCTGTCACATTTAAAGAGGAATCATGTCTGTTTTCAGCTTTAATCCCTCTTTTTAACCCAACATCCTCTTGTAATGCCATTACAATACTTTAAAGGGGGAAATACATAAGGTGATCTAAAATAGAAGAAATATTAAATCCTTAAGGTGAAGCTTTTATGGTGGATTTTCTGTAATATACGTGAAATATCTCACATTTCAGTGTTACACTTAACAGGACAAAGTAGTACAATGGAGCTCTAGTAAACCCATGTCTTGCATTTGTAAGCCTGAGAGAGCTACATTGAACTAGATAAGACTTGTATCAATCTGCATGTATAGGGAGGTACCTTTTCTTTTGTCCACTAATCTCACGTAAGTTTATATTCAATTGATTCATATGGGCTTTGAGCTCACGCTAGACTCTTCAGAAGCAAGTCTGCCATAGGTCCTTGTTGTTGTGTCAACAGCCTGAAATAAGAGCACTGTCTCAGTGTTACAGTTCACTAGCTGCTGCTTGTCGCCCATGTTAAAATGTGGGAAATAATGTTCTTATTAAAATGAAGGGTTTTAATGAGCAAAGCATTGCTGTTTTGGTGTGTTCACTGACAGCACTGTCAGGATGGCAACAGTAGAACTTTCCTCTAAACCATTCTTGAGGTTACAACTGGAACAATGAGAGTTTTGTAGCTGTAACTTCTGTGTGACTAGGCCACCTTGGTTTCTCTTGCCTTCCAACATTGATATGATTTTTTTTTTTTAATTCTAATACAGTGGAACCTGCTTCAGTGAACTCTGATTTTAGTGAAACTCGATTTATAGTGAAGTAGAATAAAATTTTCTCCTCTTTCAGTGCATCACAATGTGCAAATGTTAATAAATCCCACTATGCTGAGCCTCTTGAAAAAAGTATTTCTGTGTGGCAGGAGGAAAAATGTTGTCTTTGTGAGCATGATATTGCTTCCATTGAAGAAAGTTCCTATTGACCTCAATGGAAACAGGGCTTGGCCCTAGAAGAGGATTACAAAGTGTATTCTGGGTTTTCAATTTGCATGCACACTTCATTTATCTTTTTTCACATAGACCTTTTGTTTTTTGGGACTGGCCTATGTACGTAAGGAGAGGGTGGAGCATGAGAGCTCATTAAGGAAAGGAGAACTTTATATTTTATGTTTTTACATTGTCATTTATTTGGGATTTGTGTAAGATATTCTCTTCCCATTAGAGAAAGCACACTCCAGGCAGTACTATAGGGCAGGTGTGCTAGCAAAGTTGATTGCAGACTGATCCAAAGGGCAGGAATTAATGGCATTAAAGTTATACTGCAATGCCAGTTCCGTAATATCATGTCTTAATGGCACAGACATAGGCAATGAGGCATGAGCCCTTTGGTGGCAAGGTAAAGCGTGGATCATCTCCACTCCCTCCCCCGGCCCCCAAAATAATCAGGGATTCAAAAACAATTTATTTTTAATTTAATATATCACCTCTATTTTTCTTCTCACTGACTGCAGCGTACCACTGTACTGAGCAATGCAGGCTTCTCATTCTTTGAGGAGCTGAAAGGGTTGCCATACATATAGGGTTGGCAGAATTTGATTTTTTTTTTCCCCATCAGATAATGTCAATGTCTATTTTGAGCATTTCTACTTGCACTGATTTAAATTTTCAGTTGTGTGAAATTATGGGGTTTAAGTTTTTGTTTGTTTGTTTGTTAGTTTTAAATTTTTATTGATTTAAGTGTTCCAAGTTGTGGGAAATTGAGGAGATGAGACAGTTATTTAATGACAGACATTGAGATTCAAAAAGTGTAAACTTTATGATCATTAAATCACAAATTGTCAATATATACAGAGTAAATATAATTAAAACAAACACAAAGTTGTCAGGCAGCATTTTTCTTAGCTTGCTTATCTGTAAATTTTAATTATTGTCGATGGAAATACTTTTACAGTGGTTTGTATTTATATGGTGAAATCATGTTTACTAACATTTACCAGTAAAAATCTAATTCTTCCAAGCCAAACTATATAGTGGTTAACGTTAACTTTGTATAAATACCAAAACATATACACGTTTTAACATTAGTTGACTATTCATGGTCTAAATATAGCTGAGTTCTGCTTTTCTAGGAAGGGGCATGTAGCAGTATAATTGATTCTGTTTTTCCCTAGGATCTGTAATTCAAGGGCAGAAAACTAGTGGATACTTTGAACAAAATCCTTGAGATAGACCGCTATATATAGAACGTACCAGTTTTCATGTTTAATTTCTGTCATACTGGCTTAATGTTTATAAGATGACTGTCACTTCACCCGCTCCAGTGTATTTAAATGCAGCAAGTTGTGTCTACAGGGACTGTATCTGAAAACAGTAATAATAGCTGACTGATGGGTAGGACAGTTGTATGTGACAAACCACTAAGATCCAGAAATTTGTACATTGTATAAAAAGCTATATAACTAGTCTGTAAATTCGCAGTTTTTTCTTCCTAACTTGCTCTGATTTTTGTGTGTTGCTTTTACAGTTGAAATGGGTTTTACTCATAGAAATGACTACTGACTATATTTTTAAAATGATTTCTTATGATTCATAGCAACATGGACATCTACCCAATTTTTAAAAGTAGCGGTATGATACTGAAATCAACATCTTCTCTGATGTTGACCATTTTTATTAGTGATGTTAACACTTTTATGGGGTTTGTTTTTGCAGACCATATCTTTCTTGAGTCCATATGTTCCAATAATATTTCATAATCACTGGAAAAAATCCTTTCTATTGTATCATCAGGCCCTTTCTTTAACTATGTGTGAATGTAAATGACTGCACAAGGTGTGAGATCTTTTTCTGCTATTTTCATAGAAAGATTTTGTTTCAAGCTCTGATCATAATTCACTTTTAAGGTTACTCATCTGTATAAAGGAAAGCAACAGAAAGGGGAAACTGTTTTTACTTAATATTTGGAGCTGCTTGATAGGGCATAGGAAGCTGGCTGTGCCCACTAAGAGAATGGTCCTGTTTGCAAGACTCTGCATCTTGGCAGCTTGCCCAACAAAATCAAGCCACAGTGTAACCAAAATACCCGCCTTCCCAGATTCCTTTTTAGCTGCCTGAACCAGTGAAGTGGTAGAATAGAGTCTGATGAATGCAGCTTCAGGAGGTTTTTCTTTTCTGCAGGTTTCCATACATCTCAATTTAACCAGGAAGACCATTCCATATTTTCTGAGTGGGTTTTGTTTGTGTGTTTTCGCTGAGTTAAATCGGAGTTGGATAGTGTGATTGGCAGTAGGAGAGCATTCTGCACAGAATGCCGGCAACTGACAAAACTAGTGGGCACTTTGTAGAGTGAAGAGTGCTAACACACTGAGTCACTCTGCTACCTTTTAATGTGTGTTTTACATCAAGCAAATCCCTAGAGAGCAGGGGACGTGTTCAGAGGTGCCCACTGTGTGAAGATTTGTTTGAGGAAGGCCTTCTCTATTTTGACACACAAACAATCCTTTCCAAGTTACAGTTTTCCATTGTGTCTTTAGGGGAAGCTGCACGACCATCAGTTAATGGGAATAATTCCAAGAATTGCACATGACATCTTTGATCACATCTATTCCATGGATGAAAACCTGGAGTTTCACATAAAGGTAAATGCAAAATGACTTGTTATGTAATGGGTCAGATGGAAGACAATGAACTGAATGGTAAAAACTCAATCTTGTTACAAAATGTAACATTTCACTGCAGGATTTTTCATTTTCCTTAGGTGATTCAAAGACCCATTAATATAAAATAGGTTTTTGTACAGGAATCCGATATAGTTGTGTCTGCTGTAGTTAGGCTTTGGAAAATATCTTTGCTGAGTTTTTTTCTTTTTGTATTTCTTTCAGATCTCTGTAATAGTATAATGCACTGTTTTTCTATATTGCTTCCCTAACTCAAATACATGGAGTTTCAGATCAGCCCTTGTTATTGGTTATTAACAATTTGATATGCATGGCACTTTAGTGAGAGACTATAGAGCAGGGGTGGGCAAACTACGGCCCGCGGGCTGCGTTCGGCCCATCAGACCTTTTAATCTGGCCCTCGAGTTCCCCCTGTGGAGTGGAGTCGGGGGCTTGCTCTGTTGCAGCTGGGGAGCGGGGTTGGGGGCTTGCCTCACTCTGTGTGTGCTGTGGCTCCATGTGGCTCCTGGAACCAGCGGTATGTCCCCCATAAACATAGGAGCAGCCAGGGGTCTCCGCACGCTGCCCCCGCCCAAGCGTTGGCTCTGCAGCTCCCATTGGCCAGGAACCATGGCCAATGGGAGCTGCAGGGGCAGCACCTGCAGACGGGGCGGTGCACGGAGCCGCCTGACCGCGCCTCCGCTTAGGAGCCAGAGGGGCACATGCTGCTGCTTCCGGGAGCCGCTTGAGGTAAGCACCGTTTGGAGCCTGCACACCTGACCTCCTCCCGCGTCCCAACACCCTGCCCCAGTCTTAATCCCCCTCCTGCCCGCTGAACTCTTCGGTTCCAGCCCGGAACACACTTTTTCCGCCCCCCTTCCCTACCCTAGCTGTACTACTGGGCTGCTGGATGATCTTGGACAAAGTCTGTTCACCTCTGTGCCTCAATTTCCCCATCTGTAAAATGGGGATAATGATACTGACCTCCTTTATAAAGTGCTTTGCGTTCTACTGAATAAAAGTGTAATATAAGAGCTTGGTATTACTGTTTACTACTCTGGTAAATGTGTTAAGTAAATCACAGGTCTGAGAGACTTAACTGGCAGAGATCTGTCTTTGAGCGCTGCTCTAGTAATTGTAGTAGGGGGCGGAAATAATGCTTTTAACTATTGTGAGAACACATCTGTAAAGTTTTTTTAAAAAAAGTTTATTTTCTGATTTATTTTATTGTTCAAAGCCTAAATTTGTGATCCAAGTTACCCAGTAATGTCAGTAATCACTTGTAAAAAATGTATTAGACAGATTGATGGTGTCAATTAGAGTGCTAGTCTGAAAAATGAGGAGAATGGGGCTTGAGCAACCTAAAGTTTACTCCCATCTCTGCCTCTGATTGGAGCAAGTAGTTTAAGCTTTGTGTGCTTCCATTTCCTTTTTTTTAACACAGGGATTCTTACCTTCTCACAGTGCAGTTACAAGGATTAATTTATTAGCATTAATGTTTGCAGATTGCTTTGAGGTCCTCTGATTATAGGTGTTATACAATAGCAAATTATCAGTATTTATTTTGACATGGGATAAGTGAATGTTTTGAGGCATGAGGCTCATGGTCTTTGGAAAGCATGGAGCCATAATAATCTCTCCTTACTCAGGCAAAACTCCTCTTGATTGCAGACTGCAGAAGGGAGTGCTGTCACATAGCCCATAGTGACTAGTGTGTGTGTGTGTGTGTGTGTGTGTGTGTGTGTATATATAAACAGGTATCTTCTTGTTATTCCCAGACACTTAAAGCCATGCCACTAAATTTCCGTTTTAAAATCTGTTTGTTTAAGCTATAACAATCTCTTGTTGAAATGTGTCTAGAAGTCAATTTAGTTTAAATTCTGGGCCAGTTAGTTGGATTAGAGTCACTTGCATGCCACAGTGATAGCATAGTATAAAAATATGGGTAGAATCCCTGTAGCTTTGGGTGCAACTGCATTAATAAAATGTAGACCTGTAATTAATCACTGGTGATTCTCCATCAGTGGTAGCAATGATGAAAATGCTAGCATGGAGTGGGCTAGGTGGCAGAGTTACAGCATTTGTGACTTACGGGTTTGAATATTGCTAGTGTTGGCAAAGCCTTAGAACAAGTGAGTTGGACAGGATTTCGAATGGCCTAGAATGGAATCTTCCAATGGCTGTTAATATCAGAAATTCGTTTTAAAATACATGCAGTAAGCTGGTTTCATTAAATAATAAGAATTATTCCATTAAAATCTTTTACCCAATAACGCAACTACTCTGACTGTTCTGCCTGAATAGCTAATACTTCGAAAGAGATTTAATTTTAAAAATTAATGAGATCTGCAATAAAAAGACCCTAACAAAATGGATTGTAGTGTATTATCCCGTCAAACAGAGTAAATAAGGAGGCACATTCTGAAAACTTCACATTTGGTTTAATGACTTATCAACCATAGAACATGGAGTTTAATGTGTAGCTGCTGACAAAATAAACAGGAAATATTAATGTAGGTACTTTCTTGGGCTTTTTGACAAATTACTTCAAACAAAAAAACGTCAACCAGCTCAGCTGCTTATGATATCTGTTTTTTTACTCTTTCATCTCTTGACTTGAATGTGTAAGTCTGAAACTTTTTTGGTGTCCAGGAGGAGACGGTAATTGAGACCTATGAGCTTTGTTCATGCCTTCTCCTGTAATGAATGATGGCATATCTTCTAGACTTCTTTCTTGCCAATCATTGCCTTATTAAATCTCATCTACTTAGTAGTGCCATCTATTTAACCAGTTTAGCCTTTGTTGTGAACTCTAGGAAAACAAAGATTTTGTTCCATTACAAATGTAATGGAGCTGACCTACAATAGATATAATTACATGTCAAAATAAGTTGACAATATAAAGTTATCCCTTAATTGCCTACAGCAGCACTGCTACAGTAAATGATAAAGAAACTTTTGTCACGCTAAAACAAATTGGCAACAGAGTTGTGAGTGTAGCTTATTTTTTCCTTAAAATAAAATTTATGCAGATAAAACAGAGCCTAACTATACAAATACTCATTCACTGGACAAAACTTAATCCAGATACTAGTAGCCACAACTCCATTAACTTAAATGGGGTTTTGCTTGTTTATGCCAATGCTGAGTTCGCCCTTTATTTTGAGGTTTTTGTACATTGTCTCTCCCAATTTTTATTTTTATTTTTAAACAAAGCATTTGTTTCTCTTCAGCTCACTCCTCCTTTTGGTCCTGATTCAGAAAGCGCTTATGCAGGTGCTTAACTTTAAGGATGGTCTTAACTTGGGTTAACTAGTTTAATACAGATGTTGTACTAAACCTGCTAAGTGTCTTCTTGTAATGTAATGTACATCAATATAGCTTTTACAAATGTCAAAGTGATACCTTATACTACATATGCTAAGGTAAGTACATATGCTAAGGTAACATTTGAGCTTGTTAATTTTCTGCTATCTCAATTTGCATTTTCAATTCTACATGTCTCAAGAGACTTCTGAAAGATAAGAACAAAGGTAGATTTATTCACCTTATTTTGTTGATGGGCCAGTGTGAAATTACTCTTCACTGGGTAGTACTGGACACCTTTTTAGTTGAGTCATTTGCCTCCTCTTATTTTCATAGATATGACAGTGCAAGTAAAGAAGAATAGTTTAGAGTCAGTGCTATAAATCTAAAACAAATACTTGTTTTGCATTAGGTTTCTTACTTTGAAATTTACTTGGACAAAATAAGGGACTTACTTGATGGTAAGTAACAGCATGCTTTTTTGTTCCCCACTGGCTGGGTTGTGGGGAGTTTGGGGAATGTGTTTCTTTCCTGTTTATAATTGATTCAATGCTGTTGTATTGAAAAGCTTGAATTACATTTACAGCTGAAAGACTGAATTTCTAAATTTTATTTAAACTGGTTTAGGTTATCTGATTATCTGGCTCTTTTATTTTATGATATTAGAAGAGGCATTTGAATAGTTGAGACACTGTGTGCCACAGCTTTTCTGTGTAAATGAGGATGCTTCAGTGGTGTACAAAATCCAAGTGCCACAGGTGCATTTGTGTCCAGTGTAGATATTCATAGCTTGCTTATAAGCTACAGACTTCTGAGATTTTGTACTTTCTTGCCAACCAGACTACTTCTGAGTCCTGCAAACTAACATTATTTTCATGCATGCTGTACATGTAAACCTCATGACTTACAGCCAGTTTGCAATTGAAATGCAGACTTTATACAGTATTTGTCAGAAGTTAGGTTAGATTTACATAGTTAAATTTTAGCCCAGAGTATGAGAATAGACCAAGATTTAATCAGTATTTTACCTATGTTTCTATTGGTTAGAAAAATTTGGAAACATTAAAAAAAAAAAGATTGTTTCAACTGCTGTTCCAGCCTGCACCTATTCAATTAGTCTGGAGATGAGGGGTGGTGGTGAACTGTAATATTAACACAAGAGCAGTGAAGTTGGCTGGGAACTCTATTAAGCCTTTGAAATATTTGCTTTGTTCAGGAAATCCAAGTTGGTTTCATGTTTCTTCAATACATGTTTATATTGATTGGAGCGTGCAACAAAAGCTCTCAGCCATAAAAATCATTTTAGATAAAAAAAAAACCCCTTAATTTCAGGGGAGGGCAACTCTTTTAAAGTAAGGAACAGGAAAAAATATCCTCATTCTGAGTTTTGTAATGAATTGTTACAGTGTGTTCAAATTATTCTTTTGTCATTCCTACAATTGACAGAATTTGTAAGTGAAATACTGCTAATACATGTAATCTTTCTTGTAGTGTCAAAGACGAACCTTGCAGTACATGAGGATAAAAACAGAGTTCCATATGTAAAGGTATAAGGAAGACTTTCAGATGTTTGATTTAGTTCATTTTCCCCTTCTCCCCACCTTAAACCAGCTTCTGCTTTTATGTGGGGATTTCCATTTGCACCTTCCTTAACATGCAGAGTGTGTGTGTGTGTGTGTGTGTGTGTGTGTGGTGGGGGGGACAAGGAGTCTGGTGGCACCTTAAAGACTAACAGATTTATTTGGGCATAAGCTTTCGTGGGTAAAAAACTCACTTCTTCAGATCTAGAAGTGGGTTTTTTACCTACGAAAGTATATGCCCAAATAAATCTGTTAGTCTTTAAGGTGCCACCGGACTCCTCGTTGTTTTTGTGGATACAGACAAACGCGGCTATCCCTATGACACTTTGTGCGTGTGAAGGCAATAGAATTTACAGAATAAAAACCCTGAACATGTAGGCAATTGTGAGGAAAATAATCTAGAAGAATTTAGACGTTCTAATGGAAGTTATTTGATACTTCAGCATTTTCTGATTGTATAGAATCCTTTTATTTGGAGTGTTTGATTTGATTGATCCTTTAATACAATCTGAGAGTAGAATCTTCTCAAGTTACCCCCCCATAAACCCTACTGAAATCAATTTGAGGGCAGATTTTGGCCATCTCTCTCTTGAAGGTTCATATTGGATATTTATTTTTGCCTGAGAGAGATGAATCTTTTCATAGTAATGTAAAATGTTCAAAGACACATTTTCTATACTTCTAAGTACTGAATTTATGTGTTTCTAGGGCTGCACAGAGAGGTTTGTCTCTAGTCCTGAAGAAGTTATGGATGTCATTGATGAAGGGAAAGCAAACCGCCATGTAGCTGTTACAAGTAAGTGATCTCAAAGAAGTATATAAAGAAACAATAGCACTTAGTACCTATATTTTGTGTCTTGCTTAAATTAGGAAATAACATCCCAATCCATCAAACCATGTGGATAATTCTGTTGAAGTAAACAGGATTGCTTGTGTGTTTACAATTAAGCATGTGTTTAAGTACTTTACTTACTAACTCACTCTCAGGTACCAGTGTGCTAGAACAGTTGGTGAATGTTGACTTTTTAATGATGATCTGTGATGTGAGAAGATCTTTTAACTTTGGCCCAGTAAATGACTCTTGGAGACCATTAAAAAGCAAATGGGAAAATCAAGTGCAAATAGACATTTAGGGCTCATCCAGCTCCAACTGATAACAATTTGAAAACTCTTATTGACTTCAATGGGAGCTGAATTGGTGCCTCAGTTTAACATGCATTGCATTCATTGCAATTTCTTGACATAGGCTTTGTGAGATTCCTTACATTTTTAGCAGCGATATATACTATTGTATGTGTGTGCCATAAAAGGTATAACTTTTTAAGAATGGCTTGTGTGATACTGTTTTCAAAATAACATGGAGACTATTTTTTAAGATTGTCTTAAAACATATTAAAATATTTTTAAATACTATTTTATAATATTTATTTTAGCAGACAAAAGTTATAGAATGAAAAGTTATGAAATATTGTCAAGCTAGTGGTTTATTTAAAATCACTGTTAATTGCTGTTTTATATTGTGGGTGACTTATGTAGACAGTCTGTTAGTGTTGACTTTAGTTATGATGTGTGTTTCACTAAGAAAATGAGCAATGGATGGATGCACTAACTACATATAACTCACTATAGTTTATTTATTCTGTCAGTCACTATTGAATAAGATGTGACAAATTATACCTGAAAAATAATTTCCAAGCTTTTACCACGGGAAAATAGATAATTTTACTTTTGAGCAAGGGATTTCTATTAAATTGTAATTTAAATCAGTCCAAATTATAATGCTAGATTTCATAACTTCAGCTCTAAAATGTTTTGGCTTGTCCACAGTTTACTGCTGTTCAATAAACCTCCGATATCTTGAAAATGTGAATGTAGGCATCTGGTGGGTTCCAGGCTGAGGGTTTTATTTGTGAATTCTAGGTTTTGTCCATATTCCCACTATGTCCCTGCCCTAATTTTGTGATTCGTTCTAGTTTTATGATTTATCTCTGCCTCAGTTTACTCATCTGTAAAGTAGAGATAATACTTTCCTACCTGGCTGATGATGAGATTCTTAACATTCACAAAGTGCTTTACTAAGTAAACGGGGCTGTAAATCCTACTGATTTTGGGCTTCTTTGCATGCATACATTTCATTGGCTACATTCCAGATTTTTGAGACCTGAATATAACAAATAAGATTTTAAAAAGTGGAATTGTTTCCTTTTCTGTACTATAATTCAAAATTCTGGAGGAATCAGTTGGTCACAATAACATATAAAGACAGCAGAATGTTGTTTAAACAGACCTTCAAAATAATTCTGCTGTCTTTTGCATTGTTTCCTTATCCCACTGCAGCAGTGGCCTGGACTGAGTTCCAGTAGCCTCAAAGCGAATAAACCTTTTAAAACATGTATTTATTATTTTGTATTATTACTGCACCCTATACCAGATCTGTAACTATTATCATGGTGCATTATACTATGCTGGGTATGATGATGAAAAAGACAGATATCATTGACCCAGTCCCCAGACTATAGCATAGGTGCCTTTGATACAACTAGTGAGTTTGGCACAGACATATCTCATTATTCAAGTATACTTGGAAACTTCTCCCCTAAAAAAGCAAATGACTACCTCCTAGACAATTCTGGCAGTTCCTTCTGAATCCTTGTTGTTCTTCAGTTTGGTATTATCCACTGAGTAATAGCATTCTCCCCTACACTCTCACCGCCTTCCATTTTTAAAGTACTGTGTTCTTCTGGTTTTCTTTTGCCTTTCTTACCACACCTAAATAAGTTCTATAGAACAGCTTTTCTTTCTTTCTTTCTTTCTTTCTTTCTTTCTTTCTTTCTTTCTTTCTTTCTTTCTTTCTTTCTTTCTTTCTTTCTTTTGTCTATGCTTCCATGTTTCTACTACTTTCTTTAGACTAAACACCCAAATCTACTCTTAACTTCATGTCCAGCCCCACACCAAGGTGTAGAAGTCCAGACAGGAATCAACAGAGAACAAACTAGTGCCTGGGTTGAAGGTAGGGAGAGGAAGAGAAAAACTTTGGGAATGTTGTAGAGAAAGTGAGGGGAGAAAGAGAGTGGAACTGAAGTGAACACAAAGATTGCAAGCTTGGGAGAGAAGAAAGATGGTAATGAGGTCAGTGGTGATGCGGGGGTGTGTGTGGAGGGAAAGAAGGTGGTTACTTGTCTGACATCTTCTCTTGGATATCTCACTACAACTGCCAACACAATGTGGTTAGATCCAAGCTTATGTTGTATGGAAACTTGCACTGTGCCTGACCATGCTGTACCCATTGTGTGGATAATTGAGGATTCCAGGCCCCAGGGTTCTCACTCTGACACAAAAGCAACAAAAATCACTTTAAATTCCCATACAAATTCTCTTGTGCATTTCTGATGAACATCATGGCAACAATTACATCCAGATCCATTTCAATTCAAATGCTTTATGACTCGCATCATAATTCTCAAAAACACTTGCACTCCATACCTTAACAAACTTCCTTCCCATTCCAATATACCATACTCATTCTCTTGTTACAGTACTGTTTTTTTAATAATGTATTTTCTAGCCTGTGTGTGGGTGTGTGCACATGCTATGCACTTGTTACCAAACACAGCAGGGGAATTGTCATGTTCCGGGGGTGCAATCCAGACCAGCAAAAGGCTGTGTCACCATCTGCCCCACAACCTTGGATGCCTCACAATGCTTTGCTATTGTAGCTTCCAACTAGGGCTGCTCACAAACAACCTAACAACATGCAGGCTGCACCCTGAATGTCTGTGTACAGCTACACCCCTGGTCCAGCAACTCCAACCCCAGCAGCCTGTCAGCAACACTCTAGTCAAACTGTGTCTTCCGCCAGCCTGGATTACTACTTGCAGGGTGATCCTAAAACACTCCCAGTCCCAGATTTTTCCAAAAACATGTTCTGCACTGTCCAGCCCTTTCCTGGACAGGTTAGATATTAAAGTTCTGTTGCCCTTGCTAAAGAGTCAATATTCAACAGTTTGCTACTTTATTTGGTAACTGGATTAGTTTAGATTAAAAATAAGACAAATTTATTTAACTACAAAGAAAAGTTTTAAGTGAGTACAAGTATAAGGTATTAAAGTTAGAAATGGTTATAAAAAATAAAGATAAAACGCCTTCTACTAGCTGAAACTTAACAAGCTAGACTTGGTTTAAGGTAAAAACTTTACTACATGTTCCCAGCAACAGGGATAATCAAATTCTCATGTCAGGATCAGTCAATCCCAAAGTCCAAGGGCTGGTTCCTTTGTCATCTTATGTGAGAGGAGAGAGAGAGCTTGGGATGTTTTTGCCCCTCACTTTTATAGTCCAGTCACCCTTTGAAATTCATTTTCCTGATGATTATCCCTAGATAAAGTTCATTCCAGCTGTGAGAAAAGAAATATGAAGTCTCTTAGAGAAAGAGTTCCATGTTTGCTAAGCTGCAGATAGATCTGTTCCTGCCCCCCTTCATTGCCAAAGAATGGCCACTTGACCGGTGATTTCCAATCCGCTTTGACAACACCTGGCTAGAGGCATCATCTTGTCATTTGTTTACCTCCTCCCCAGATTTGCCTGGTAAACACACTGTAGTCATAATTTCAGTTTATGTTCATAACTCTTAATATGCATCTCATACTTAGGTTACACAAGAAGATTGATCAGTGTGGTGTTAGTTTTTAAATGATACCCACAAGGCATATTTTGCATAGAGATTATTACAGTAATGTGTAGGGTGTGAATACAGGGGTGCTTTTGATCACAGGAATATCATCTGTAATTCTGCTTTGTACTCCTAAATCTCTTGGGTTTTCATTGACTTTTTATTTTAGTGAAAACAAATTAGGATTCTCAATTTATGCCCAAAGTGTATGCTGTTTAAGAAAAATTATTTGATGAGGGTCCTTCTAAAGAAATGCTTCATATTTTCCACCCCATCCCCCCAGGATCATGTCATTTGTCATGAATCTGGCTATTTTTTTAGCCATGTAGATGGAAAATAAAAGCTCAGTCTAGAGCGCATAAATGTTTGTCACTACACTTGAGGGGCAACTGCTTTCAGAAGGGTTCAAGAAGTTGTCTGAAATTTATACTTCTGAGTAGACTATTGTGTGGAGCTTCTATGCTTATTGACTAATCACAGGCCAACTATGATAAAATGAAATAAGAACATATATTGGCAGATTTTTAAAATCTCTACAAATGGGAGTGTTAAACAAAACTATTAAGTATTATTTCTTTATAGATATGAATGAACACAGTTCTAGAAGCCACAGTATCTTCTTGATTAATATTAAACAAGAGAATGTAGAAACTGAAAAGAAACTCAGTGGAAAGCTTTATCTGGTTGACTTGGCTGGAAGTGAGAAGGTAATGAGTATGTTTTTATCAGTAATTTTTACCAGGCTCAGAAGTATTATTGTATTCCTAAATTGAGTGTGTTTTGGTGCAACTTAAATCTATGGATGTAATTTTATGTAAGTTCTGGAACTAAACGTAGCATATCTTTTTATTTATTTATTTATTTATTTATTTATTATTAAAAGTCTAGTATGTAGATAAGAATATTGGCTCAAACTTAATCTGTGACATGTTTGGAGTTCAAGGTGGGGAAAAGCAACAGGTCAGTAGTACTAACTAGAACGAAATGCACAGCATCTGTAGTTGGTCGTTAATTTGTAATGGAGTGAATTGCAACAACATAATTTTCATATAAATTGACCCATTCTGTATCAGAGCATGTATCTTCATGTTTGCTGTAATGGAAGGCCGGTTTTGTTCACTAGCATCTAGAGAAAGCTGTTATGGGCATGAGTATAGACTTTCCACCAGTTTTTGTTTTTTTTGGGGGGAGGGAGTCATGTAACCTTTCTGTAAGATGTTATATTGGGCCATTACTATAATTTTAATTCAGACATATCCTGTTTCCAGTGCTTCAGTTTTTTAGCATATTAGGGTGTTGAGACATTAGTATTTAATACAGTTGGTATAGCTGAAAGCTACATGGATGTTATTGAGGCTCCCTGCAGATAATTTTCATAACACTGATGGCATAAGCTATTTTTGCTTTCATTTGGATACAGAAAAAAGTTAAGCAGAATGAAATTTGTATCTTTTTACTCAGAAGAATGAGCCCAAACAGAATTACAATGGAACAAATCTCCATTTTGTTGTCCAGAATTGATCTGAACATCAAAAAAAATGTTATTAACATGCTGTCAAACAGAATGTCTGGCTGTAAATAAATAGTAATAAAAAATTCCTTGGTTAGAAGGATTACTTCAGATCTAATTTAGGACTCTATTGCATTTCTCCGTGCTCTCCACCCACACGCTTCGCACTAAGTATTTGAGAAATAATCAAACTTGAATAGTATAGATGGCTCTTCCATAATGGTAATAGACTTTATTTTTCTCTCTTTAGAGACAAATGGGTAAAATAAATGTTGTGTTGCAGTATATTGCGTGGTTGGTAAATTAGACTTCTTCATATATTGGTTGATAATTCCACTGGAGATTGCCTTTACGTTGTGGCAGCAAAAAGCACTTTCACTTTAAATAAATTCATGCATACATTTCTATTAGAGAATTCAGAATATTGTTATAGCAGTTTGGAAAATGAGTTCCCAGTTAGCTTCGCTTCATCCTTAAATTCACAGATTTGAGATTTGTTAAATTGGTTTGGGGGCATACAGAAAAAAACCTGAAATTATGCAGCCTCTCAGTAGGCTAGCCGGTTCATGGATGGAAAATTTTTTCACTTGTCTGTGAGGTAGCATCCATTTCCCATGGCTGGATGCAGAAGTAATATCAGGCATATATTGTACCTTCAGTGGTACAATAAAAAGAAATATATGGCCGGATCCTATACTTCTTAAAATTCCCATTGAACTCCTTTGACCAAGTAAGGACCCACCCATAGACTGTGTTCCTACTTTAAGCTAATGGGAAGAGAATCAAGAGAAAGATGGAAAATGCCATTAAATAGACTTTTTCTAAGATGCTTTAAAAGTATTAGATACATTTTTAAATAACTTCTTTAGCTTGAGGGTAACATATTTTTTCTCTTCCAAGGTTCTCTATTTTTTCCATTGTCTCTTCCTTTATCGTAATATTATTTGCACAAGCTCTCATTGACAGTTTAGTCTGACTTGTTTCTGCTATCTGGTAGGTCAGCAAAACTGGAGCAGAGGGCTCTGTTCTTGATGAAGCTAAAAATATCAATAAGTCTTTGTCTGCTCTGGGCAACGTGATCTCAGCCTTGGCAGAGGGAACTGTAAGTAATCCTTTTTACTTTTTGTGCTACTAAATAATAATAATAAGTATGTTTGTCAATCAGTTTTCTTTACCATGGATACATGAAATAAGCTGACATCTCCATTTAGAAAGGAGAAAGGGGAGTATTAGCTTTGAACTGTAAACTAATATAGCACTGTCTTTTTCTATTTAATTTAGAAAGTATAATGAAAGCTAACTCCTAATGACTACCAGTTCAACTATTAGCAGGCACCACACATCTTAATAGAATTAAAACAAGTATACGTATGTCTCACGTTGCAAACTCAGTAAAGTCTAAATCGTTGGTACGTCATGCTCTTTCTAATGTGCCTATTAAAAAATATTGTTTGAAGAGTAATTTATCTGTCTTTCAATTAGAAAACCCATGTTCCATACCGAGACAGCAAAATGACCCGCATTCTTCAAGACTCCCTAGGTGGGAACTGCAGAACTACTATTGTTATTTGCTGTTCTCCCTCCATCTTCAATGAAGCAGAAACCAAGTCTACCCTAATGTTTGGACAAAGGTGAGTCCCAGCATTGGCCTGGACGTTGTTTCTTCTGTCTGCCCTGCCAGCATGTTCTGAACAAGCTGAACTGCAGAGTGTTTAGAAGAGAACTATGTTAGGTGAAAATTGGTTTTTAAATGGAGGCTGCAGTTTCTGTACAAACTGCAGTTAAAAAGTTTTTTAGTTTGTCCTGAAGGATGCTACAGAAATATAAGTAGTATCGTTGTTCCTTGGATTATAAGAAAAAATAAATGTTACAATGGCAGGAAACAACACTGGTCAAGAGTTCAAAGCCACTTCTTGTCACTGGAAGGACTAAGCACAGTAGCATCACTTTAAAATGTTGTGGAAATGGCAACATCACTGTGTTTTTTCATCCCCAAGCTAACCCAGTAGCCAACTTCTGGTTTTGCTTCATCTGGGAAGCTTTCACTTGAGGCTGCTTTTGAATCTTTTACGGTTTAGTTTTCCCTTGAATGACACCTTGATGTAACTGACGGGACTGCAAAGGAAGCATTTTCTGCCGCTACTTAGGAGGAGTATAATGTGGATTTGTGTGTAATGTCTATTTCAGTAGGTTTTTTGCATAACTGGGATCTTGCCACTTTTAAAGATTTCTGGAGATGAAGGCAAGAATGGAAATGGTGAAAATGAAAATCTTTCTCTCACACTGGTCCACAAGAAACAGTTCTATGAAGTCCATGGTGGGAGTTTGTCGGGGGGGAGGGGGGGAAATGCCAGACTCATTAAATAATTAGTGTTTTTATTATAATCTGTGGAGTCTCTGATACTTTTGGAAATTACTTGCTTTGTGTAGTGTATGACTGATAAAACAATATGTGCTAATAATTGCTCTTTGCAATGTTATTTATTTAACCATTTGTATAAGATATTGGAATCTCATTTATCTGTCAGAAATTGGGTTATGTTTCCTGATGTGAACAATTTGCAACAAAACCCACCCTTCTGAAGGAGCATTTTACAGGGGATGGTATAAGAATGTGGAAAGTTTTACCTGGCAACCCTTTATTCATTATGGCCCCATTCCAGCTTCTATTAAAGTTAATAGGAGTTTTGCTATTGACTTCAGTGGGAGAAGGATGGGACCTGTGTTTCTTAATTGGTGCCTGATGATGATGCCTTCCTTGCACATAGTCAGGTGCATAAAGAGTGTAATACATCGGGGGAGGGGGCGGGGGCAGGTGAGGGGGCAAAGGAGGAGGTGAAAAGGCTCAACTGAATGCACCCCTCCATGCATTTGGAGCTTTGGTGTGTGGAGCAGTTAGTGGGTGGAGCCAGAGGTGACAGTGAGTGGAGCCATTCTGCAGCACGGTCCCCTTATGGACATTCTGATGCTGCTCCAGTATTAACTTGCCCTTGGCATCTGCTAGGACCCGGTCAGGGCAGGTAGGACCCAGACATGGCAAAACAGACACAAGCTATGGGAAGCACGACTGACTTCCTGTGAGTTCTGCTGCCATTGGAGAAGAGTCTTTGTCCCCTTCCTGCTCTGTGGCACCATCAACTGCTCACTTTGAATAGGAACATGCGGAAGAACTCCCCAGGGAGAATTTTATGGGGGCTTTTGTTCTGGGTTTTTGGTGGGAGTGGAACATCTGGCCCATTGTAGTTATGACAAAATTATAATTCAAAAATCACTATAAAATGGAGAAATAGTCATTTCTGTGATTAGACTGAGGGATTATTATTTAAGATTTTCTTGTTCATTAATTTTGTTTTCATTTAAATGTGTATCATCATGCAAAACTAAATTACATTTCTTGGAGACATTTGCTCCTTATTGATACTTGATAACTGAGTAGTGAAACTGAGTAAATATTAGGATGCAATAATAATAATTATAAAAACATTGCTATCTAATGGGTCAGTAGTTGTGGCTTATTGGCTTGCATACTGCCCACTGTTAGAGGTTGGGAGCAGGGAGTTACTGTTAAACAGTATGATGGGGTCACATTGCTGTCCTCTTCATAGCTGTAATTTTTTCACTTTGAATTCAGTTCATTCTGGTGAATGGTTTACACCTCTTCATAACATAACAAAATAAATAGTCCCTATTGTGCCAACTCCATCTGTCTGAATAATTTGCTTGTCCCTGGTCCTTTTTGGATAGATCCTCAGTCCAGTGAAGCAGTTAAATAGGTGCTTAACTTTAATCCTGTGAGTAAATGCTTCATTAGATTGGGGGCTAGATGAGGTTAACACTGAGCAGCCTGTTTGTACAGATAAAGGTCAGAACACACCAAGTTGGACACCATATAATTTTCCAGTTCAGTTTAGGTGACTATAGAGTAACATATTTTTAAAGCTATAAGAACATGAAAGGTACTTTTCCTTCATAAGCATGTATTAATCCCCTCTAACATTACTGGAAATGATTTGCACATTCATTGTGTGTAGATAGTGCCATATATGTATCAAAACCTCATTTTATACCGCTATAGCGAAGTGTATTGAACATCGGAAGTCCAGTTTCTGTATTTGGATTTTCATCTCTATGGGATTCAAAAATGGACCTTCTGTTCAGAAGGCAAATCAGTTTTTAGAAACTGGCTGACTCAGCACAGCTTGGCTAAGGAGAGCCTCGATTGCTGCTGCATGAATAATAGACGCAGTGCTGTGAATTTGTTTCACTTACTATGTCATCTGTAAAACTAGAAATAACAAAGTTCCATGCTAAAAATGCTAAGTATTTTTCTAGGAGGGGGAAAGCAATTTTATCTCAAGATATGTTTTATTTTTTATCATATATAATGTTTCTCATTTAGGGCCAGGATGCCAGCCCAGCTGTGGGTGTTGGGAGAATAGCAGGATACTCCCTTGTTATAATCAGTGGTGTTGTAGCTGTGTTGATCCCAGGATTTTTTTGTCTCCTCCTCCCTGCCTCCGATGACTGGAGAGAGCTCTCTCATCAACATAATTAAACCACCCCCAACGAGCGGCGGTAGCTAGATCAGTGAGAGAAGCTCTCCCGCCAATATAGCGCTGTGCACACTACCACTTATGCGGGCAAAACTTTTATGTCGCTCAGGGGTGTGAAAAAACCACACCCCTGAGCGACATAAAAGTTTTGCCCGCATAAGTGGTAGTGTAGAGATGGCCCTTCTCTTTCTTGATACATTATGGCAGCTAACCGCCCCCACCCCAATAATGCATAAGTGAACTAAAACAGGAGCTATAGTGGCCCTAATGCGGAGCAGTTCACTGTGAACAATAAGATACAAATGTGAGGTTTGCTGCTGTATTGTGTTAAGATCAACTGAACAGAAGGAGCTTTACCCTGCATTCTCTAAGGCTTTTCTAGAAAGTAAATGAATATTAATATTTACAGTGAACATTTTCTATCCCTATCCTTCAGTCACCAAGGAAACCAGAACGAGAACGCTTTTTTGGTTGTGCATCTTTTTCCTCCAGTAGGGCTATTTGCAGATTAGGCTATGGATAAGATTTTAAATATGAAGGGAAAGTTGCTGAATATTTTATGGCTTATGAATTATCATAATTTTCACATTTCCTTCTTGAGGGTCCTCCTGGCCTTGGTTAGATCCTTGATGAAGCCGCATTTTCCCACCTTTAAAACATTTTACATTAAGTGATTATGTTTTCCAGGATTAAAGGTCATCTATTTAGATCCATCTTACAATATTGAGTAGGGTAGAAAAGCCAGTAGAACACTTCCATCTTCCTGGACATTCTATAACAGATTTAAAAGTAGCCATACTTGAACAAAAAAACTTCAGAAACAGACTTCAAAAAGAAAGTGCAGAACTAAAATTCATTTGCAAATTTAACACCATTAATTTGGGCTTGAATAGGGACTGGGAGTGGCTGGCTCACTACAAAAGGAGCTTTGTCTCTCCTGGAATTGACACCTCCTCATCTATTATTGGGAGTGGACTACATCCACCCTGATCGAATTGGCCCTGTCAACACTGGTTCTCCACTTGTGAGGTAACACCCTTCTCTTCATGTCAGTATAATAATAAGGCCTACATCTGTAATTTTCACTCCATGCATCTGAAGAAGTGTTTTTTTACCCACGAAAGCTTATGCCCAAATAAATCTGTTAGTCTTTAAGGCGCCACCAGACTCCTTGTTGTTTTTATTGACAGTATGACACTAGTAATGGGTGAAGAACAATCCATAGGAATGGAAATTTGAAATAGGCTTGAAAGAATAACAAGACAGTGCTCGGAGACAGCCCTGGAGTATTCATAGGCATACCATAGTAAAAAGGGCAGAGGATAGTTCTCTGTGCCAAAGATGCAAGTAATAAAACTACTGCATCCAACATGCAGTAAAAATTGCAGTAAGAATGATTGCTTGTGTAGTGGCTGGGATGTGGAGGAGCAGTGCGAGAGATGGAGGTTGCTGACATAATGTTTTCAGGTTTTTTTGTTATCAAACATGTTTTTAGAATCACTTAATGGAGCCATGAAGAAAGTTTGTTAAAAGCATTACAATAACCAGGCTTTTCAGCTAATAATTATCCTGTCTCTCTGGGCTAGTCATTGGAAGTAATCTATTTAGAAAAGTAGTTTATCAGTTTTTCTGCATTTGTGCTTTACACATTGCATCTTTTGATTGTTAAATTGCTTGTCCTAGGTGTACTTAATATTCTTTTGCTTGAAATTTGTTTAACCTGATCGTGTTGCCTTCACTCTGGTTGGCTCTATAGTTGAGCAATCCAAGGGCAGTCAACACTGTAGCTTTCCTAACTAGAGCTGGTGATATTTGTGTGGGTAATAGTAAATTCACTGAAAACTGCATTTTTTTTCATGTCACTGAAACTATTTGCTAATTTGAGTTGCATTTAATAAATAGTTTCAGCTAAAAAAAATTGGGGGATTTTTATTAAATCTAAACTGCTTGTTTTGACAATTTTGAAATGAAATGTTTTGACTTTGAAATGAAAAGTGGCATTTTGTTTCCAATTTTAGATTTTTTTTAAAGTTAAAAAACAAAACAAACAAACAAAAAAAACCCCACCTGAAAAAGATCCAAAATAAATCAAAACCCCCTGACATTTGTATATGGTTGAACAAAATATTTTGTTTGAACCAAAACAATTTTTCCCCCTTTGGTGAGGAAAAAACTAAAAATTCAATTTTAGGTTTAAATCAATTTTTTTTATTTTTCACTTTGGCCCCCAACCTGAAAAATCAGTTATTCGCTCAGTTCTATTCTTAACTCATTTTATTTTTAGAAAACATATGTTCAAAAGCAGATGCCCTGCTAATTGTCCTGCATGTTTTGGGTGGTGGGTTTTGTGGGGATTTTTTGTGCAAAACTGCAGTCACTGTTGGGATAAAATAATTGCAACTGAATCAACTTCATTCATTGTTACTGTTGATATGTGTATTAAGGTTTTGCTTACTTTCTACTCTAGCAGTATAATAAGGCTTATGGTTTTGTTTATAATTGTGTATGCTTTTCTAAGGCACACAAAGGCCTTTGGATATTAAGCACCAACAATTTAAACATTATTAGTATTATTGGCCTGTATCCCTCTTGGAGCACATCAGGCAGGATCTCTCAAGTTCAGCAGTTTTGGCCCTGCTCAGTATCTGGACGGGAGACACCCTAGGAAAGGTCAGCGTTCTTCATGTAGTTGTGCTGTGATTTTAGTAAGCGGTACTCTTACTCAGTTCTGAGACAGTGCCATATTATGGCTTTAGGGAGCAGCATGCCATTGAAGGAGCCATCTTTAAAGGGGAAGTAAAGTTATCCATTTTTACTAGCTGTGGTCACTAAAGATTTTTTTTTCTCTCCTTTTGAGAGAACAGGGTTAGCCATGACATCCCAACCACATTACAATTTGGGTAATTACATTCTGCCTGCTTAAACTCTCCCTGCAAATTCAGCTGGATTTAATATTTTTGTGCAAAAGTGGTATACAGTGTTACTTTATACTGTCCAAGGTGAATTACAAAATGTACATGAAAATCTGTTCCTAACTCTACATGCAGAATCCTTCTTCTAACCAAGCTGTGGGGGAGAATTCTTCACAGACATGAGTTTTAACTAACTTGAAGAACATCAAGGCAAAACTTTCTGGTGCTGAATACCTTCCACAGCATGGTTTTTGTGGTGATGTTGGTTTTATATTTAACAAAAAAAAAAAAAAAAAAAAAAGTGATTTTTTTTAACTTCTTTACCTCAAAGTGGTTCTGTTTTTTGAGACTTGATCCCTTTACTAATCAGTTGCTGCATTTGCTATGTGAACATTTTTATATTTAAGCTCCAAGGGGCCAAGGTGTTTAAGAGAAGAGTCAACTGTGGCATTGTACTTTATTTCCTAAGGTGCAGGCATTCGGTGTTTTGGTTCTGTTTTTTTAAATCTGAGTCCTTGCTATGTTACACTGAGAAATATTGTGATGAAAACAATTTAATGATCACTTACATTTTCATGCCTTTCTTATTATTGCACAGAGCCAAGACTATTAAGAACACAGTTTCTGTGAATCTAGAGCTGACTGCAGAAGAATGGAAGAAAAAATATGAGAAGGAAAAAGACAAAAACAAGAGTTTGAAGAACGTTATCCAGCATCTGGAGATGGAACTGAATAGGTGGAGAAATGGTAAGAAACGATGAAACAAAATATGTATTTTTCATTCTAGATGTTTAATTCTTTCTTTGAATTGCAAAACAGTCATACAAGTTTTCAACACAGAAAAATACAAAATTTCCAAATGTTGATGAACTATATTGAACTGGTAAGACACTTCCATGATAAGTGATTATTCAGTCTACTACGTCCATATATATTACAGCACCAGAAAAAATGGAACATTGGGGTACCAAGGTGGCCTAGTGAGTTAGTTCACTAGTCTCACCTCATGAAGACTGGGTTTGAGTTGTCATAAGTAAAAATTAGTTGCATCACCATTAGACTGCAGACTAGTGACCTGCTGTATTATTTGCCATAACTAGCAGGTTTTTTGCTCAGAGGAATAGGAAGTAATAAATCAGGATTGAACTGGAGTGACAGTTGTGACAGTTGTATAACGGAGTTTGCACAGCGTCTGTCTGCATTGTACTAGTCTCAGAACAGTGCTAAAGACTCACTTTCATGAGTACCTACTTTCACCATAGTGTCTTTGGAGAAACTTTAAAGCCTTTGAGTTTGGGGATGGATGTGCATAGCAGCTTAATTGATGTATTGCAGTATCTTCTGCCTTTGTTTAATTGATGTCGCTTACCACTTTGAATCATTGTGCTAAAGCAGAATAATTCCTTTCAAGATCACCACTCTGCAAAGTTGGCCATTTTAATCACTCCTTAGAATCTTTAGATCACTTTTGTCCTTAGGGGATATGTCTACACTGCAATTAAAACCCATGGCTAGCCTGGACTAGTGGACTAAGGGGCTGTTGAATTGCACTGTAGATATTCTGACTCAGACTGGAGTCAAGGTGAAAGGATCACAGAGCTCAGGCTGAAGCTCGAGCCCATATTTCTATATCTCAATTACACGAGCCCAGGCCAGCTGGCCTGTGCCAGCCGAGGGTGTCTAACTGCAATGTAGACCTCCCCTATGTGACCGCAGATGCCTTCATTGCCCTTATGGGGAACAGCAGCCACAGCTGCCTCTGTACTTATCTCAGTGTCAGAAGTGGTCACAATCTCTTCTAAGGGTTTGAGAGAGGATGGAGACAATATTCTTCAAAAGCTGGCTTGTCACTTTCCCAAACCGATCCAATTCAGAGTCGATAAAACAGAGGTCCCAAACTCTTCCATAGTAAGGGCCATATTTTACAGAGAAAGTCTCATGAACAATCTGCTTCCTCCTCTTCATGAGTATGTGGGCTGCTTCCCTCACATTTATGATCGCATAATGTCTGTTGCAACTACATCATTGCTTATGAGGAAAAGTAGTATTAAGGAAGTATATATTTTTAGTGTCTCTTAATGCTGTTTAGCAGTTGAGAAAATTAGGAGGAGGAGTCCATGAACCACAATTTAGGAGCCTATATAAGCAATATCAATTACTGAGTGTTTTTTTTTTTTTTTTTTTTTTTTTTTTAAAGTTTCAGGTCTCTATTGCGCACTTTAGGAACATATGTAACAGAGAACTAAAACTTAAAATATAAAAAACCAAAACCACCCTAAGCCTAAATAATCAATATTGCTTTAAGTTTAGCATACTTAACAAACATCTAATTAATGGCATCTTCCACCTCACAGCAACTGGAACTGTTGACCTGACCATCAGGCTGTAACCACTTGCAGCCAAGCCTAGTAATGCCTGCCATTGTCTGGTTCATCCTAGTCTAGCCTCCACTGGTTTAGCTCATTTCCCGGTATGGTAGAAATCTCCTGACCCTTTAACACTCAGATGAAATGTTCATGCTGCTGGAAATCCATAGATGCAAGGAAGATCCTAGTTTTCAACAAAGCTTTAAAAAAATCCTATCTACAGATACTAGTAATATTGGAATTGGACATGTTGATCATCCTCTCATGCTCACACTTGTCTGTAATAACTTTTAGGACAAGATCATTTTCTGCATTTGGAGTTGATAAAAACACCCAGATTGGGCAAAATATTGGTATAGATTTTTTTTTTTATTTTATTTCATTTTATTTTTTTTGTGAAGCAAGATCTGAAAACAGTCTTTTGTTTAATTTTAACCTGCAAATTCGGTGTGTTCCAATGGCTTTGCTCAAAAGAAATGAAGGAATTTGTGATTAAATGATTTTGTCTATATTAACCACTAAATTGAATTCATTTACTGCAAATGAACACAATTTCAGGTAATTTTTCTAGAGCATAAATGGTCATATGATAGCTGCAATTACACAGTTGCTTGTCTAACTGCATAATGAATAGAAAATTATATTGTAATTTATTTGTTACTACGGCGTTCAATGAGGTACATCTGGAGTAACTGGGCTGTTGTAGTCATGAAATCATATAGCATTTACTTGGTAAATAAGTGTGAAATTTATGAACAGAAAATGTAATGTTAAGATTTTATTTTCCTGTAAGAGATCTTCTCTAATGTGGTTTTCACTGTGGTTTGTTACAAAATAATTAAACTAGCATAATAAGAATACGTACTATTATTATAAGGCATCTAGGTCCAAATTCCGTTTTCAATTAAACCAGTGTAAATCTGGAGTAACTGCACTGCAGTTAATGAGCTACTTTAGATTTACACTGGTGCAGCTGAAAGCAGGTGTTGGCCTCTGGAACTGCTATCACTAATTGCACAGAGCTCTGTTCTCTTCCAGTGTATCAACAGCTTCTGGAAGTAAAAAGCTGCACAGCAAATTTTGGAGCTAGACCCATTATTGCAGCTGGCAAGACTGCAAGCAGTTTACAGTATCTTTCATAAGTACTAAAATTCACATAGGGTCACAGGAAGGCACAGTGGGAGATACAAACATGTATAAAGGATCTTATTAATTTCTCACCTTTATTTTTATTTTTTTAATCACTATTTTCCAGCATGGAATTCTACTTTCTGGTGCCTCTAATATAGCTGGATATCTCCTAGATGTGAGTTTGGCATTAGAATAAGCAATCCGTTAGAACTGCATTAGAGACTGTCAATCTGATCGCCTGCCTGCCTGCCCTCCTGTGGCTTTCAGATGGAATTTCTGTGGAGATCGGTAAATGTGCTGTTCTGAGTAGCACAAAGAGTGGAATTGCTATTCCATTCTTTGCATAGGGTTCAGTTCATTTAGCGGGAGAGAAGGTAATTTGGTAGATAGTTTTTGTGTTTGAAATTTCAACGTGTAAATGCTAAATTATAGGATTTTATCTACTCCAGCATTCTGACAAATACAGTAGTGACATTTCGACAAATAGTTAACTGTGACTATCTTTACTTAATACTTGACTGCAGTTTTTTTCTTATTAAAAATAAACTGTAATTATGGGAAAAACCACTTGAATGGGGTCATTACAAAAACATTTTTTTTACTTCAGCCAAATCCTGTGTGTTTCTGCAGCTAGTAATCGAAAGGTTAATGTATGCAACACACAAAAAAGGCTGGTAATCTGAAGTAAATACACACCAGTGATTTGGCATGGACAGATATGAAAACCTTTGAATTTGTGATCCGAAGATAGATCAGTTACACTTATTCTGAACATCATATGTAAAATCTTCATTGGGAAGAGGCAACTGCTTTTGATTTTGCTGAAAGCAGGAGAAATCAAACCTTTCCGTTTATATAAATGCTCTCTTTCCCCAGGTGTTGTTTGTGGTTGTCTTCCTTATTACAGTCAACTGACTGTAATGATAGCTTTCTTGGGCCATCTCTGGAGACTCAGGCCACTTCCGTGCAGGGAATATTTCTCCATTAGTGCAGTGAAATTGCCATGGAGACCGTTTGTCTGGTGTTGGGTCTTGTGTAGTGCTGGGAATTTATAGTCTCCTAATATCCTTGTATGTTTGATTCTATGTTTGTTAAATGTAACTTTCCAAATCTCCTTTCCATCCTAGAAGGACAGTAGCATTTTAGAAAAGGGAACACAGATGCATGGCTGTATGCAGAGTAATCAGCTCTTACAGCAAACTGTCTTTTTTTTTTTTTTTTTTTTTTTTTAACGTATGCACTTTCTCAACCCAATTCTGTCTCACTGGCATGGCCTACAAGCAGATTAACTGCAATCAGAAATATATTATTGGATGGCTGTCTGTTAGTGGAAGGCTCCATAAAAGGTGACTTTCTCTCCAAATGAAGCTGTAGTAGAAACAAAGATGTGTGCACAAATCCCAAGGACAGTCAGTCAGTGCCAATTAAGCGTGCACGTACCCAAGGACAGTATTTGACTTGTGTGTTCCAGTAAGAAGGATAATGACATATAGTTTTAAGATCCAGATTTTGGTGGTGGTTGTTTTTCCACACAAAGCAACATGAATGAAAAAGCTTTTCTTTTTTAAAAAAGAAAAAAGAAAATTAAAATGTTTGAACTTCTTTTGTACAGGTTATTTACAAATCTTGGGAACCCAAACGTAACAGCACTGTTCTAATTCCCAAGGCCAGAAAGTATCAGCTTTCATTGTTTAATATGAGCGAAATGCAAAAGCTAAATCAATAGTATAAATGGTGAAAAATAAATTAAATTTAACATTTTCAGTATTAATCATATAAAGTGATATCAGCAATGTAGACAAGGAATTTTTTGATGTAGGATTTCTATAGTGCTTGATTTTGTGTTATATGTCTAATAATTTTGTAATTTTTTTAAAGCTTGAAAATTTTATTTTCTCACTAACTTTGTCTGATTACATCTGGGAAACATTGATCATTACACTCCCAGCCCCTATTCTTTTTCCCAGGGTTGAATTATCATGTCTCCTTTTGTTTTATTACATTTGCGTTATTTACTTTACTTAGCACTGTTATGGATAGTGTCTGCACAGTTGACAGGAGTGACTGCTAGTTATTTCATCTATGGAACAACAATTTGGTAGGCTCTGCCTTAAACTGTAGCTATTCTCTAGATTTAAAAAAATCTTCATGCAGAATAGTGGAATTTAACCTTCCCCATACAATACACTCAGTATTTACCAACTAGAGGACTGTTCCCACCAGATTATAATGAACACCAAGTCAATTTTTGGCATTAACTACTTGCCTGTTCCTTTTCAATGAATTGCAACAGACTAGTAATTGGAACGCACATATGTTTTTGTAAAGAAAATATTCTTCAGAGAAAATTCTTCTGAAGAAAAAAGTTTAAAAACATCATATCTAGTTTTATTCTGCCACTGCATACCAATCTAAATTATTCCACTTTTGATGCCTGGAGTTACAATTGCATGTTGCTTTTTCCTGTTTCAATCAATGCGACTGTACGGGAAGTTTGCTGTTTTCATGCAGCTGTTTGATCTTTGTATTCCTATAGCAATACGTAGGGGTGGGAAGGAGTGGACAACAGGAAAATAGATACTTAAGTCTAATACGCTTTAAAATGAGTCTGATTTTTTTTCCCCCCTCTTACTTACCATAACTCCTCCTCCTAATTGCCAGTGTGGGGGTGTGGCCATCCCGTCCCTGAATCTGGCTGAATAGCTGTTTTTATGGTCTCTTCCTTCAGGCTCCTATGACTTGCGCTAGGGACCAGTGTGACAGCTGAATTCCTGGCCTCTTGTCTAACCCTTGTTTTCAGAAGTGCCTCTATTTCTCATGGATTCTAATGACCAGCTCCCTGTAACTGTTTCCTCTCTGCCACTGCAGGAGAAGCAGTGCCTGAGAATGAGCAGATCAGTGCTAAGGACCAGAAAAATCTGGAGCCATGTGACAACACACCCATCATTGACAACATTGCACCGGTTGTTGCCAGCATCTCAACTGAGGAGAAGCAGAAATACGATGAAGAGATTACCAGTCTGTACAGACAGCTGGATGACAAGGTCTGGAAATTGTTTCTTTGAGTCTGCTCTATGTACGTAAACTGCTTCCCAACAGTCAATGGGTATATGTACCTAGCTGTTGAATTATCAGTGCTGTATCCTTCCCAAACTTCAAGCTGTAGTCCTTTCTATTTACTATTTAGAATAGGCTTTGCTTCCATCTTCACAGCTTGGGAGTGATGCGCACGGCTGCCTACCCTCACAGTGGGGAGAGGCACCTATGAGGCTACCCCTCCCCACAGGTCGGGGGCTGTTGGCTTATTCCAGTTTTTATATAGTTTTAAGAAATGTTTTCTCTGCTATATACTTTTATTTAAACTAGTCTCTGTGTGTGTTCTTGGCTTGTAAGCATATCCTAACTGCCTTCAATTTTCTTGCTCAAAGTTGCTCATTTTCAGTCTAACTGTAGTGTGGAACTGTGAACTGCTTTAGGGATTTCTCTGTTGTGTATAGGAACTTTGTTCTCACTGCTGTTACTCTTGAGTGCCTCTGTTTATGGTAAATACTGGTCTTATGGATTATTTTTTCCCCTTATGCAGTCCCACTGTGACTATAACTGCACAGCACAGTAAATAGACTTCAACTTTTCCGTTACTGGTGAATCATCCTAAAAACAGTAGGCTCATCTGATATCTACAGCTTGATATTTAATACACACTAGCTGATATGAAAATAGAACAGGGGAGAGCCTTCCAGCCCCGTTTGATTTTTTTTTTTTTTTTTTTTAACATCTAGTGAATTTTGGCACAAGAGCCATATAATTGAAACTCACTAAACCTCTACCAATCCACCATTTTACATAATTACTCAGTGTGGAGGTCACAGATTTTCTATATTTTCATTTTGAGCCCCATGAATTTTCTTTCTGGGTGGGTAGGAAGCAACCCAGGATTCAAAGTCCCATCACCAGATCTGCTGTATCCATCTATTTTACTCCACACTCTTTTCATGCATGTCTCTATACAGCTCTCATTGAAGTCTAGGGAAAGCTTGAGATTAATTTGTAAGGTTCTGACCCACTTCCTCCTGAATCCCTCACCTTTTCCAGGAGATCCAGAACCCACATCAGTTATCTACCACCTCATCTCAACATTATTTAGGAGAAGGCAGGGGTGGGAGGGAAGAGAGCATGAGATACAAATATTAGATTTTAATTTAACAAGTAAAATCTAAGACCATCCTTGAGGTCTTCTAATGAATGCATCTTGTCTGATCTATGTCACTCTCCTAGAATGCAAGTACCTCGGGACAGGAGTCTTTTATTTGTCTTGTGCAGGTCCAATACATTATCAGTACTTCTCAAATATATGATAGAGCAATTTATTGGGCACCTATCATTCTGAATAGTTGGGCTTGGGTGACAAAAGAAAATACTTCTGTTTGGGAGATTTTAACTATAAGCATATATGTTAGGAGTGCCAAAAGATAAGAACATTTTGGCAAAAACTGATTGCTTAAAAATGTTCCTGAATCAAAACTTCATTTTAACTCGTGTATTTTTTCATCAGGATTGTCCAACACAAATGGAAAATCATGCATAAAAAGCTGTATTGGCTCTGTATCTGCTGATAGCTAAAAGCTGTTGGACTCAGGAGAGCACAGGGAGTGCACTTGTCTCTGAGTCCTGAATGAAATGGGAGAGAGTGTTAGGGCTACTTGAACATGTGCTTTCCATTGTGCTCTTGGACAAGGACCATGCACAGTCTGACCCCAGAAATATCAAGCAGCGTTTTAATCTTTGATTTGATTTTCAAAATACCATCTGAGCCTCTTGGTGAAATTGCAGATATTCCACATAGCTTATCAAGAGGTAAAAATTCTAGTCATAAAATACTTAACTATTTACTCTCCCCCTGTCCCCTCTAACCCCACACAGGCTATATTATTCTTCAAAGGACTAACTATAGATTGTTCTAGTCACTTGCACTTTTTTTGAGATTTATTTCTCCAGGAAATATAGGCATGCACAATTCAATCCATTATTACACTATTGTAGGGAATATGAAGGGTGGTGATTTTCCCTAGTATAAAAACAAGGCTTTCCCATTTATAACTCACAAGAACCCACATTTTATGTTTATAGGAAATCTGAAAAACCATTTTAAGTGTTGGGAGTGAAGTGTCCTATATACTGTACCTGATAGCTAGCCTTGCCATCAGAAATCAATCTATTGTTTAGGATGGCTGCCAGGAAAATTCAGAATTCTGATTGACTCTGATGGGGCATAAAAGCAGCCACTTAGATGCTGAGTTGCTTTAGAGATAGACATCCCTTTTCACAAGAGTGGATGAGAGTGACTTTGTCAGCTGCCAGGATTGACCTGTCTGAATCCATGCTTTTAGAAAATATATTCAGTGGAGTCAGACATCTCTGTTCTACTTCTGCATTCAACAACAATTTCTAACCCTGAGGATATTGTCTTAACTAAAAACCTGAAATGTCAATAGAATTGAACACCTAGAGTTGCAGTAGACACACAAAGGTGGATAATGTTTCCTTCAAGTTCTTTGATAGGGAAGGAAAGATATAAATGTAACAAAGTGTACACATCCCATGTTTTATGATGTATTTTTTTTAATGAAGTTCAGGGCTGGCCCTAGTTCTTGTTTAATAAACCTATTTCTAATCTATTTCCTTTCAGAGTAGAGCGGCAGACATTTTTATAAAATAATATCTATATTATCACAGCTAAATTAAACTTTTGAAAGTCAAACATGACAGTAAAACTGCTGACTGATCTTTTCCTATAAAAGCACCTCCATTTTAGGGGCACCATGACTGTCAAGATTTTGGAACTCTTTCAGTGTAAGCAGGGAGAGATGAGATATAAAAGCCCTCAACTGAAGTCTGCAATCTTAGCACTGAAGATCTTGTTGTGTTATACAATTACAAATTGACTGTTACTGGTTTGTTTGCTTGATTCAGTTACTGCCATTTCAGTGTCTTAGTCATGATCTGAGGCAAGCCTGCTTAGCTACAAGTTATGATTTTTATTGAGACATCTAATCACTAATGTATTTTTTTAACCATGTAGCTGTTCTTTATAATTCTTTTTCTTTTGCTCATCCATATTTATACTCATTTCATTTCCATCTTGGGGCATTACTGTTGTCCAGGTCCTGCAAAAGAAAAGAAAAGGGTTCAAATCCAAATTACAGAAATAAATCTTTTTATTAAATTGCAGGATGATGAAATCAACCAGCAGAGCCAGTTGGCTGAGAAACTAAAACAACAAATGTTGGATCAAGATGAGGTAAAAAAAAATATCCAAAGAACCTTTGTTACAAAAGTTTTGTTTCACAGAGAGCTTTTGTTTTTTAACATTACTGTATTAGCTATGCTGTTAGATGTCTTATCCAACAGATTTTTAGCCAGTTATGACAATGACAAGTCCCTGTGGCACCTTAGAGACAAACAAATTTATTTGGGCATAAGCTTTTGTGGGCTAGAACCCACTTCATCAGATGCATGGAATGGAAAATACAGGAGCAGGTATAAATACACGAAAAGATGCGAGTTGCCTTACCAAGTGTGAGGTCAGTTGCCTTATGTGACAGATGGAAGGGTTTAAACTTTAAATTTGTTAGTCTGGTCACCTTGAGAATTTGAAGTCTAAATGAGCACACATTCAAGTACACCATATTGCTGGGCCATAATATAGAGCAGGGGTGGGCAAACTATGGCCGGAAGGCTGGATCCAGCCCGCGAGCCATTTTAAGCCGGCTTGAGAGCCACACCACGTGGCTCGGCCCCGCTCCGGTTGGGGCGCAAGGTCGGGGGCTGCACCACCGGCTCCTGGAAGCTGCGGCATGGCCCTGCTCTGGCTCCTACATGCTCCAATGGCCCCTTCCGGCACTCCAATGGGAGCTGCAGGGGCGGTGCCTGCAGATGGGGCAGCATGCAGAGCCGCCTGGCCGTGTCTCTGCTTAGGAGCCGGAGAAGGGACATTGCACTGCTTCCAGGAGCCACTTGAGGTAAGCGCCGGTCAGATCCTGCACCCCTGAGCCTCTCCCCACGCCCCAAACCCCTGCCCCAGCCCTGATTCCCCTCCCACCCTCCGAACCCCTCGGTCTCAGCCCAGGCCATCCTCCTACACTCCAAACTCCTCATCCCCAGCCCCACCCCAGAGCCCGCACCCCAACCGCAATTTTGTTGAGCATTCATGGCCCACCATACAATTTTTGTTTCCGGACGTGGCCCTCGGGCCAAAATGTTTGCGCCCCTCTCCACTCCCCCCTATATAGAGGATGCTAGCTCTGGGGTTTTGAAAGTGAGAAATGCTGGTAAAACATTTTTCAGTATGTTCGTCTTGTAAAATGCAAGCCAAGGTGGATGTTAGCCAATTACCTGATTTCCTTGGGAATGCTGACGCTTTAAAAATTATTACTACTGGTGAATTAGTAATGCCCAGGATTGGCCATTACTGATGGGTAGGCTGCATAGTTTAGTGGAGTGTATGTGGGAAATGGAACCAGTTTTTCTTGAGTTTTCATCCTGGCACTGCCACTGATGTGCTCTGAGGACAGGCAGGGCAGAAAAGGTGGGGGAGTTGCGTTGTATGTAAGAGAGGAGTATGACTGCTCAGAGCTCCGGTATGATACTGCAGAAAAACCTGAGAGTCTCTGGATAAAGTTGAGAAGTGTGAGCAACAAGGGTGATGTCGTGGTTGGAGTCTGCTATAGACCACCAGACCAGGGGGATGAGGTGGACGAGGCTTTCTTCTGGCAACTAGCAGAAGTTGCTAGATCACAGGCCCTGGTTCTCATGGGAGACTTTAATCACCCTGATATCTGCTGGGAGAGCAATACAGCGGTGCACAGGCAATCCAGGAAATTTTTGGAAAGCGTAGGGGACAATTTCCTGGTGCAAGTGCTGGAGGAACCAACTAGGGGCAAAGCTTTTCTTGACCTGCTGCTCACAAACAGGGAAGAACTAGTAGGGGAAGCAAAAGTGGATGGGAACCTGGGAGGCAGTGACCATGAGATGGTCGAGTTCAGGATCCTGACACAAGGAAGAAAGGAGAGCAGCAGAATATGGACCCTGGACTTCAGAAAAGCAGACTTTGACTCCCTCAGGGAACAGATGGGCAGGATCCCCTGGGAGAATAACATGAAGGGCAAAGGGGTCCAGGAGAGCTGGCTGTATTTTAAAGAATCCTTATTGAGGTTGCAGGAACAAACCATCCCGATGTGTAGAAAGAATAGTAAATATGGCAGGCGACCAGCTTGGCTAAACAGTGAAATCCTTGCTGATCTTAAATGCAAAAAAGAGGCTTATAAGAAGTGGAAGATTGGACAAATGACCAGGGAGGAGTATAAAAATATTGCTCAGGCATGCAGGAGTGAAATCAGGAAGGCCAAATCACACTTGGAGTTGCAGTTAGCAAGAGATGTTAAGAGTAACAAGAAAGGTTTCTTCAGGTATGTTAGCAACAAGAAGAAAATCAAGGAAAGTGTGGGCCCCTTACTGAATGAGGGAGGCAACCTAGTGACCGACGATGTGGAAAAAGCTAATGTACTCAATGATTTTTTTGCCTCTGTCTTCACGCACAAGGTCAGCTCCCAGATTGCTGCACTGGGCAGTACAGCATGGGGAGAAGGTGACCAGCCCTCTGTGGAGAAAGAAGTGGTTCGGGACTATTTAGAAAAACTGGACGTGCACAAGTCCATGGGGCCGGATGCGCTGCATCCGAGGGTGCTAAAGGAGTTGGCGGGTGAGATTGCAGAGCCATTAGCCATTATTTTTGAAAACTCATGGCGATCGGGGGAGGTCCCAGATGACTGGAAAAAGGCTAATGTAGTGCCCATCTTTAAAAAAGGGAAGAAGGAGGATCCGGGGAACTACAGGCCAGTCAGCCTCACCTCAGTCCCTGGAAAAATTATGGAGCAGGTCCTCAAGGAATCAATTATGAAACATTTAGAGGAGAGGAAAGTGATCAGGAACAGTCAGCATGGATTCACGAAGGGGAAGTCGTGCCTGACTAACCTAATTGCCTTCTATGATGAGATAACTGGCTCTGTGGATGAGGGGAAAGCAGTGGATGTGTTATTTCTTGACTTTAGCAAAGCTTTTGATACGGTCTCCCACAGTATTCTTGCCACCAAGTTAAAGAAGTATGGGCTGGATGAATGGACTGTAAGGTGGATAGAAAGCTGGCTAGATCGTCGGGCTCAACGGGTAGTGATCAATGGCTCCATGTCTAGTTGGCAGCCGGTTTCAAGTGGAGTGCCCCAAGGGTCGGTCCTGGGGCCGGTTTTGTTTAATATCTTTATTAATGATCTGGAGGATGGTGTGGACTGCACTCTCAGCAAGTTTGCAGATGACACTAAACTAGGAGGCGTGGTAGATACACTAGAGGGTAGGGATCGGATACAGAGGGACCTAGACAAATTAGAGGATTGGGCAGAAAAAAACCTGATGAGGTTCAACAAGGACAAGTGCAGAGTCCTGCACTTAGGACGGAAGAATCCCATGCACTGCTACAGACTAGGGACCGAATGGCTAGGTAGCAGTTCTGCTGAAAAGGACCTAGGGGTCACAGTGGACGAGAAGCTGGATATGAGTCAACAGTGTGCTCTTGTTGCCAAGAAGGCTAACGGCATTTTGGGCTGTATAAGTAGGGGCATTGCCAGCAGATCGAGGAACGTGATCGTTCCCCTTTATTCGACATTGGTGAGGCCTCATCTGGAATACTGTGTCCAGTTTTGGGCCCCACACTACAAGAAGGATGTGGAAAAATTGGAAAGAGTCCAGCGGAGGGCAACAAAAATGATTAGGGGTCTGGAGCACATGACTTATGAGGAGAGGCTGAGAGAACTGGGATTGTTTAGTCTCCAGAAGAGAAGAATGAGGGGGGATTTGATAGCAGCCTTCAACTACCTGAAGGGGGGTTCCAAAGAGGATGGAGCTCGGCTGTTCTCAGTGGTGGCAGATGACAGAACAAGGAGCAATGGTCTCAAGTTGCAGTGGGGGAGGTCCAGGTTGGATATCAGGAAAAACTATTTCACTAGGAGGGTGGTGAAACACTGGAATGCATTACCTAGGGAGGTGGTGGAGTCTCCTTCCTTGGAGGTTTTTAAGGCCCGGCTTGACAAAGCCCTGGCTGGGATGATTTAGCTGGGAATTGGTCCTGCTTTGAGCAGGGGGTTGGACTAGATGACCTCTTGAGGTCCCTTCCAACTCTGATATTCTATGATTCTATGATTCTATGAGGCCTTAAGTGAATCAGTTAATATCTCTTTATATCAGTGTCTGTGTCTGAAAAAGAAGTGTGTGTGTGTGTGTGTGTTTTAATGAGGATGATCCTTACCTACCTCACAGAGATGGTAAGAGGATACAGTAGTAATTGTGTGAAGATGTAAAGTACTGTATAAATGCTAAATCACTATTACTGAGCTTCCAAAATGTAGTTGTGGTATTTTTCGGAAAATTTGGAGGAGGTGAAATGTTTCATAGCGAGTTAAATTCTCTATTTTTTGCTGTGCTTTTTTTTGCAGTTTGACCCACTTTTAAAAAATATTTTAAGCTTTTCTTGAGTCAATTTCTGCTGTTAAAGTAGTGTAAATACAGAGTAACTCTGATACACCAGTGCAGCAAGTGAACTGAGATCAGTTAAACAGAGCAAAATTTGCCCCTTCACCCACCTCTTTTCTTTTTTGAGAGTTCTTCCTGCTTATTCCCCATATTTCTCACATCAGTATACAGACATCTAAGATACTGATTTGATTTCCCCTCTATGTTCTTTCTTTTCTCGCCCTTATTCCTCCTGTAATGGCACATACTCCACCTAGGTTCTGACCCTTGTCCCAGAGCTCCATGTTTTTGACTTACATGTGGGCTTTTGTCTCCTGCTCCCATCAAATCTAGTTGAAAACCCTCCTCACTGGGTTAGCCATAGTAAAAAAGAAGAATTATCAGAAACCTAGATGAACACAATATGTCTCACCAATCCATTAGAATTCTTTGAGGGGGTCAACAAACGTATGGACTAGGGTGATCCAGTGGATTTAGTGTACTTGGACTTTCAGAAAGCCTTTAACAAGATCCCTCACTAAAGGCTCTTAAGGAAAGTAGGCAGTCATAAGATAGGAGAGAAGGTTCTCTCATGAATCAGTAACTGGTTAAAATATAGGAAACAAAGGGTAGGAATAAATGGTCAGTTTTCAGAAGGTCCCCGAAGGATCTGTACTGGGACCAGTTCTTTTCAACATATTACATAAGAAAATAAGAACGGCCATACTGGGTCTGACCAATGGTCCATCTAGCCCAGTATCCTGTCTTCCCACAGTGGCCAAGGAGGGGTGCTTCGGAGGGAATGAACAGAACAGATAATCATCAAATGATCTGGAAAAAGGGGTACATAGTGTGGTGGCAAAGCTTGCAGATGATAGAAAATTACTCAAGATAGTTAATCCCAAAGCTGCCTGTGAAGAATTACAAAGGGATCTCACAAAACTGGGTGACTGGGTAACAAAATGGCAGATGAAATTATGCACATTGGAAAACATAATCTCAACTACCACTCTCAAGGAAGAGATCTTGGAGACCTTGTAGAGCATTCTCTGAGAACATCCGCTCAATCTGTAGCGGCAGTCAGAAAAGCTAACCATATTAGGAACCATTAGGAAAGGGGTAGCTGATTAGACAGAAAATATCATAATGCCTCTATGTGAAGCCATGGTAGGCTTGAATACTGCATGTGGTTCTGGTCATCCCATCTCAAAAATAATGTATTAGAATTGGAAAAGGTTCAGATAGAGGCAACAAAAATGATTAGGGGTATGGAACAGCATCCATACAAGGAGAAATTAGAAAGACTGGGACTGTTCAGCTTTGAACAGCTGTCAACATGTGGAACTCCTTGCCAGGGGATGTTGTATGTTCAAAAAAGAATAAGATAAGTTTATGGAGGATAGCTCCATCAATGGCTATTAATCAAGATGGTCAGACGCTGGGACTGGATGACAGGGAATGATCACTTGATAAATTGTCCTGTTCTGTTAATTCACTCTGAAGCATCTGGCACCGACTACTGTCAGAAGACAGGAAACTGGGATAGGTGGACCATTAGTCTGACCCGGTATGGCTATTCTTATGAGTGTCTTGATTAGCGTTGCATTTCACATATTGCCGGCAATAATATTCCAATTACATTCTACAACTTGCTGATGTGTATTCTTAACTTTATAGGGTTTTAAGCCATCTACCTCTGTTTCATAAAAGAATGTAGTCCTTTGTGGCTCTAATGTCTGTAAGTCTAATTTAGTGTCCAAATCTCACTCATTTTCACTAGTTCCCCATTTGTATAGTTTCTGTACTCCTAGGTTCTGGCATATTTTCTTACCTTTATTTCTTGGGCTATTTGTATCACTCTCCTTTTGGATGTTTGTTTACTTGGGAGTCCCCTGTATTCTAGCTCATCTCCTGCCTCCCTCTGGATCCTTATTTAATATTGGTTTGTTTTCAGTGGCCTCTAATCCCTGCCATGGTGACCATTTTCTTTCTTTTTTTGCTTTCATTCCTGCTTCATCAACTTTATTATCAAAATCTCTGAGGCTAGTGTTGTACCACTGGCTTAGAAGCTTTACTGGCTCTTCTAATGGGGATGGCAGTCTGTCACCTCTGGAGGCCAGTGCAATATTTTTGTTAGTTTGACTCTCTAAAAGAGGAAATTAAGGTTTTTGAGGCTTTGACTTCATGTCTGTAAACTTCACAAGCTTCTCACAGCTCTCATTGAAATGATCCACCTGCAGTCTACTACTGCTTGTGATTAGTTCATTGATATATGATGCAACGTGGCTGTTCTTCCTAATTAGCCAGAGCACTTATTTCTGGCTGATTAAGCTAGTAGATTCAATGCTATTATAAACCATGTTACGGATAGGACACATGCTGTTATAATACCAGTAGAATTCCTTTGCCATGGGTTAACTCTTTCTTTCTCAGGTGAAAGTACATACACTTGAGCTACATCCTGGTATATGGTATTCTCAGATGAAGTTCTGAATCTTCGCAGGAAGGCCATGCCTAAACTTTACTAGAACATGACGGGTAGAACTCCATGTACTAAATTAAGCTTAATTGCTAGATAAATTGTTCTGGTCTGCTTTCTTTCTAGGTTTGTGTTCATAAATTGACCTTTCACAGTGTTCCAATCATCCTAAGATTTCAGTCACTCGTCCTCTGGATGGATTGCCAATAACTTGTTCACTCCTATATATTCTGATTTTTTTCTCTTTGGCCTCTGTAGTAAATACGCTGCTTCTAATAGCCCCCACAGTGAAGCTTACATCTCAAAGTTGTGAAACATGGGGAATAGAACTCCAGAAACACAGATCTGTACCCCTTAAGGTAGAGAACTCCTCCTTGCACCTATCTGTCAGTATTAAGGCTTATCTCTTCTTTGTGAACCAGTCGGTAGCGAATGAGATAACTAAACTCCTGACGTCTTGATTTCCCCCCCCCCCCTTCACCTGCAATGAAGTAAAGGGTAGTGTTGCCACTTACACATTAGGTAGTATATTGCACCAATGGATTTTTGGTATTGTGAAACCACAGTGGTAAGCACATCAAAATATCTTTAAATAAATTGTAAGGAGTAGTCCATGTCAGTTTAGCAGAGAAATACTTTTAAGGTGTTTGGTTATTATTGTTTAAATCATCTCCTATCCCTAGGTCCTGATAAATTAACTAACACTTCACTTTGAGGATACAGTATTACCAGCTGGGTGCATTTCCCTAATGGTGAATCATCTCTTCCACATTTTTGGAGCAGGGGCACGTGTTCTGAAACTAACCTGCTTACTTCCTATTTTCCAGCTTTCCTCTTAGACATCTCTAGATGCTGAATATATTGAAAGAGAAGAGATACTATCTCAGTTCTGGTTTTGTATCTAGAGCTGAACTTCCTCAAGGCTTGGGGGTGAAGAGGTAGTGGACAGTGGTAGTTCAGGCTGATGATAACGACATACTTACCTAACTTTTTATCACTCCTATGAAGTGTGGCAGTAGAGAAAAGAGCCTACCACACCATCTTTCAGAGCTCCACTTTTTTTCTTAATTGTTTTAACCGTCCACTCCCATGGCATGTTCATTATTCTTCTGGCTAAACTGGACAGGATTTAATTCTTCAGCCCCCACCAGGACTATTAATTTGGCACTAAGGGCTGTGAGTAGCCTGGGAGAACTACATCTACAGCACTTCAAGCTCCAGCCAACCCATAAAGTGAGACCCTTAAAAACAAAAGCATCTCCTGAATAAATGTCCAGGATGTTGCCATTAGGATGACCCCGATCAATAACCCCTTCTTTTAATTGATGGATTAAATTTGTAGTCTTTATTTGGTGCTGCTTTTTGCCTTATTTTATTTTTTTAAACAATGATTTTTCAACTTGTGACTTTCCAAAAGTGTATTATTAGCAATAAATATTAAGAGAGACTTTTCAGTTTTCTCTTTTATTTTTAGCATTGTTCTCCTACAGGTAACTTTACTTGAGAGGTTTTCCAGTTCAGTGTGCAATCTGAATTTTGAAGAATTTTCCATGGTTTAATTTTTTTTATTAAGATGGAATAGGATATGAGAGTAGAATATGAAATTGACCTCTGCACAATCTTCGCCATCCTATAAACTTACCTACATCCCTTCTTATTTGAGAATGAAATGGATTAGATGGGTATAACAGGAAGGTTAGAGACAGCCATCAGTCTATGCTAAACCTGTGTTCTTTTTATTAATCAAGGGTTTGTGCATAAAAATGCTTATTTTAAGTTGATCTCTGCAAACAGGAGTAATTTTTTAAAAAGAAGTCTGTCTATAGTTTCTTTTAACTCAAGTTAAAATGTTTATCACAGTTTTTCCTGTTAAAATATTCCCTATAACAAAATGCCACAAGACACCCCAAGCTACTTTAGACAGCTTATTATGTGGTTCACTTCAAAGTTGTGACACTTTGGCTTGAAGTCTTTTTCATTTTGGTTCTTAGCTTGGATAGCATTGAATTCAGAGCTTCAAATGCTTTTTCTACTATGAAATTGCTCAAAATAAGTTTTTGTTTCTATCTGAATCTTGTAGCATAATAGGATTTGATTAAGCTTTCTTTTCCATGAGGTCCAAAGGTTTTTTGCTTAGTTTCTTCAAAGATGTATTTGCACATTCCACTTGCTGCTTATATTGTTTCTGGTAGAGTGGCAAGGTCTCTTGTCTCCTGTAGTCAATGTTATAAATCTTTTGAGCTAGTTCTTGGGGGAACAGTGACCTACTTGTGATCTCTGCCATCCATTTCCAGCTTTTGGCTTCCACTAGAAGAGATTATGAGAAGATCCAAGAGGAACTGACTCGTCTTCAGATTGAAAATGAGGCTGCAAAAGATGAGGTGAAAGAGGTTCTTCAGGCCCTGGAGGAATTAGCTGTCAATTATGACCAGAAATCACAAGAAGTGGAGGACAAGACCCGAGCCAATGAACAGCTGGCTGATGAACTGTCACAGAAAACAGTAGGAGCCTTGCTGGTTATTCCTCTATCTGATGTCTGTTTTTTACATGCAGTTTATCATTGTCAAAAAAGACTGATTTTTAGGGAGATGAAAAAGTTTTTGAGGCATTCCAGATACCCACTAGTCTGTACCAATTTATAAATCTTTTATTAATATTCTAGTCAAGTATATTACTAGCTGTTGTTGCTAAAAACTGACGTAGAGAAGCCATTAGAAGGCCAACATTTGCCAAGAGTTACCTCTTGTATCGCCCATCTTGAAGAATAAAATTGTGGTAGACTCTGATACTACTGTGTGGTAATTGTTGGCAGATACTTGCATACCACACTCAAAATATAATGGTAATTTGTAGGAGCAAAGCACAATAGTAATGTTCTTTCTAATGACTAGACTTTCTTCTCAGCAGCTGTTAGCTTTATTCTCTCTTTGTTCTTCCAATATTCTGGTATGTAGATCTACTTTGTCACTACAGTGTCTCAACATCACTCGCTAAGGGTACATCTAAGCTTCAGGCTGTCAGTGTAAATTCCAGCTCAAGGAGACATACCCACACTAGCTCTGATTGAGGTACCTGCGCTCTAAGAATATAGTCAGCGTTGGGAGTGGTGGGATGGGCTAGCTGCCCGAGTACAATCCTATCCAAGATGCTAGGTATGTACTCAGGGCAGCTAACCCCTCCTACCGCTCACATTGCTACAGCTACACTCTATTTTTAGGGCTCTAGCTTGATTGGAGCTAGCATGGGTATGTTGCTTCAAGCTGAAATTTATCCAGTTAGTAGTGTAAGTCTACCCTAAAACTGCCAGGTTGGTGAAAATCTCCCTCCTTCACCCCTCTCCCTTCAAGGAGGTTGGAATAATCTGCATCTTGACAAGTCCCACCAGAATGTAACATAACTGTTTCTTTTCCCTGACTTCTCTGGCTGCAATAGAGAAAACTTAGCATTGGGGATGAAGTAAGAGTGCAAATATTTACAAGAACATTTTGTATTCACTCATTTCTTATTCTCTTCTCCCATGACACACACCTTAGCTTCTTGGATGTGATCAAATTACATCACCTACTATATCCTAGTCTACAAGAGTTTCAAATCTAGATTTGGTTTAATCTAGGGTTAACCAAAGGGTTAGGCAGGATAGACTCTGGAGCATGTGATATTCATGCCTATTTGGGTCATTGTCAGGTTCTGATTTCCATTATTTTGTAACTGATACCAACAATATTGATTTCATGTTGGTAATGTTTTTAACATTATATTAGCAATTTTCATTTTACTGTGATATTTGCTAAAAGGCATACTGGCTGTCTGCTGAGGACACTGGTGATAAGGACAGGCAGTTAGATAGAAGGCATTACTGTACAAACACTAGAAAGATGCAGATGTTGGTGTGTTTAATATGTAACTTGGATGTCAGACTCTAAGTGAATTCTGCAAAAGGATGAATAAAATAAATAATCCTGTAGCCTGAAAGCCATAATTGAACAGCCTGTACCATGGAATGACACTGAAACAAGGGAAAATGAAATGTGGGGTCACAATTATACCTCTATCAAAGGGGAGACATAAAAACAACCATATAAAGACAATCTTTTAAATGTAGAAATAGGAAAACTGACCTATGTGGGTTTGTTATGTTCAGAGTATGAACTGTCAGTTTTCTGAACTATAGTTGCTGTTCTATATAAAGGGAATCATTGGACAGGTTTGTAATCCCATCTCTTAAATCTTTTCCAGACGGCTTTGACAGCCACCCAACGAGAGCTGGGTCAGTTGCAGGAACTCAGTAATCATCAGAAAAAGAGAGCTACAGAGATCTTGAACTTACTGCTTAAAGATCTGGGAGAGATTGGAGGAATCATTGGTACCAATGATGTTAAAACGGTAAACCAGATCTTATGTTGCTTTTTTCAAAAGACTATAAAGATGTAGTTCTGAGGATGGGTGGTATGGGTATTTATAGCCTCAACCTTTCACCTCTGTAGTCTGATCTTTAAATCCTCCTTGGATCACAAATTAAAATAATTTGTTTTGGTTTTGGTGGATGTTTTTCTAGGTCATAAAACCACCATGCAGCTTACGCAATCTATTGTGATAGGCGCTCTCTGTTCTTGAGAAGTCAAGGATTTGTATTAGCACCCGTTCACCAGATCAGGACAGAGTCATGTGAGGAGAAATGTTTGTGGCTTATCATTTAAACACTGGCTGAATTTAGAAATTTCACAAATTTTCAGGGAAATCAAAGTATTGGTGACAAACTCAAGTCTGTCAATTTCCAGTATTGGTGAATTTTTCTGATTACCCCATAAATGTCAGCATTGCTGTAGCATACGCCTGACTATAGCCAATGTAGGAGAGGAAACTTATTGATGGTTTCTTCTTCTGTGGAATAACAAAGTGGAAAATAAATGAATGCTATTGACAAAGTAGAACCCTGGGAGTGGAAATGTTTCTGGAGATACCTGAAATCTTGCGCCACTCAGTGCTTTGAAATTTGCATGCTGACTGGCTCCTCTGAATACAGACAGCTGGCCAAGTTCTTCAAGGTTTTCATTTCTCCCACTATAGATAAAGGAAATTTTAACAATTGGAAACGGTATTTTAATGGCCATTAGCTAAAACTGTGCATCAGGTAACTGAACAAACTATTCACTGTAGGTGATATACAAATTCTCTTTACACTGTTGACCATGTCACTTTTTTCTTTTGAAACTAAAAGTTATGTCTAGTTGCTAGACCACTCTGGCAAGTTTGCATGAGACAAATCTATTTCCAAGTAGTATTTCATGTTGTCTTTTTAGTGTACTAACTTTCTCCTTTTTTCTTCACTTGGAATATTGGACCTGGCATCTTACTTTTTAAACTCTTTCCCCATACTTCAAGGATAAAAACAAGTATGTGTCGCTGGATACTCTGTCCAGGATATACCCCTTGGACCTGATCCTGAGAGTTGTTGTGCACTTGCCTCTCTCTCACTGAAGTCAAAGGGATTTGCAAGTGCTCAATTCCTCTCTGATTACAAAGGATATGATCTTTGTCTGTCTGGCAATGTGTTTCTTATGACACGTCCCGCATCATTCTTCCTCGGAGTATGAACTGTTCATTTAAGATTTGCTAGAAGGCATGTTTGGGTAGGGGAGGGAAAGGAAATCCATGCTTGCTGAGGAATTCCTTGCTCAATGAACTGAGAGAAAACTGGGCTCCTGGAATTCTGCTGTTATCATTGGATTCCACAGGTTCTGAATGTTCCGTAGTGTATTAGTTTATATTAAAGTATTTGATAATTCTGGAAATCTAGCTGTTGCAATCTCAAAATAAGCAAAATAAACGGTCATGCCATTTCAGTTTTTGGCTGATACAAATAGTCAGTAAATCTAGGGTTGATATAAGATTACAGGGAGCTCTGTCCAAATTAATGTGATCTGATCTGGAAGTTTTTTAACCATTTTTTTCCTAGTAGTACAAGAGTGAATCTTGCATAAGATGTTACAGGAACCCCTGGTGGTCATGTAATTGTATATGAAATTATATTAAAGGGTACAGTACTTGAAAATAGATGTTTACCATTTAGTGGAGGCTTTGTACTAATTAAGAAGCCAGTTTTCAGTGTAAACAAGTAACAATGGAAGGTGCTTTATAATGTCACTTTAAAAAGGGAAGTTCCTGGCCTCTCCAGCAGCATCGGAAAGCTCTTCTGCAATGTGTCACTGCAATTAGAGCAAGTGTTCTAAATTATTCCCACTTTTAATGTTGAGTCATTGGATCAGTGGTTATAACCTGAGCAGGAAGACTTAACTTTTGGCCTTTGTCTGACTTTTATCCATGAAGTTTCGGAGAGATTGAGTGATATGACATTTTGGAATGTAAATGGGAAAAAATCCAAGCCGGTGTACCCAGGACTTGTGAGTTGTGCTGTGTATTACTGAGATCTCCTAGCTCTAGACAACTGGTTCACTAGTAGAAAGTTTTCTGCATTGGCTATTTTCTTTTATAAGCCTGCATTAAGCAATGCAACTCTTTGTGTGTTTAGTTAGCAGATGTGAACGGGGTAATCGAGGAAGAGTTCACCATGGCACGGCTGTATATCAGTAAGATGAAGTCTGAGGTGAAATCTCTGGTGAACCGCAGCAAGCAGCTGGAGAGTGCCCAGATAGACTCCAACAGGAAGATGAATGCCAGTGAGAGGGAACTTGCAGCCTGCCAGCTCCTCATCTCACAAGTATGCCTCTTTTCTCCTCCTCCTCCTCCTCCTCCTCTTTGGCAGAAGTCTCACTGATTTACTCTCTTCTTCCTTGAAATCTCCTGCCTCCACCCCCAACCTAATTAAACATGCTACTTCTCAATGATGAGATCATGCCTGCTTGGCTGTAGATTTCTATCTCCCTCATACTGTAAAGTACAGCTTATCCACACATGTTGAAGAAACAACTTTATTTCTGCAACTCTATACCTTTAACACTCTGCCTTTAACTTAAAAAATGACATGCAAATGAAATTAACAAAATTAATATCCAGTTCATTTGTAAAACATGCTGGGAGAGGCATTCATCCCATTAGCAAATATACAGTATAGTATAGGGGTCGGCAAACTACGGCTGTGTTTGGCACGCTAGCCAATTCTGAGTGGCACGCAGCTCCCTTCCGCAGTCCCAGCCCCACTCGGCCCCGCCTCGCCCACCGCTCTCCCCTGCGGGGGCAGGAGGCAGAAGCTTGGTTCTGCGGCAGCCAAGCTTCCCTTCTCCCCCATTTCTTCCCCCAGCGTGGTGCTTTCCAGCCCCTCCTCCTCTCCTTCCCTGGCCAATCAGCTGATGGCCCTAGCGAGGGGGAGGGGGAAGAGCGGCAGCATGCTCCCTGCTCCGTAGAGGACGCAGAGAGAAGTAGGGACGGAGCTTGGGGGAAGGGGGTGGAACAGGGCATATCCCTTCCAGCCCCCTGCCCTGAGCCGCTCAGGGCAGGGGGTTGGGAGCACCCCCACGAGCCGAGCATCCCAGCCTTTTGCTCTGCACCCCCCCACCCCAACACACACCCATCCCTCTGCCCTGCACCCCCACAGCCCCAGCTGTCTGCCCTGAACCCCCCCACCCCAACACACACACAGCCTTCTGCCCTGCACCCCCCACACTCCCCAGCCCTCTGCCCTGAACCCCCCACACCCCAACATACACCCAGTCTTCTGCCATGAACCCCCTCCCCCAGCCCTCTGCCCTGACCCCTGAAACACCCCCCAACCCCAGGACTGGGTCCCGGTTAATAGAATCCCAGGCTGGCAGTGAGCTGAGCAGGCTGGTGGCGTAAGATCAGCATTTTAATTTAATTTTAAATGACGCTTCTTAAACATTTTGAAAACCTTGTTTACTTTACATACAATAGTTTAGTTATATAATATAGACTTATAGGAAGATACCTTCTAAAAACATTAAAATGTATTACCGGCACGCGAAACCTTAAATTAGAGTGAATAAATGAAGACTCGGCACACCACTTCTGAAAGGTTGCCGACCCCTGGTATAGTATATGAAATGATACTGTTAACACTATAGAGACTGGTGCCTTATAATTCTGAGCAGCAGGGTTTCCTGGTGACTGTTGTGTGACCAGAAAAAGAGCTTGGAGAATGCCCCTCTGGGTCAGACTTTTTGTGATCCTAAAGGGGAGAAAGGAAAGGAAATGTGCTGAATGTCAGCTACTGCCAATATGTTGGGGTTTTGTTGATTCCACATGGTCCCCATGTTCCCTGATTGTGGGGAGGAATTGAGAGTCCACCACATGTAATTTGCTGGCACTTAGTCTGAAAAAACTGGAGTTTATCATTAAAATGTAAGTAGGGACAGACCCAGTTTTGCAGTTGCTGTGGCTCTCCAATCCATTGAACTTGCTGTAGATCTTGATAAGGAAAGGCAGAAGTTGTAGCATGCTTCTAAATGTTCCAGAAAGACACTAGACCAATTTGTGGCTGGATAGATCGTTTGTTCAGAAATGTGAAATGAACCATGCATGTGAATGATCTTATCCCAGGGCTTTTTTTAATCAATAAAATTGTATACTGGAGTCTGGTATTACTTAACAGTTACATAGCACTTTTCATGTTCAAAGCACTTAACAAATGTTACCTAATTATTCCCCTCCACATCCCTGTAAAGATAGAGAATCTGAGGCAAAAAGGTTAAGTGGCTTGCCAGAGGCTGTTGAATGAGGCGGGATTAGAAGTGGGAGTGGAACTCACTACTGTGCTGAGACTGATGGTCTACACCTCTCTTCTGGCGTTTGAATGCTTTTAGTGCTGTGTGGAAACCAACCAGATTAATTCTTTCAAGCATGAGAACTTTTTTTCTTGTCATTCTGGGAGCCCTGTGAATAAGACCATGATGAAGTTCCCTCTGTATTTAAGCCTACAAGGAAACTTAGTAACAGTTAACAGAGGTTTGAACTGTTTAATTGAGCCCTTAAAATTGAGTATCTCTGCCATGTGCTGCTCTAATTCCACACTTTGGGGAATGAGCATTCCAAACGCTTCTTGTCAAACTTAGTAATCTAGCAGACTGTCATCATGATAGATGTGGCATTTGACATGTACTTTTCATTGAGAACTCTGTCCTGAGAGGTACTGAACTCTTTCAACTCCCATTAAGGTTAGGAGGTACTCGGCACCTTTCAAGCTTTTGCCCTTAATACGGAAATATAATGTGAACTCAAAAATCTAGACCTCTTCTCCATGCTGAGGCAGGTCTTCTTAAAATGAAATGATCTCATCAGTAGAACTGTAATAGCTCCCAACACAGGCCCCTCTTAACTCAGAAATTAGGAATAGAATTTGTTTCAAAATAAAATATATTTTGTTCTTTTTACCTTTGAAATGTGTCAGCTGCTATTTTTATTAAAGTGACCTTTCTTGTTTAAAGACGTGCTAACAAAAAATAGGAGCAAATGATCAGTGTTGCTATTGACCAACACGTCTGGCATCCTAGTAGTACAGCTTGAGATGCCCAGGAAGCTACTCAATTATGTATTCCATCCTAATGTTAAATTAATTTGACTTTAAAATATTGCTGCTGGTTGATAACAAGCTGGTCCTGCATTCCATATGGTATTGTGGAAATACTTGTCATGCTGCATAGTGTTAACCACAGGCCACAAAGAGTTAAGATTGTGTTGGTGTTACATCTATCGTAGATCTTGTACAGCACATCCACCTAGTAGGTAGCTCTGGATGCAGAGAGCTTTCACAAGTCCCTAATCTTTATAGGAAGAGAGCACCTGAATTTCTAAATTACAAGCTTTACCATTTATATCTGCTTATTGTTCACTTTTTTTAAAGCATGAAGCAAAGATTAAGTCCCTTACAGACTACATGCAAAATATGGAACAGAAGAGAAGGCACCTAGAAGAGTCACAAGACTCGCTTAATGAAGAGCTGGCCAAGTTACGTGCTCAAGGTACTGTACTTAAAATAGGGTAATTAATTGTGGGGGGCCTCTAGTCCTAAACTTTTTACCTCTACAGCCTAGAAAATCAAGTTCTATCCAACTGGCACAATGACAACTCTTCTGGGGATCTTGTATTTTGTTGTGTCTTTCCTTGCAAATAATGGTTGCCCCGCCGACCTGCTATTCATTCCTCCCATTACTAGAAGGATGACACAGCTGAGCCAGATTGGATAGTCGGGATTTTAATTCACTTGCCTAATCCTAGACATTGCTCAGGGCCTCTTTGAAGCAAAAGCAAACTCTGAAGAGGATGCATGGATGTAGCTAATGGGAAACCTGAATGTGCAAACTTGACAACAAATGATTTCCCCCATCCTCTTAATAAATTGTCCTGCATGCTTAGTATTCAGTCATAGAACAGTACAACTGAGTCAATATCACAGAGTTCAGTGACTTGCAGTACACACTGTGCTTGTTATGAAACTCAAAGTTAAGCCACAGCAACCTAGTTCATGCAGTTGAAGGAGCATCAGGCCCTCCTGGTATTGTAATATTCTTCGAGTCCAGTCCAACTGGAATAATCCCCCTAGTTGCTGACCCATACAAGCCCTGTGGGTTGCCTGCTCTACAACTGGGGAGACTGTGCCCTGTTTGATCCTGGGTGAAATGCTCCTTTTGTAGCTGCTACGTTACATCCTGCAAATACATGGGCTTCGTTTTATGGATTGCAAATTAGGTTTTTGTGACAACATATGCAAAATTTATTGAAAGAGCAATTCTCTCTAGTGTTCTTAAGCCTCTGTAGCACACACTGCCACTGTGGGTCCTGATTTCCACCATACACCTGCCAACCCAGAACATCACCCCATATTCCTTGTTCGGGGTCCCTTTGTAGTCCAGGAGCAGCAGGCTGTGTCAGAGAATTCATTATTTAACGTTCTGGCAAGTTGTGTTTTGGCTCCATCTTCAGGCTTCCCCATCTATTCCTAGGGGTAGGTGTGGCATCAGATGCTTTGGGTCCTCTGAAAAGGTAGAAGAAAAGGATGGAAGTCACCAAGGCGTAAGGACAGTGGGAAGGGTCACAAGTAGACATGAGGATGCTGGGAATGGGGAGGAGTTGTAGGCATATGGGGGGTATGACCTGGTGATAAGTGGAGAAGGTGATGGATGGGTTATCCACATGTCACTTCAGATAGAGCCCTGCCTAGCCATATGTGAGTCTTTCAACAAATGACTGTTAGTGTGCCCATTTATTTTGTTACCATTAAAAATGTATCGGAGATGGGTAATGTGATATTCTTGAATTGAGAGCTGAAGTTCTCTGTCTGCTTCTGGAAAGAAAAAGCTGTTGGAGTGATTTTTTTTGGTAATGGTTTCAGATTCAGTGTGTTGAGTAAGTCTCTGGTTAATTCTTAACTTTTTTTTTTTAAACTCTTAACAGAAAAAATGCATGAAGTCAGCTTCCAGGATAAAGAGAAGGAGCATCTGACCCTTCTTCAGGATGCAGAGGAAATGAAGGTAGCATTGCAGGCCACAATTATAGATTTTCCTCACCAAGGACACTTGTCAAACTGACAATTAGGTCTAAATTCTGCTTTCGGATGCACATGTGCTGCCCAATCACTTTTAATAAACTTTTATAATCTATCAGAGCCATAAACTTCCATTGGGAAACCTACATGCCACGTAGGAGTGACTTTCCTGATTTGAAAGGGAAGAGCTTGATAATGTTGATAAAGTAAATTTGTGGGGGAAAAAGGTACGTTGTAGCCAAAATATGGTTGGATGGTTTGGAAGTTGAGCTAACTTCAAAAGGTGAAAAGATTCAGTTGAAAGATTTGTACAAATTTAATCAAAAATTTTAGTAAATCCACTTCTTCATTTGAACCCAGGAGAGAAATTCAGTGCCTAATATAATACACCTCTACCCCAATATAACGCGACCCGATATAACATGAATTCGGATATAACGCGGTAAAGCTGCGCTCCGGGGGGCGGGGCTGCGCACTCCAGTGGATCAAAGCAAGTTCAATATAACACGGTTTCACCTATAACGCGGTAAGATTTTTTTGGCTCCTGAGGACACCATTATATTGAGGTAGAGGTGTACTTTTAATTGGAAATGGTTTCCTTACCTACACACACAAAAATGAGCCTGATTCATTCAGCCTGCATTACTTCAGTTTTATACCAGTAGAAATCTATTGAAGTAAATTAGTTTAAGTGTCAAGTATCAGAGGGGTAGCCGTGTTAGTCTGAATCTGTAAAAAGTCTTGCATCTGAAGAAGTGAGGTTCTTACCCACGAAAGCTTATGCTCCCAATACTTCTGTTAGTCTCAAAGGTGCCACAGGACCCTCTGTTGCTTTTTAGTTTAAGTGGTGAATCAGGCCTTATGGATCAATGTGATTTTTATACTAGAATTTAATAAGGAAAGGCCAGATCATATTTAAACAATTGCCCAATCATCTGGAAAGAACCTCCTAAATATGACCTAATGAATTATAAAGCCAAAACACATTTTCTGATATTTATCCTTCCAGTTTGCAAGTAGAATGCAAGGAGGAAATATTAAGCAATAATGTAGAGAACTGGTATTTTTTTTTAATGAGGATTACAGTTTGTGTGAAGTGGGGGGAAAATCCTGTGTTTAACAGGGATAGTAACTGAACTTCAAAAGTTTGACCTCGGATTCAAAAACCTAAATTAATGATTAAATAGCGATGCAGAATTATTCCATGTCTGGTGTGAGGGAAAAATGTCCTATGTAACATCAAGCCAAAAAGAGAGAGAATAAAAATATAGCTTTCCCAAGTACTTGAAATATCTCTAGCTCTAGGAGTTCGGCAGCAATGTCATGGGTAAGCTGCTTCCCCCCCACTACACCCTGTAGGTGTTCTTTGTCTGCACAATTAAAGCAGTAAAAAAATTTTTTCCTGGTAAACAGATGGGTACAATGGTATAGAAGGTGGCAGGAACAGCTGTAATTCTTGGGGTATGCTTAGTAACACACACCTGCCATCTTCCTGTACATGTTCCTTGCAAAGCCACAAAAATAGAAATCAGGGCTTCCCCACATAAGACAGATGCATAGTCATGAATCTAGCACTCGGTGCAATAGATGGTACCGCGCTGTCTATATAAATCAGTATATTGAGTAAAGTTCTGATGTGATTTAGTTTTTAAATCTAAAACTATAGGTTTGACTTAGTTTGTATGTACAGAAAAGAGAGGATTAGGCATTAGCAAAAGCAGATAAACTATTGAAATACACCATTTCTGTTTTTCAAACTGCAGAAAGCGCTGGAGCAGCAGATGGAGAGTCACAGGGAAGCCCACCAGAAACAGCTCTCCAGGCTACGAGATGAGATTGAAGAGAAGCAGAAAATCATTGATGAAATCAGAGAGTATGCTTGCTCATTGTTTCCCTGTCATTTAGCTCTTTTCTATACTGTTCTAATGACATTGTAAGATTGTTCTTCCATCCATACCTATGTATCTCAGAGTTCTACTAGCACTTGCTGGCCTTAGAAACCAGCATGTACAGGTACCCTATATAACTATTCTGTACTGATTTGAAGATAAAGGGACAGAAAAGTATAGAATATTATGGATTAAACTGTCCTTTTCCTTGTTTTGTATCTACTTCAATAAAAAGAATTGTGGAGGGGAGGAAGAAAGACACAATAATGTTATGCCTAAAGGCTTATAGATAATAGAAATAGTAGATGAGAACAAATTGGAAAAATAAAGACTCTGAACACCTGTCATGGTGACTGGTCCTGCCACAGCCTTTCTCGTTCTTCAAACAACTACTAGCCAGTAAACTCCAGCTGCTTCCTGTTACAGCACTATGGGTGTGTTTTCTAGGCATCACCAGTTTCAGTATATATCGGTTAATGAAGTACCCCGAAAACATACTGAAGCCAAGTCTGTACATCTAGTGCATGATTCTGCACTGGAATTCTTTCTCAATAGAATTATGATGTAAAGTACAATGTGGGGCACTGTGCTCCTTACTGCTATACCCTTGGTTCTGTAAACAATTAAATCTGTCTCATCCCAATGTAATGCTCATTTTCCACTGCATTTATAAAAGGGATAAGGCATGATAACAGAAAAATGAGAAATGTGAAAACAGAATAGTTTTGGAAGTACAGGTTGTGCCCTTGAGGTATAAAAAGGGTATGTGGTGGGAGGGGACAAGAGCTGTTTGTATGTTTTGTTTCCCCAAAATATTTAAATGAAGGCTATTATTCCAGTTAATGATCCTTCATGGTTAGTAAAAATACCAAACTCTCTCAGTGGAACTGCAGGTTCATTCTCTGTGGGTAACTCTGTTCTGAATGTGAAGGTTTCTCTAAGTGTTTTACCTACAATGGTCTGTATCAAGCTGGCGAGATTTTCCCCCTTCTCATTTCAGTATGAACCAGAAGCTGCAATTGGAACAAGAGAAATTGAGCTCTGATTATGATAAATTGAAAATAGAGGATCAGGAAAGAGAAATGAAACTGGAAAAGCTCATGTAAGTTTACAGTCTCCTTCTCTGATTTCTTTAAGCTTTATTTCTTGTATATTGTCATACTTACGGGCTAGCTGCACCTCTGATCCCTTTCTGATCTCTTTGAGTGCACCTGCTCAGGTGATAGGCCTTATCTGTCTTGGGGTGAAATCACACAATTCTTCCATTCTGAGATTGTTACCCTTTGTATACCAGCCACTTAGAGGGGAAGGATGGTATAGTGGTTAGGACACCGGCCTAGGACTCGGTGGGGGGGCATAAATTCAGTTCCCTGTTCTGCCAACAGACTTCTTGTGTGACCTTGGACAAGTCACTTTGTCTGTGTTGCCTCATTTGCCCATCTGTAAAATGTGGATAATAGCACTTGCCTACTTCCCAGGGGTGTTGTGAGGATAAATACACTAAAGACTGAGGTGCTTGGATATTATGGGAATGGAGAAGGCCATATAGGTACCACAGAAGATGGAATATTACCCAGCAGATCCATTTGGGTTTCAGGCACCTGTTTCCTTCTTACAGGGACAAGTGACACAGTGACCAACAACCTTCTTAAAACAAAGCATTTTTATTTAACAATTGGATCAAAGCATTAGAGAAAAGCAGATTTTAAATCAACAGCATGTAAATATGTCTATCTTACCTAAAGTATTACCATCCCATAATGGCAACCGAGGCAGGCCTAGCTTCTTCGTACACCTGCACAGTCTGTGTGTGTCTGTCTGGTTCCCCATTTATATCCTCAAGAGAGTCCTTTTTAACCCTACAAGGATTCTTTGTTTTCCAGGAGGCCACTTCAAGTCTTGGCCAGCTTTGAACCATCCTGGTCAGACCAGTTCTGTAGGTTGTCCAGGACTATGGCAGAGTCACCAGAGATAATATTTATGGTGTTGTCCCTTAACAACTCTTAAGTGGAAGCTGACCATCTTGAGCCATGTCTTCCTTCCTGCCTGACTCATCCCAGATTGTCTCCTAGTGAGAAGCATTTACACCAAAATACTCATACAGAAGACATCATCCCAATAACCAGGCTACCCTACAAATTACAGGGCACACCACATTGGTTATGTCATGTTTTTTTGTTGTTTTAGTATGTGCCAAAATAAGTGTTTCAGAGCTCTAGTTTTGTTACCTTGTGCAAGGAGATAAACTGAAAATGTCTTGCTCGTTGCAAGATTGCAGATTGGCTTTTTGTACTGTAAAAACAAACAATCTACCAGTAACAAAACCACCTAGTTGCTTATTTGGGCTTTTTCTCAGACTTTCCTGAAAATATAGAAGATTTAAATTTTCAAATACAGTTACAAGAGATGCATGTCAAAATGGAGATGGTGGCCCAGTCATTACTGCTGAAAAAGCCTGCACATATGTGTGCAGTTGGGTAATTGCATGTGCAATTTATTTAGATGTGCAAATGTGGGCACACCTGTTCCATCCAAATCTGAAAACTTTGACTGATGCTATTCTGTTTTATGTTCTTTTATTTTCATGATTTCAGTATGTTGTTTGGCTTACATAATGGTCTCTCTTTTTAGACTGCTTAATGATAAAAGGGAACAAGCAAGAGAAGATCTTAAAGGGCTGGAGGAAACTGTGGTATGTTATAACTAAAGCATCAGCTTTTTTGCAAGGGCTTAGGCAGTGATTTGTTGCCAGCCTTTTTGTATGTGCTTGTTGCCTACAATGTTTTTGCAAGAAAATGACCAGCTTAGGTGAGAAATAAGTTTTAAAAAGTAGTATATTTCCAAACTCTTCTTCTGTCGTGAACTTGATTTGAATACGTTTAGGATCTGACCGAACCCACTTTTGCCCATATCTAGGTTACACCTTATTTCTAAATTTCCTAAAGTTATGTTACTGATCTGTTTACTTATCATCCTACATATACTCATCTCAATGGCTCATTCTACAAGTTTTTCAATATTTGATATTTATGATTTAATGTCATAACCAATGTATTACATTAATACATTTAAATTGCGTTTCTCAAAGATGTTAGTACTTTATCACTGTGCAATCAGCATAATCCTGTATAAAATGCATTATGCTCTGCAATCAGTACTGAAAGGACACTTCTTTTGAAGAACTAGTGCTGTCTTCCGATCAATGCTATGAAATCTTCTTGTGAAAAACTTTGACTTTGTGCAATATACAAGACTTTTGGAAGAGGTAAAAAGGCTGGTTGAAACAATAGTGATTTTCTTCTTGATTACAATATGAGTGAATTAATTGTCCTACTCTACTTGGCACTGGCGAGGCATTAAGTGGAGTCAGAGGTGAAAGTAAGCCGGTATGCCGTACCGGGGTGGCCCGGCTTCCCCAGGCGGCAATTTAAAGGGCCTGGGGCTCCCAGCAGCGACTGCCAGAGCCCCGCCGCTGGAGCCGTGGGGTAACGGCAGTGGGGCTCTGGGGGTTATTTAAAGGGCCGGGCTCCCGCTGCCTCTACTGCCCTGGACCCTTTAAATAGCTGCCGGAGCCCCGCTGCTGCTACCCCAGGGCTCCGGGGGCTATTTAAAGGGCAGGGGAGGTAGAAGCAGGGGAGTCCTGGGCCCTTTAAATAGCCCCTGGAGCCCTGTCGCCAGAGCCCTGGGGTAGCAGCAGCAGCCGGGGGCTCAGGCAGCGGTTTAAAGGGCCCGGGGGAGAGGGAGGGCACTTACCGGTGCAGGGTGGGACGGGGCTGGCTCTGGGGGCCAGAGCTGGCCCCAACACAGCCCCGTACTGGTAAGTCCTTATTTCTAGTTTCACCCCTGGGTGGAGTACTGTGTTGAGTTTTGGGTGCCATACTTTAAGAAGATATGGACAAATTGTAGAGAGTCACAAGGAGAGCTACAAAAATGATAAAAGATTTAGAAAAGCTGATGTATGTGGAAACGTTAAAAAATCTGGGTATGTTTAGTCTTAAGAACAGAAGACTGACGGTGACCTGATAAGTCTTCAGATATGGATTTGTGAAGAACGAATCATGTCAAACCAATCTGATAGCTTTCTTTGATAGGATAACGAGCCTTGTGGATAAGGGTGAAGCTGTGGATGTGGTATACCTAGACTTTAGTAAGGCATTTGATACAGTCTCGCATGATATTCTTATCGATAAACTAGGCAAATACAATTTAGATGGGGCTACTATAAGGTGGGTGCATAACTGGCTGGATAACCGTACTCAGAGAGTTGTTATTAATGGTTCCCAATCCTGCTGGAAAGGCATAATGAATGGGGTACCGCAGGGGTCTGTTTTGGGACCGGCGCTGTTCAATATCTTCATCAACGACTTAGATATTGGCATTGAAAGTACGCTTATTAAGTTTGCGGATGATACCAAACTGGGAGGGATTGCAACTGCTTTGGAGGACAGGGTCCTAATTCAAAATGATCTGGACAAATTGGAGAAATGGTCTGAGTTAAACAGGATGAAGTTTAACAAAGACAAATGCAAAGTGCTCCACTTAGGAAGGAAAAATCAGTTTCACACATACAGAATGGGAAGAGATTGTCTAGGAAGGAGTAAGGCAGAAAGGGATCTAGGGGTTATAGTGGACCACAAGCTAAATATGAGTCAACAGTGTGATGCTGTTGCAAAAAAAGCAAACATGATTCTGGGATGTATTAACAGGTGTGTTGTGAGCAAGACACGAGAAGTCATCCTTCCGCTCTACTCTGCTCTGGTTAGGCCTCAGCTGGAGTATTGTGTCCAGTTCTGGGCACCGCATTTTAAAAAAGATGTGGAGAAATTGGAAAGGGTCCAGAGAAGAGCAACAAGAATGATTAAAGGTCTTGAGAACATGACCTATGAAGGAAGGCTGACAGAATTGGGTTTGTTTAGTTTGGAAAAGAGAAGACTGAGAGGGGACATGATAGCAGTTTTCAGGTATCTAAAAGGGTGTCATAAGGAGGAGGGAGAAAGCTTGTTCACCTTAGCCTCTAAGGATAGAACCAGAAGCAATGGGTTTAAACTGCAGCAAGGGAGGTCTAGGTTGGACATTAGGAAAAAGTTCCTAACTGTCAGGGTGGTTAAACACTGGAATAAATTGCCTAGGGAGGTTGTGGAATCTCCATCTCTGGAGATATTTAAGAGTAGGTTAGATAAATGTCTATCAGGGATGGTCTAGGCAGTATTTGGTCCTGCCATGCCGGCAGGGGACTGGACTCGATGACCTCTCGAGGTCCCTTCCAGTCCTAGAATCTATGATTCTATGTTAAGGGCTGTGATAAAGAGGAAAATGATCAATTGTGCTCCATGTCCTCTCAAAATAGGACAAGAAGTAATGTGCTTAATCTGCAACAAGAAAAATATAGGTGTTATATTAGGAAAAACTTTCTAACTGTAAGGACAGTTAAGCTCTGGAATAGGCTTCCAAGGGAGGTTGTGGAATCCCCATCATTGGAGATTTTTAAGAACAGGTTGGACAAACACCTGTCAGGGATGGTCTAGATATATTTGGCCCTTCCTCAGAACATGGGGCTCCTGAGGTCCCTTCCTGCCCTACATTTGTATTAGCCTATGAAGGAGGAGTAGATTGTATGGTAGGTTAACATGCTAGCTTTTTACTTCTGAAAACGGAATCTGAAGGGAAAATAAATCTGGTGGTGTTTCTCATAATCCCAGGTGGACATTGGTGTGTGCCCCCAAACTACCACACAATAGGAAGTTTTTTCTGCTCAACTTTGGAATATCCGAGGTAGTTCAGGAAAGATGTGTTTATTCAGAGCTGTATGGTGAAACTTGTTCAGCCCTTGCCAACAATTTGTCTGGCTCTAGCCAGTTTTGTTTTTCCTTTACCTTCTTGAGCAAAACATTCAAACGTTATCTTTTAAAGTTTTTCAGAACTTCATTTTTTAGTAATTCTTCCAGTTACTGTATAAATTGTTGAATTCAAAATATAATATTTTGCAGAGAGTTAATCAAGAAGCATAATTGCTTACATATTTTGTTAATTTATTTTTTTCCTATGAAGCATAAGGCTGTATTGACCCTGGGAGCAGTCTCAAAAATCAGGCTATTTTTATTTTGGAGCTGAACTTTAGGCACCCAGATTTCATATATAAAATATATATATTTGAGAAACATTTCCTGATTTTTAGAAAAAGTGTTTAACTACCCTCCTGATTTCAGATGAGTTATCTTGCAGCTATACTGCTTGTGAATTCTAAGAATAACCTGTGACGATATTGTCCTATTCAGTGAGTAAGGAGCTCAGTTTTAAGCAATAGGACATGGATATTTTGCACCGACTATATTAGATGGTGTTTTTGTTTAAAATCAAGGACCTACTTAAACTGTTGTACACTCATGCACTCTTTTGTTCCTTCCCATGGCATCTCAGAGGGTGTTGCTGCAGCTATATTAAAATATTAGCAATGATCAAAATTTCAGTCGGTAATTACTGCAGCAGGAGGAAAAATCAAGTAAAACAAATTACATGCAACATGTGCCATTTTAGTCCAAGATCATGGCTTTCTTGTGTGCACAGAGAAGTAAGGGAGTGTAAATCTCTGCAAGCATGGTGTGCCTCCTAGGTCACTGTGTGGTGGAGAGAGCTGTCTCCGTGGGGTTGCTATTTCCCTGTCCTGTGCAGGTAGGTCTCCAGCAGGAGACCTGTCTCCAGCAGGGCTGGAGAATGGGCATAGCCTTGACTTGGCCCCCCACTGACTGCCAGCACAGTTGAGACGGTGTGGTGAGGGAAGTAATCAGGAGCAGATGGCTTAGTTTCAGGATGGAACCAGGGTGGGAATTGGGACTCATGCTGCCCCTTGCTTTGGATAAGAGCTTTGGGGTGAGAATAAACTCTGTCTAGCTCTAAATTACATTTTCCCTTCTGAGAGTAGTAATGTGCATCTGTATGTTTGTATTAGAACAGTGTAAGGTAGGTGTTATGAATACAACAGTATATGTGGATAATTGTACATCAGATTTTTTTTTTTTGGGTGTCTGTGGATAATTGGAAGTAAGCACTTCTATCCGTCCTTTTGCAGTAGCACCTCCTTTTTTGGGTTCAGAATCGCTTTCTAGTTTTCCCCACTAAGTGATAAAGATAAGAAGTGGCAGTCCAAAAGCTTATAGCCTTATCGCTCCTGATTTATTGAGTGGCCAGTTCAAATTTCTGTGTGAGAAGATGACAATAAGATAGAAAAGCAAAGGTTGTACTTATCAACTTGGGGCATATCCTTCATACCAGTGCAACATATAAAAAGTAGAGAATGGGTTGGAATTCACTGTTTATCCAAATGATTATGCACATTTCCTTCCTGTAACTGCTTTCTCTGCCCTTCACAGAATGGGCAAAGGATTAAGACTTTTTGTGCTATGCCTCTCGCATTTCTCTTTGAATAAAGTGGCTCTTATGCTGAAGTTTAGCAAAATTAAGTAGTGTTGAAAGATTAGGAATGAACCTGTGGTATTTATAAGGCACCTATCACCTTGGTATCTAAGTGCCTGTATAATGTCACCATCTTTCAGTGCATAGGTTTGGTCAGCAAAATTGTCATAGCATGAATTCAAGGCTCAATGATTTAAGTGTCATTTAATAGCTGGGGACGTTACCACAGCCAGCTTTTGAGACTGTCTTTCTGGTTGGTTTATTTTTTTCTTCAGTGTGTTAGATGTGTTTTCAGAGAGAACTTCACTGCAGACACGTAGCCAAAAACAATGAACTATGGGGATGTGACTGAGTGAGACAGAAGATATACAAACAAGGGTTTAGGTTTTTTGCTAATTACAATTGCTTGCTTTTAGTCACATGAACTAAGCCTTAATTCGTTGTGATGGTTCCTCCTTCCCCCCTTTCCATCCCTCCCCCCCGTTTTACAATCAGTTCAATTTTGGCTGATGTGAAATGATTATGGACAGTAAAGTGAGGTGTGATAGAGGTACTGTTTCACACTAGATAATCACCTTTGTGAAACCATCAGATTTCCACACACCAATTACATCCCAAATTCATGCCCTTCTGTCAACTGATGCAATTCATCAATTTAAAGTTACTTAAACAGTAATGATATATGTATGTTTTCAAGCATACCTGCATATATACTTATAGATAATGTACTCTACATGTTCTTATGTGAGGAGAAATTTTACAACAGTGTCTGCAAAATTTTACTGACTTTTTGTTTAAATTCTATTTCCAGGCAAGAGAACTTCAGACCCTCCACAACCTACGAAAACTCTTTGTTCAAGACCTCACCACTCGAGTCAAAAAAGTAAGTTCAAATATTACTTGGATTTTATTTTAACACAATCTACCCCCTTTCCCCAGTAAAAATATTGCCAGGCTATTGTATTGCGTAGTGTATATAATTCCTGATGTAAATTCAGCAGACTTGTAATTTATTTATCAATGTTCTTATACCATGCCCAATTACCTTGGTTTCTGGGAGCCTGAGAGCTTGCTGGTTGTACTTTGGGGGAGTGAGATTTGAAGTGCTTTCAGCTCTGTCTAGGAAAGTTGAATTCTGCTTCAGCTCCTGTTTTTGAGGCTTTTCCCTCTAACTAGTTATTCAGTGAAGTGGGCTGATCTCACTTATCAGTTCAGTTACTGACTCAGAGTTTAGTGAACCAGAACTGACCCAAACCCACACCTAAAACTTGTGCTGACCTGGGCCGTAATTATGGGCTGTGGTTCTTTTTTATGGTTCAAAACTCCTCATCCTTTCCCCAGGCAAAATAAATTTGAGAAATTCATTGTGCACCTCCGACAAATGATTTTTAGCAGAATTTAAGGTATTTTTTTATCACAGACAAACTGAAATTTTTATCAACATGAAAGCTAGTCAAAAGGCTGCATGGCGCTCCCCTTTCTGGATCCTTAAGGTTTTTTTGTGAAGGTTTTTATTTGTTTAATTTCCATATTGAGGAAATGTAGCTGTTGAGAACACAAAATGAACAGAAAAAGCAATGTCTTTTTTGACCTTTTGTTGAGAAGTAGTCTCCCTTTGGGGAGCTTACAAGACCCCCCAAAACCCTAGCTTTTCCCTCTCCCTGGGTTCAAAGTCTTCGCTCTAATTCTATAATTTGCTCTCTGTACAGAGTGTTGAACTGGACAGCGATGATGGAGGAGGAAGTGCTGCTCAGAAGCAGAAAATTTCCTTTCTTGAGAACAACCTGGAGCAGCTTACAAAGGTTCACAAACAGGTGGGACTAATACCTCTGGCTTCGATTTTAGCAGACACTCTTTAAAAAGAAAGTGGGCTAGTCTGGTAGTTTGTTTTCTTCAGTTAATTTTTAACCATGGTCTTCGCTGAAATTCTAGCCATAGGAGAATCCTGTTTACTTGTTACTATTTTATATTATTCCAAATCATATTTTAATTGACCTTTTTGATGGATGATTTTGTATTTAATTGAGGCTAATTATCTATATAATTACCCTCAGGATAGTTTATTGAAGGTAATTTGCCTCAGATATTGTTAGATTGATTGAAATAATGTTTAAATTGCCAAAATATCCATGATATTCAGTTAAAGTTCATTGCATCAGAAGTAAATCGGAGTCTGAGTTGGTCTCCTGCACTCACAATATTTGTGTAATGAATGCATGTGTCAGGAACATGTGATGCTTGGCATAAATATACATTTATGTACATATATGCCAGTCTAATGTGCTTTGGTAATTGTTTGGGCAAGACTTTATCAATGTGTCCGTACAACATTTAAAAAAACCAAAACTGTTAGTTATCTTCAGTGCCCTTTTATGTAGGGACTAGAGATGAATAAATCCCCCCTTTTGCATGCACACACAAACACACACATCCCTCACTGTCCCTTCGTTTCCCCCTGCTGTCCTCTATTGCTATCTCTGTGACTGTTCTTTCCTGTCTCTAAACGGGTTTGCGGGTATGACCTCTCTTGCCAACAGTGGTTCATGGCTTGAGGGAGAAATTGGGAACTGACAGCAGGGGGAAGTGGAGTGTAGTATGGAAGAGAAGAGGTAGGGTTCTCTGTTCAGGTTAAGGACTGGTTCCTCCCAAGCGTCCTGATGCTGGCCCAGCTCCTGGCAGCCAGAAACCCATTTTCCCTCTGTGATGGGGAATGCCCAGTCACTTCCAGTAGTTCATCTGAAAGTGTAGAAAACTAGCTGTTCCCCCAATATGTTAAATATCTGTGGGTAGTCAGTGTTCTGAGGGTTAATGAATTCATTATTGCTTGATCATTTTTTCCCCTTTTGTGAGGTTTCAGCAGCAGCAGACTGATTCAACAAGCTGTAAATCCTTACTGAAGTAGGAAGAGAGACAGGAAATGGGAGACGAGGCTCTGTTTCACATGCATTTAACCACTAATGATGGTATAGTTCAAGAAGGTAGTGCTGAAGGCAGTCTAAGACATGAAGCAGTCTTGTTAGTAGCATGAAGTTTAAGCATATGGAACACAAAGAGCATCTCTAATTTGATCTTGTATGAATCTGGACAACAAGCTATGGATTTATTTATCTTTGAAATTCAATTTAGGCAGATTTATTTCTGTGTTGAGGTTTACAAATTAAATACAGCTGTCACTGAAAGAGGTTTGACTCTTGCTTTCCTTGTATATCCAAAACTTTCATTACTGGACTTCTCTTTGAACAGCACTATGTAGCTCGAAAGCTTGTCTGTCTCTGTCTCTCTCTTTCACTGACAGAAGTAGGTCCAATAAAAGATATTACCTCACCATCTTCTCTCACTAGTATCCTGGGACCAACACGGCTATTAAAACACAGCATACAAAACTTCCAGGTTTTCAGTGGAAGAACAAGGGAATACCATCTCCTAAATCATTATAGTTGAATAAACCTCCTCTTTCCTGTGTACTTTACAGTGAATTTTACAGAACCCTATTTGTTTCACCCCAGTACATTTCTGTAAGGATGACAGTGAAATCTTCTATCCCCGCAGGACACGATGGCTTATTCACTAGACCACATGGCTTTGCAAAAGGAGTAATACCATTTCTTCTTCTTCCTACTACAGTTGGTACGTGATAATGCAGATCTTCGTTGTGAGCTTCCTAAGCTGGAAAAACGACTTCGAGCTACAGCAGAGAGAGTTAAGACTCTGGAGAGTGCACTGAAGGAAGCCAAGGAGAACGCCATGCGGGACCGCAAACGCTACCAGCAGGAGGTAGATCGCATTAAAGAGGCTGTAAGAGCCAAGAACATGGCAAGGAGAGCACACTCTGCTCAGATTGGTAAGGACATAAAGCAAACAAGGTATTGGGTTGTTCACAAACTTTGTGTACATTTTAAAAGTGCTGTGATAGTAGAAGGCATCCAGGGCAAACTATTGATTCCCAGCTGTGTTTTGCCAGTGCACCCTTCCTTACAGGAAGAACACTTCCATGGGCGATGGGTAATGAAGGCTGGGGAAGGCTAAGCCTCTCCAAACCTCCGCTAATGCTGGGGCCAGGCCATGACTGGGCTCACAGCTCCTCCAGGTGGCCCAGGCTAGGGACTCTTTCAGACTGCTCTGGGTGGCCAGGACTCGAGGCTCCTCTTGACTGCTCTGGGCACCAGAGGGTTGGCCGGGGAGGCTCGGGGTTGCTCTGGGCACCAGCTGGGAGGCTTGGGGGTGGGAGGAGTGGGAGTGGAGCTTATGGCAGAGTGGGGCAGGGCCTCAGACTGAAGGACTGGGGCAAGGGGATAGCCTCCCCGAACAGGGTGTGCACACCACACCCATGGCCACTTCAGGGACCTCACTTTTATAGAACATAACCCACCTGAAGGATAAAGCTCCTCAGATATTTGTTTACTGATTTAAATAGCTTAATGTGTCTTGTGTACTTCTAATGACCTTTCTTAAGTTGGACTGTCTCTTCCATTCCCCTTGTTGCTCTTCCTCCCTCTTCTGCCCCCTTTCTCATCCTCTCACTTCTGTACACACTTTATTTTAAAATGTAATACTGTGCAGCTGAGGGATGTCTGGTGCTACCAGGGCACTGGACAGAATGCACATCAACCATGTAGTGTTTAAAGTGGAATTCATTGTGGAACTTTTTTCAAATCTTGTGGTGGAGCACACCGGAAAACCTGAGGGGGGCAGCAGGGAGCACATATACGTAAATGCTTTCATTCTGCTTCCTCCAGAAAGACCCCCAAAGATGCCTTCTCATCTCCTCCATAGTAGAGGGAGGAAAGTGGGCATATGCAGGTACCTGGGTGGCCAACCCAAGCAGTGGTCACCACGTACAGTCTTCCCCACTCAGCTGCACTGAGAAGTCCTTTTTCCAGAAGCAGAATGTATGAGGTGGTTGTATAGAGGGATGATCGCTGGCAGAAAGCAGGTGCAAGTGATCACCTTTGCAGCATGTGTATGTGGGCAGGGTGAGGGAAGTTGTCACTTTGCCCACAGCCAGAATTTGGTCCAAACTATTGTAGATGTCAGGAAATGCCTAGAACAGTTACTTTTATAACAGTACAGTGAGGTGCTAGAGCAGAAAGTGAGGTGCAATTGCTTCTATGAGTGCTAAATTTTGTTTTGATTTTCACGCTACAGCCAAGCCTATCCGTCCCGGCCATTACCCAGCATCTTCTCCAACAGCTGTTCATGTTATCCGAGGAGGAGGAATGTCAAACTCCAGTTACTACCAGAACATGAAATAAACAGTAAGTGAGTTCAACATGACTTTTAAATCTGTTGCTGTTCAACATTCACTCTTTTTATATCCCATTCTTGTTTCTAGAAAACCTGTGAAGGCTTTTGTATGGAAACTATTTTTCTGGTGGTTTAGTTATGAACAACAATAATAACCATTGTAGTGAGAAGGAATGCACTGTCAGAACACTTTGCAAGCTGCTGGTTTCGATTATCTGTCCTTTCTCATTATATCCAGACCTGAAGCTCAAAAGCTTGTCTCTGTCACCAACAGAATTTGGTCCAATAAAATATATTACCTCCCCCAACCTGTCTCTCTGTGAACAACACAGCGACAACAATCTGCAAGCAATCTTCTTGTTGTGGATGTTTTTTATGTAAACTGAACTGTTACAAATGTAGGCTGAAATATGGAATGTTCAAAAGTAAAACCTGTGTTATATGGAGAAGATTCCCCATGTACAGTGGCTGCCCTTGCAAACTTTCTTTGAATAACTTCATGTGCCTGTTACGCAGCAATGTTCAATTTCTTGTGCCACATTCTACCAAATTCAATAACGTGAGCAGCGAGAGCACTGGTAGTTGTAGTAAACAGAAGGAAGAACAATATGTCAGTGGGCTGATGCCTCAGCCACGCTGCCATTTAGCCAGAGGAAGGGAATCAGTGTTGGCCAACATGTTGAGATTAGCTCTGTGTTTTTACTAGGAAAGTGAAAGGGGAGTTGGGTTGTTTATATTAGAACTCGGTGGGAAACAATTTTTTAGTCTTGCAAAAATGTTGGAGATTTAAAAAAATGTTCCCATGTCAAATTGGGATGCAAAATCAAAATTGCAAATTTTCACAAACCAAAAATCCAAAAAATAATTTGTTTGGGTCAATCAAAACATTTTGTTTTGATAATTTTGAAATGTATTATATTGATTTTGACCATTTTTTTTACTGTAATTAGCAGTTGTTTTGAACAGAAAAACAGAATTTTTGTTTTGAAAATGTCAAATTGAAACATTTTGATAACTTCAAAATCTTTAAGTTGAAAATTTTTCATCAAAACCGACCCTTTCCTGTGAAAAAAGTTGTTTTGATGAATTGTCATTTTCTGATGGAAACAATGTTGTGTTTAGAAAAAAAAATTCTGCCCAGTTCTAGTTCATGTATTATGATTTTCATTGATATTTGATGGTGGTGAAGATCTTACTGCATTGTAAACAAAGGCGTGAATGGCAAAGCTGGCTTTCGGGAAGGCTTTTTTCCCCTCTAGGATCATACAATACAAGCAACATTCAGGATATACAATAGAGGCAATTACACTACATCAAGCATCACTACAGTTTTAATACACTATCTGCAGAATCAGAACATCTCTTTCATGTGTTGTTCCCTCTATCTCATTGTGGTGTGTGTGTGTGGGTGTGTGTGTGTGTGTGTGTGTGTTTTGAAGGTATCACTGTTTATCTGCACAGATTTATTTATAAAACATGCACATTTTGATTAAGAAACTAGAACAATACAAAATCAACATGATACATGTCCAGTGGATTAAAATCTGGCTAATTGATAGGTCTCCATGTTCTAGTAAATGAGAAATTATTATTGAGTGTTTCTAGATGCAGTGTCCAACCTCAGAGATTGGTTTCCTTATGCTACCTAACATAAAATCATTGGGTTGTCCTTATGCTACCTAACATAAAATCATTGCTGATGAAGTTTGCAGATGACCCAAATATTGGGGGAGTGGTGAATAATGAAGAGGACAGGTCACTGATACAGAGCAATCTGGAGTGCTTGGCAAACTGGGTGCAAGCAAACGTTTTGTGTTTTAGTAAGGTCAAATGTAAAATCATGCATCTAGGAAGAAAGTGTATAGGCCGTATTTACAGAATGGGGGACTCTCTCATGGGAAACACTGACTGAAAAAGAGTTCGGGGTCATGGTGGATAATCAGCTAACATGAGCTCACAATGTGATGCTATGGCCAAAAGGGTTGCTAATAATTATATTAATAATATCTAGCTCTTGCATAGCATTTTTCATTAGTAGATCTCAAAGTGCTTCACAAAGGGAGGTCCGTGTCATTATCCCCAGTTTACAGAAGGAGAAACTGAGGCAAGGAGGTGAAGTAACTTGCCCAAGTCCTAGTCCTGTGCCCTATCCACTGAGACACACTATCTGCTCCACAGTGCGATCCTTGGGTGTACAAACAGAGAAATACTGAGCAGGCACAGGAAGGTTATATTACCTCTGCGTTTGTCATTATTGGTGATGGCTACTGGATCACTGTGCCCATTTCTAGTGTCCACAATTCAAGAAAGATGTTGAAAAATTGGAGAGGGCTCAGAGAAGAGCCATAAGAATTATTAAAGGATTGGCAAACCTGCCTTTATAGTAGATTCAAAAGACTCAATCTGTTTAGCCTAACCTTTTCTAGGATAGGCTAAATAGATTAAGGGGTGACTTGATCAGTGTCTTACGAATACCTGTATGGGGAACAGAAATTTGGGAACAGTGGTCTTTTCCTTCTAGCAGACAAAAATATACTAAGATTCCATGGCTGGAAGTTGAAGCTGGATAAATTCAGACTGGAAATGTGGCACAGATTTTTATCAGTGAGGATAATTAACTATTGGAACAACTAATTAAGGGCTGTGGTGGATTCTCCATCACTGGAAATATTTAAATCAAGACTGGATGTTTTTCTAAAAGATATGCTCTAGTTCGACTTTAGCTATTGGATGTGAAGCAGGTATTAATTCAGGGAGGTCCTATGGCTTGTGTTATGCAGGAGATCAGAGTAGGTGATCACAGTGGTCTCTTCTGACCATAAAATATATGCATCTATGAAGCCTAATCCTTTAATCAGTTTGCTGGCTTTAAATGTTTCCTCTCCTCTCTGTTTTCTCAGCTTTGCCTAAGCATCGGCTCCATGTACAGCTTTGATATGTTCCTGAGGCTTTTTCCTCGTTTAGGAATTTTTCTCTGTATATTTAGATTGTGGCTAAATATCCCAACTCGGATATAGTTTGTAGTTTGTTCATACATTCTTTATTGATTTACATTAGCTCCTTGAATGTGAAACTAGTTAAAAATATTTGCCAAGCAGTGAGAACCATGAATGTTCTTCAATATTTGTGCACCAGGTGGAGCCAGTGTGACGCTCCTGAGAATGTTTGTTTTTTAAAGGAATTGCTCATGAAGGGAGGAAATGTGGTTGGTTGGAGCCCCCCCCCCCCACTCCCTTTTTGTGTGCATGACTGCTTCATAAATTTGTTTCCTATAAAGGCTGGAAATTCCTAGCCATCTGATTATCCCCCTTTCTCAGCAGATTCATCATCTCTAGTAAATGTGGCCAGGATTACCACTGGAACAGTGTGCTGACTTCACATGGTTAACTCCATGCTGATGCTGATGTTGATGTTAATACCGAAGTTTTTTGTAAACATATTGTTCACTTTTTTTATATTTTCTACATTTTCCGGGCAGATTTCAATTGAAAAACTATTAGCTAACAGTTTAAATTAGTCACGAGGATTTCAAATGAGCAAAGCGGCTTCTACTGGGAGAACCAGCAATGTATCCTCTCTTGTGTTACTTTGTAACTCACTGTCTCCTAAAAGTGCTTTATTTCTTCAATATTTTAAAATTCTAATTATTATTTTAGGCAGTTAGTAGCTTTACTTAGCTGTACAGTTCCATCGCACTGACTAAAATGACTTGGACTCTAGCCAGGTGCCTGTCAGTTGTGAAAGAGGCTGAGGGATGGTTATGTTCTTTTCAGTGATTTTGACTTTTTTCCCCTCCCTTAAGGATGGCTCTTATTCTGCTATTTTGTGACTCTTCTCTGGTTTCTTTTTTGAAAGTTTGCTGTTTCCTTTAGGCACTAAGCGTTCTTGGATACTGTGTGTTTTTTTTGCTGAGAATGCTTCTTGTCATACATGCATGCAAACCATCCGTCTAATCACATTCACGCTATTTAATATCCTGTGTGGGTTGTTTTTGCTGCTTGTGTTTGACTTGAGCCCTGTTGCTACAGGCAGCATATTTTTGCTATAGATGAATTGGGCAAGCCTTTGCTGGGGTTTTTCATGTATTAGCTCATTCTTAATTGAAGTTTGCTTTTTGGTCTTGCCAGCAACATAACCCAAGAACTTCATTGTATTGTCATCTACACATAATTACAAAGGAAAAGTGTACAGTAAGAGGCATATAAGAAGTTTTACAACAAGAACTATACTGGGAAAAATAAACTGTATCCGTATATACTGAGTGTGCCTTTAGGAAATCATCTGCACAAAAGTACAATAATAAATGGCAAAATCAAATCTGCTACATAGCAGGTGCAGGAAGCCCTCAAACAAACAGAACTGCAGAAGTGGTCAACTTCTCAGAGACACCCTGTTCACAGCTTCCATGTTCTAGGAGCACACTGTTGCTGAACACCCTGTATCAACAGACCTTAGAACTAAATCTGTCTGAAACTGGAAATTTCCTGCAAACCAAAGATTCTGAAATTTTTTAATTTCGGACACACTGATACATGATGTTTCTGAAATGAAACATGTCCCCTGGATCAGCAGCTGTGCATGAAATTGAGGTGATTCTTGAAAGTTTGTCTTCACAAACCATTCTGGGTTCAACAAATCAGCATTTTTGACAAACCTGTCATATATATTTAATTTTTTTTTCAAGTTTTAATCCCACTAGAACAGAAAACCAACACAGCTATAAGCTGGATTCTGTTTTGGTACTTGCATCATCCATAGATTTTTTTTTTTTTGTTATTTAATTTCCAGTTGCAGGACCAAATTCACTCTGTTACATCTATGCAACCCTATTAAAAATGGTACATGTGTAATATAAGGTAGTTTTTGATAAGGGGAATATTTCTTACTGATCACTATGCTTGAGTCATAAAAGACATTACTTGAATTTTAGATCCTAGAATATGGTGGTTAACAATTGGTCAGCTGAATAACTTTGATCTGAAAGTCACTGATACAATAAATATGGAACTTCATGTTACTATTTTTAGAGTTGCTACTTCAGAATATAACTATATACTTTGCATTTTTTTTCTTTTTAACTCAATTATGTTGCCAAAATCTAGGAGGGCAACTTCATTCTCTAGTCCATTAATATGCCTTGGTCAATTTACTGAATTGTTTACTCTCTGAGATTACATTGGCCCTGCAGCTAAGGGCCAGTACTCTGCAACCAGGCTGAGCAAGTGATCCCTGGCTAGATACAGTAGTCCAAATGCTTTGAGATCTTTGGATGAAAGCCACTGCATAACTGTCAGTGTATTATTAAAATGGAGTGTCTTGCACAGATACTCACACAGATTATTTTCACAGCATAGCTGATAAGTCATCACCATTGCACCCCATCATTTGAATTGTTTTAGAACTCCTGAAATAAAATTGTGCCCTGCTGAACTTCCTTTATAATCTCTCAACAGCAATGAAACAGGAATGTGATTCCTACATGGACTGTTTATTGTCAAGTGGCGTAGTCTACCCTATCTCCAGAATGGAAATTTTATGACATGATGAGGGAAGTTCTCTTAATAGCCCATTGATCATTTCACACTAGAGATAAGTCATTTATTGCTGTTGGTCTGGTCATTTATGTTAACTTATTAATCACAACATGGTAACGCATTTGTCAGTAAGTTAGTGCTATTTTTGCCATTTCTACTAGCTCCAATGGTGCACAGACTTGGATAAACAGTTGTAAATATAAAAAGCTAGATCTGGACAAAGAAACCAAGACACTCAATCAAGACTTTGATTGCCCATCATGGTCCCATTGTGCAAGGAGCTGTACACATCTAGTAAAAAGACCGTCTCTAGCTCAGGGAACTTAGCATATGACAAGACAGCAGGTGGAGGAAAGAAAGATGGGGAATGAGGAGAAGAAGGGAACAGGGAAATAATTGGCATAAGTAGCAGTTATAGCAGATCAGCTGCTTAACCATTGTCAAGTGTTTCATAAGCATCATGTCAGAGGTGTTAAGCCCTGTCCACATTAGAGAAATTTGCAAAATGTGCAAACCTCAAATGTAGATGTGCTGCACTGATATAAAGTACGTTTTTTTGCTGGTGTGGCTACTCCATTAATTTACTAGATAAATCTTACCAGTGTCATCTTCACTTCACATAAGTAAACTGTGTCTGCATTAGAAGCTGGCCCACATGTAAGTACATCAATGTAGTTACTCTGGTGCCAGTGTCTAATGGAGACAGAACATCAAGGAATTCTAAATTTCTACTTCGGTTCCACAATTACTTAGCCAGTTTTTAACCAATTCTTATCATTACAAACTCAGAGTAGATAAACTAAAGCTGTTCAAAATTTTTTGAATTTCAAAGAAATTTTTAGAATTTACAAATTTTGACTTTTGGAGAAAAGTGTGTGGTGGAAGATTTTTGTTTTATTTGTAAAAATCTCTTCCTCCCCGTACGCGCACACAGTCTCCTTCTGACTAGCTGCAAATCGCACCCAAATACCAGAATTTGGTTGCGCATTTTAGTTTCTGTGATGCTCAGCCAGGGAATGTAAAGATACATGGCCAAGTTAAAAACTACATTTAAAAGAAAAGAGTCAACTTGTGTTACTAAATGCAACTTAAACTTTTTAAACTGCAAATTTCAAATGGCTCATTTATTTTTCACCATTCATCTGGTGAAGAGGAGAAGGGATGGTGCAGGGGGTGAGAAGGAGGTTGCTGAATTTTGTTCGGTTTGGACATTGCAAATAGAGTAGTCAGTTTTCATTTTCTGCTTTTCATGCTGTCATACAAATGTCTAGGTTGCAAACACTGCAGGGAATGCTCAAACCTAGATGAGTTGTTTTCATGTATTTTTTTTTAAGTTTTATAAAAATAATTTGTATTAATAAAAGCAACAAGGAGTCCGGTGGCACCTTAAAGACTAATAGATTTATTTGGGCATAAGCTTTCATGGATAAAAAACCTCACTTCTTCAGATGCAAGTTTTTTGAATTTCAAAAAACTTCTTCAGATGCAAGTGAGGTTTTTTACTCACGAAAGCTTATGCCCAGATAAATCAGATAGTCCTTAAGGTGCCACCGGACTCCTTTTTTGTTTTTGTGGATACAGACTAACACGGCTACCCCTGATACTTGTATTAATAGCAGCTTTTAAGAAAAGTGAATAAATAAAACACAAAGTCAGGGCCTGACTGATCCTTGAAGTGTGACCGTAGTAATTCACATTGTTGACTTTGAACTGGGTACTGAAGAAGAGAAAAAAAATGCAGCAGTTCTTGTTCTGGGGGCATGCCCAGAGCAGTGGGCACTATGGCCATTCATGGCTGCTCAGTGGCTTTTGGGGGGCTGTGACATCCAGGCATAGTTTAAAGCATTCCTGATCCTGCTCTAATTATAGCTGGGGCTGGACTTGCCTCCACAGTCCCAGGAATCGGGGGAGCAGAAAAGTAACACTGAGCAGAGCTCTGGTGCAGCTGAGGATCTGAGCCTTGGAGGGTCAAGTGTGGAAAGCCAAAAGCTTTCACAACACCCTCTCTCTCTCTCACAAACCACCTTGTTAGAGAGAAGCTTAATGAACACAAAAGCATCCCCCAAAACTTTGTTTGCTACCAGCACTCCAGCAACACTACTCTGAAATGCTGACCTGCAACCTGGAAATCATTATCCAGATAATGATATACAAATAAGCAAGCTGGTGTGCTTGGAGCCCATTATCTGTGTGGAAATACCAAGCAGACTAGCCAATGATAGGTAGGAAGCCTACAAATGTATTCAGTTCTTCCTTGATGATATATGAATGTCTTCATGTTTCAGTCTTCAAAGAGGCTTGTTCCCTGCTCCTCCTACTCTTACTTGATATTTGCTGAAATTTGCATGACACCTTATTTAGTAAGAGGTGGGGAAATGCAAATGGAAATACTTTTACAATAGAAGTAATGCCACTCGTGGTCTATTGAAATTATGAAAGCAATATGTGTTGGGATCTGTATAAATGAAATACTGTGTAAACATAGGCTAGTCATGTATATCTGTGCCTTTTCCTAATCCTGAAATCTATGGTATGTTCCCAGCACCTCCCCATCCTTACGCAAGCTAGAACATTATTTAGTCAACCAATAAAAAGCATATATTAAAAACTGCTCTGGTTAGTTGGCAAGAATTTACAAGCAGAGTGAGTAGAAGCTGACATACTGTCCCTGCATTTGTTTCAAAGCAAACTTAAAGAAAAAAATTCAGTGTTTTGGTATTGAAAACACAAGTAAAAATAAATGTTGGCTCCATTGACTTTTTAATTGCGTTTTGGATAACAGCATTTATTCTTTTTTTTATTTACCATAACAAACTTACAAGAAAAAGTGAATAATTGGATTGCCTGGCAGCAAGACTTTGATCTTCCTCTAATCTCCAATTATTGTTATAACCAGCCATGCAGAAAAGTATTAAATATATTAATTTGTTTAGTGATAGGCAAATGAAACAGGGAATTTTGAGATGATATATATATAATATAATGGGAAGCCTGTGACATGATTTAAAATCAAATATTTTTCTTGGAAGCAAATTCTTCCAAGTTGCTGTTTGTGAAATTATTTTAATGTACTTTAAGTAGCTTCCCCTTGTACTTGGCTGTTTTATATACCTTGAACTTTGTTTCCTAAAATTGTTTGTTTCCATTATTTGTGGTGGATAAGAAGGATGTAGGTTGTACAAGAAGATGAGTATCTCTTTGTTAAGACATACATTGAACCTTTGGATGTGATTTGTTTTTCTTTATCCACATCCTGCTGTGGTTACAAACTCAAATACAGATATGTTCCTTACTAAATAATATTTAGACAAATGGGCTTGATAGTAAAGATATTTCGCTACCTAAAACCACCTTTAAATATATCCCATTCTGAAATTGTACATCTCTACTGTTATATCCATATACCTAGCAATAGAGGGAAAGCCCTATTAAAAGGTTGAGGGGAAAGGAGGAAAAAAGCAATTAAGTACTCTATGATTGTAAATAGTCCAATGGGACATATTTAAATAAGGACACCCTATTACATTTTAGATGGAAAAGAATGATTTTCACCATGGTTATTAATATTAATGTATTGTGCCAATTGTGTACTAGGGGCTTTAAAAATAGATACGAAAAAATTCCCTGCCCTCATAGCTTACTGTCTAAGGCCCCATCCTGCAAACGCTTAGACGCATGTTTAACTTCAAGCATATGAGTAATTCCATTTGATATCTGGAATACTCCCGTGCTTAAAGCTCTTTATGTGAGTAGTGTGTTTACAGGATTGGACCCAATAAATGTTCCCTTGCTGACCTAAATGTTCACTAACTTTTTTTTTCTCTCTCTCTTCTCCTCTTTTGACAGGTCAGGCTCCACGTAGCATGTTAAAAGACAGACATTAATTCACTGATTTTTTTTTTTTCTTCTTCAACCTGCTCTGCGTCCTGTTCATCATGTACTTTCTACAGCCATCTGCAGTGCACTTTTTTTCAAATAATTTGAGCTTCATAGAATCTCCATGTGTACAGAAGTGTGTTCAGCTCAGCTCTTCTTTGGAAACATGTACAATATCTGTAACATATCCATCTAAGTAACAATAGAAGGTCTGCCGTTCAAAATATCTTCCATTGACTTCATTTTACCCCTTGGCGCTGGTTAAGTTGGGAGTTCTCTGCTGGCACTGATGCTGTTTGAAGTACTCTGTGGCATCAGTAAATCCTGACTTCTGGCATCAAAGAGTTAATCATTCATTGACCAAGTGCCATCAAAGGCAGTTGATTGTGTTCTATCATGACTGATTTACTGTATAATATACATATTATTTTATATTTTTAGGGGATGAAAATGTGCTGCTATATTATTAAAATAGTTTAAACACATTTTCTGAAGTAAATTTCCCCAAAGAAGCATTTTTAATATCCTGGTAAAATCTTTGGACCTGTATAAAAATATCCTTTACTATCATACCTATTAAAGATCAAACTATGGAATGGAGAGAAATCTGTTAGTATAGCATTACATTTTGAAGTTCAGTGGTCACACCAACTATCTTAACATCTGATCTGCTTGTAATTCTGCCTATGATGAGATGGGTATTCCCTGAATTTGATAGCTAGACATTGAGTTTATAAGCATTGTTCATCATGAAATTCTGAAAGTTTTCAAAATGCTGCAGAAATCTTGTTTTGAAAAAAAGTGAAATGCTTCCCCCTTCATCATTTTTCTGGCAAGCCCTGATATGTTCATATTGGAATTCAGAAATGGGAGCTAATAGTCTCTTGGGTACCTAGAGAAAATTCTATTGAGTTCTCCTAAGAGAGTATGGGGGTACATACTTCAATTGTGCTGTGCAAAGAGAATTTAGGAAGATGGCACATGTTAATATAGCATTGTGCAGGGGCAAAGAATGTAAATAATAAATTCATACTGGAACTGGATAATATGCAAGTCTGCCTTTGGATAACTTTAGCTCATTCAACCAATAATGAGACTACTTGCCTTTTTTGGAATCTCTTTTAGTGCCAGATATGAAGTTTCCATCTTCACAGCAGGGGGCACTGGAATCACCATGGAAAAGCTAGGTTGGCAGGCCAAAGTCAAAGCTCTTACGTTGTATACCTACTGCTTTTGTTTCACATGTGCATATCAAACTATGTCTTAAAGCAGTATAGATTTCAAGATGACTAAAGCAAGAGTATACCCCTTTAGTCTTGGTTGCTGCTGTATATTCTTATTTAATGTTAGGGTTAGTTTGGGGGTTCTGAATGTGTCCTGTGTGTTGGTAGACATATATTTAAAAATATTTAACCTGCTATAGAGAATATCTAAAGATTCTGAATTGACTTCAGACTTTTTTTTCTACAAAAATTTTTTAGAAAGCTCTCAATTATAGCACAGTAAGTTGGATTTAATTTATTTTTTTTAAATGTTGCACTATTTTGGGGAGCATTTTGTTAAAAGTATTTAATAAAGACTGCAAATTTGCATTTAATTTATTTTGTATTTTCCTAGGTTTCATTTTTTATTTTTCTTTAAAATATGTGCACAGGCACCACCAGGAAAATGAACTGTGAACTTGTCATATGCGATTTCCAGTAATGAGACTATTTCAAAGTTACCCTGTGCTATCTTAATAGCCGCGTATAGCTAAAATTTGTGTATTTAACAAAGTATCAACTCTCTTCTTCTTTTGTTTCTAAAACCGTTGTCTGAGTGGAATGCCAACTATGAATTACTATCATTTTATTGTACAGCAAACATTCTGTATTATTTCTTTATATGCTGAAGTCATATAACTGGGCTACTGTAGAATATGTTTTTCCTGTATCCTTGATTTGAAATCTGTCACACAGCTATATTTAAAAATTGCTTCTGCTTAAAAACAAAGCCCAGGTTCCACATCAGAACATAAAGCAAAATCATCCTGTTATGCATAACAGTTTAGATAGTTATCTTCAGTTTCATTGATGAGTTAACTCTGATGTCTCTTAGATAATCATGCTAGTGCTGATCAGCCAGTCAGTCCATCTAGCTTAGATCACTTAAGCGCCTCAGAGTTAACTTTCAGATCCTACCTTTGATAACTTTATCACTGAAATGCTGAAGAGGTATATTATACTGTAATCCTCAAAATGGAGGACTGAAAATTTCTATAATTTGAACTCATGAATGTGTTGCTATAATTTATGCTGCTGCTAGTATCTTCCATTCTTAAGACTGGTTTAGGTAACGGTTTAATTTCATCCTACATAATTTGCATTCAACATTTTTGTACTACTTTTACATTATCTTACATATTTTATACACAAATGGAAACCACGCCTCTGCTACTCAGAGCTCAAAAGTCTGTATTTTGCTATTACAATTAATGCTGTTGTGCTTCCTTTTTGAATGTCATATTACATATTTATTCTAGATGTTTGTTTGCAAGGAAACTGATTTAAATAATTTAGATTAAATTTCCTATGTAAAACTTCACACAGGACAAGTTTTATTAAGATAATGGAGATGCTTTCATGGATTGACTTGCAATATGGAACTAAAGTGCACATTTTTCATTTTGCTACTAATTAACAGCATGTTCTGCTCAGTTGTTTTTTTTTTTTTACTAATGAGTTCTATTATCTTGTGTTTTATCCTCAAATTCATCTTTTATTTATTGAAATGTGTTTTTGTTTTTGCTGAAAGTAAGGAATGCTTTAAAAGCTTGAAAGATCCTGGCTGATAGGTGCAACCAAGTGTGTATTTCACCAAACAAGGGTGAGAATAGATTATCTTGAATGTATTGGAAACTTTTAAAAATAGATTCTTAACTACGTTAATGTCTGTCTACAACAGACTTCTGAGTGACTTTTTTAAACTTCAATTCATGAAGAACCAGGAATTAACATACCCTTGCAATTCTCAGGTAGATTTGTAACTGTAGAATATGTGAAATAGAGTGCAATCCTCATTAGTTCATTAAATATGAACAAATCTTTAACTAAACCAAATCACTCTTTGGATTCCATATATCTGAAGGGAATAAGTGTTTGAGGATTGTGGCTTCATACAATAGTGTGAATGTAATTTTCCTTTGGGGAGGGGACAGCAAGGAGTGGAAAATAACTTTTTATAATATAAAGAAGATACCCATGACAAGAAAGGGAATCATTAAATCATACTAGCAGGATAATCTTAATTGACCTTTGCTGTGATATCTTTGCTTTAAGGACTTTATGAACTGAAAAACACACAAATATCTGCTAAACAACTACAGAAACCACACTTTAGAGTCTGTCTTAAACAACTTTGTCTGTCAATTTGAAATACTTTTCATTTCAGGAGGACTATGGGGACTGAGGCATTCTGTAGAATTATACGTGTCTAGTTTGTAAAGTGTGTAATGTGTACTGCAGATGTGTATTTTCTGGGCTCTGTGTATCTGTACAGTAGTGTTCATTTTAGGAAAAATTAAATTGTGGACACGTTTTGGTGGTAACCAGGGGAATAAATTGCCACTACAGCAAATAATGCTGTAATGTATTAAACTCTTAACAGCAGATCTGAACCCCTCTCCCCCTTCCATGGCTAAATCTTTTAATCTTGGTTCTAAATTACTATCTATTAAAGATGTATGGATACACTGGCAGACTGCATGATGTATCATTTAAAAACTGTTGAAGTGGAAAATAAAATTGAATTAAACTTTCTTGTATGCTGTGTTTGTGGCATGTATTAACAACATCTATGGTGCTGACATGTCTTTTTGGCTTTTTTCACCAAGAAATCTCGGCTCCTGGCATTATGGAAGTTAATTATTTTTGTGGCAAGCAGTATAAATGTACTGGAGCACTTGAAAAATGTCTGCATTTTAATCCTCCCCTAAAGGTGTGAGGTAGTTAGAGTTTTTCCATGTGCTCTACGGGAGCATGTGCGGGAGTGGGGACTCTACCCCCCCTTTTACAACTGCTTCTTCCCTTCCAGCTCCCCACCCAAATCTTCCATCCACCCATGCTTTGCTAGCTGGCATATGTGAGGGAGAGATGGCAGGGCATAATCCTGCTTTCATTCTATCCCCTTTAGGGAGCTTAATCATAGTGACATTTGTCTGCTTTCTGTGCTCCAATTATAGCAAGCCTCTACACGTACAGTGCAATGGGGGAAGGCTCTTGCATCCTCACTACTTCCCTTTCTGAGCCATCTAATGTTTGGTATTGTTAAATTTCTGTTTAAATGATGCACTAAAACCCTTATTTGAGAATTAAACTGCGAGGGAGTTTAGGCTTGATATAAATGTTGATTATTTCTCTGGATACCCATAGGCACCAAAAAAAAAAAAATAATAATAATCCATGTCAGCGAGTCTCAGAGCCTAGGTCAACTTTTGTGTTCAAAGGGCTCACGCAAACAAGCTAAAAATAGCAGTGTAGACATTTGTGCTCTGAGACTCACTGCCACAGGTCTTTTTTTTTCCTGTATAAACATACCCTCTATTGAAAAAGTGCATGAGCTGACATTCATCATCACTTGCATCTTCACCATATGTTCCGTTGCTTCACTTGGGATCCATACCAACATTTACACACACAAAATAGCATTCGTGGGCAGGGGGCTCTTCTGTCAGCAAAAGGGAGCTCCTTGTTCATGATAGATGCTCAATGCCAGATGTAGGTCTCTTACTTCACAGTAGGCATTGCAAATTTCAGCTGCTGGCCTTGTGATTGCTGACTACTATGCCACTGACCAGCTAAAGTATACGTACATAATCCTGTTCTTGGATAGACTATTTTCCAGTCTGTTTCTCTGCTGATCACTGTTGTGGAAATGGAGGTTATTCTGCCATTAAATCTGGGAGTTAACCATTATTTTGATACTTAAATTTAAACACTTTTTCTTATTAGTTTTCAGTGTATGGTGAAAAATTTCTATATGCTGGCTCAGAAGCCATGTATACAGAACAAAAAGCTTCAAATTCAGCAGCATGAGGAAGTTTCCCCATTTTAGGGTTCAAGAGAGTACATCAGGAAACTCAATCCTGGGCATTTTTTCCCCAGCCTTGCAAGCAAAGGCAGATACTAGGAGGGGAGAGAATATATTTTCCCAAGAGGTACAAAAAAAAACAACCCCTCCCCCCCCAAAAAAGTCACCACAGATAAACTTGTGCCTGGAGGACAAGTTCAATAACCGAGCAAAAGGCTTGCGGGAATATCCAACAGTTTTCTGTTTAGAGAGTTGGATTGCATCAGTTAATTACCTTCTCTCTCTCCACTTCCTTTTCAAAATTCAGTTTGCCGAACTACAATAAGGAGCAAAAGATAAGATTTTTGTATCTCTAGAAGAGATTAGTTCAACTACTAAAATATTAATTCCACATAAAGCTACCAATTTAGATGAGCATGTATTCTTGACAAGACGCTGGGAATGCTATAATACATTTTTCTCTTCTAACCATGCCAAACTTGGGTACTTAAATTGAAGGCCATTATCATTTTTAAATGGGAACTGCAAAATATTTGACTTCTCAGTCTTGCAAAGAGCAGCTCTTCTGTTCCGAAACAGAAACATTAGTAGACAATTGAGTCCTTAATGTCAAAAAAGTGTTGTCTGTAAAGTTCAGTTGATGAAAGTTTGGTGATCAACAGGGACATTGGTGGGTTAAATGTGCATTCCCACTGCCCATGCTGGATCTCTTATAGCTTGTCACCTGGGCTGTCAAGGCAGCTTCTTTCATGAGCACTATATTTACTTTAAAATATTGGCTCCAATTTACGTTTCTTCTTTCATTCCCTCCAAAAGTCAGTGCAGATTCCCACCTAACTGAACAAATATTAAATCAAGGAGCTTGGTATAGAACACATTTATGTTGTAAGTCACTTTTGTAATGTGCCACGCATCTAGTTTGATACTAACTCCCCATTTAATAAAAATAACCAATTGTTCTACTATATATTTACTTCACTAACCTATCTTATGCGTTAGCTAAAAACAAGTTTAATTTTTTGTTGCAAGACTCCATTCTTTTTTCACTCTGATTCTGTGACTCTGAAAGCTGATCAGGCTAATAAAATGAATTGTCTTTCTATATATTTTCTCAACCACAGTTTGTAGAATTAATTGGAAATGTGTCTTAAGCCTTCATCCAGCAAGTTTTTCTGCATTGTCAGAACCTCTCCTGCCCCACTCACCGGGATTCCAAGTAGGCACACTTGGGAACGTTTACAGGATTAGGAACTTTAAACTGGGGAGGAGGTAGATTAAGTGTGTTCACGTCCCTGTTTTGTTCCTAGGTGGGTTTGGCAGGGGTGTCCAGCTCAAATTAAATTAACAATATGTGGTCAGTAAAGCAAGATAACTCACCAAATAAATTCAAGATTTACATTCAGGTTTAGGAGTAATGAAGTAATTACTAGCTGATGTGCAGCCCTGAAAGTGTGATGCAGATAAAAGTTAATACATAGCCCAATTCAACCCCTACTGTTTGATTCACAGTGGATAGGTGAGTTGGTTTTGGTTTTAGTTATAAGAAGCCAAATGCCAGAAATACTCTGAATTTTTATTTAAAATAAAAAAGTCTAGCCTATGTGGTTGTGAAGATAATCTTAAGATGTGAACTAAGTGCATAGGTGCTGGGGATGATGCTGATCCCCTGGCTTGAAGTGGTTTCCATTATATACATGGTTTACAGTTTGGTTCAATGGCTCTCAGCACCCCTGACTAAGTGTCAACCAATGGTGTAGTTTTTGCCTGAATCTTTGGACAACCTAAAATATAATTCAGAGCAGTGTAAATTGTCCCTTATTGCAATGGGCTGTTGATTCTGAAGCCTAAGAATGACACAAATCGGTTAACAGTACTTTAATCAGCAATGAAAGAGTTATGATGGATACTCACCCTAGAATGTACCCTGGCAATCTGTTGCAGAAAGTAGTTGTATCCTTGCCTCAGCCTCCCCTAATGGTCTTTCTGTTAGTTCAGTGAGGCTTTTAGGGGTCTAGTTTATTTAACAAAAGGCCACAACCTGGTACAAGAGGAAGCCTTCACAGCAGGATCATAACTAAGGCTACACAATTTTTTCACAGAGGTTGTGGAAGTCATGGAATCCATGACTTCAACCTCTGTGAACTCATCCCAGTCAGCCAGGAGCTTCAGGGGGAATGACACAGGACTCCACAGGTCCTTGGGGCCGTGGGTGCTGGGGGCCCCTGGAGTTCCCAGCTGCTGTGGGTGGTGGGAGGACCCTCCCCAGCTCCCATGGAAGGGGGCTCCCCTGGATCAGGCAGTGGGGATCCCTAGAGCTCAGAGTGGCCTCCAGAACTGCCCAACCTTTGCAGGCAGTGTGGGAACCCTGGTCACAGGCTTCCATCAATTTTTGTTTATTGCCCATTACCTATCAGTGACTTTTGCTAAAAATATCAGTGACCAAAATCTTACCCTAACATAAACTCTACTTCCTAGTTATGACTAAGGCTATCTGTCCCACTTGCTTTCCTCTGTCTCCTCCATCCAGGCGCCTTACCTTTTCTGGAGTCAGGCCTCTTGTCACCACCTGGGGAAGCATCCCCCCACAGAACTCAGGGCCCCTGCAGAGGGCAAACCACTGCAACTCTTATCTGGCATCGCACGTAGTTCCACCACAATCTGGACTACCTACTGCTGTCTGGGAGGCTTCTTTTGCTGGGCCCAGGTGTCCCTTGGGCCTTGGCACATTCCTAGCTCTCCCCTTTCAGAACCTCTTCCCTCTATGACAGTGGTTCTCAAGAGGGGGTGTGCAGCCCCCTGGGGGTTTGTGAACCTTTTCAGGGGGGCCACAGGGCCCCACAGCTAAAACCCAGAGCCCAAGCACCTCCCACGGGGCTGAAGCCCTGATTCCCCAGCGCCCTCCATGGGACAGAGTTGGGGAGCGTGGGGGTGTTGCCCACTCCCAAACTGCAGTGCAAGAGCAGGGCAGTCCTGTCGCAGGCAGCTCTACACTCCCCGCCCCCTAGCCAGGTCGGAGGTAGGCAGCTGGAGCCGGGCAGTATGGGACAGCTGCTGCTCCGGCTGGTACTATGGAGCAGGCAATGGCACTGTTCCCTTGTCTCCTGCTGCTGCAGGGAGTTGAAGCTGCTGCTCAGCTCCCAGCCTCCTTCGCTCACACAGCCGGTAAGAGCTGTTGGGCTGGGGACCGACTTCATGGCTGGCAGAGCCCTGGGGGAACAGGGAGCGCAGCTGCAGGGGGGAGATAACCCCTAACTACCCCTCTCCCTGCACTCTGAGCTACTCCTCCTTGCACCCTGAGCGAACCCCCTAGCTACCGCCCTGCCTGCACACAGCCCTAAACTGTGCTCAAACTTTTTGAGCTGAGCCCCCCACCATTGAGTTATAATTTTTGGTTACCCCCCCCACCCACCCTGCCTAGACAGGTGCGTGGCCTGCTGAGGTGAGTCAGGGGGTGGAGGTAGTGCTCCTTCCCCAAACCGTGTCATGTAGAGCTGGCTTGAGCCCTGCTGTCTCCTGCCCGCCCAAAATAGAAGTCAAATTACACCTATGCCCGAGTCCCCCCCTCCACTGCTGGGCCCTGGAGTTTTTATGGCATGTTGCGGGGGCCTCAGAAAGAAAAAGGTTGAGAATTCCTTGTGACGTTCCCCTGGTGTTATCTGGACTGGTGATCTGCTAGGTCACTCCAGTCTTTGACTCTGGGAGCCAGCCTTACCCTGCTCTGCTGTGAGACCCCCCCCACTCCTGGGCTGTTCATGCACAGCCTCTAGCATGTAAACTGCTTGGATTGTGCAACCGAATGACACTAGCTAATATCTCTGGTCCCAGACACAATCCTAGGAACCTCCATCTTGCAGTGTCCAAGTTATGCCTGCTGGATGCTGTGAGCTTATATGAGTTCATCAATTTAACAAAGAAACTGATATGTACCAGGCTTGTTATCCCAAGGGAAGTCTCTGACATGCTTCAAACCAAATGCACTGCTCAGGTAGAATAAACAAACAAATTTATTAACTACTAAAGATAGATTTAAAGTGATTATAAGTCAAAGAACAAGAAGTCAGATTTGGTCAAATTAAATAAAAGCAAAATGTATTCTAAACTGAGCTTAACACTTTCAATGCCCTTACAAACTTAGATGCTTCTCACCACAGGCTGGCAGGTTGTCCTTCAGCCAGGCTCTCCCCTTTGATCAGTGGTTTAGTTGCTTGGTGGTGATGTCTGTAGATAGAGGTGGAAGAGAGAGGAAGAGCATTGCGCTCCCCCCCCCCTTCAGAGTCAGGTGAGCTTTACCTCATGGTAGTCCTAAACTGCACAAGGGAAGGGGGGTGACTCACTCGAGAGTCCAACAGATCCTTTGTTGCTGCAAAGGCCAGTGTCCTTTGTTCCTTTGAGGCTGGGCTGGGTTTGTCCCTTACATGCTCTGCCTCTCCGGTCCTGGAGAGTTTTTGCCTGGGTTTGTTTTAAGCTATGAGGACACATTTTCAGCCTCATAACCAGGGCCAGCTTTAGCAGGTGCGGGGCCCCACGCCGGGACGTGAATTGTCTCGCGCACCCCCCGCCCCAACTCTGCCCCGGCCCTGCCCCCTCCCTGCCCCATTGGATCCCTCCCCAAATCCCTGCCCTGGCCCCACGATCAGCCTCACCCCTCACTGCCCCATTTGATCCCTTCCCAAATTCCCGCCCTGGCCCCGTGTCTTCCCCAAGCACACCGCATTCCTCCTCCTCACCCCTCCCTCCCAGCTGATCAGCTGTATGGCGGCGCAAGCACTGGAGGGAGGGGAGAGAAGCAGGACGCGGCTTCCCCCCCCCCCGCTCCACCGGCAGCCCTGGACGTTGCGGGGCCCCATTCCGGGGAATCGGCCGAATCGGCTTAAAGCCGGCCTGCTCATAACTACATACCTGAAATTACAACCTCTAACAACAATGCTCAGTGCATCATGAGCCTTCCAAAGACACTCGCCATGACAAACTTTGCATTGGATACCACACAATCATCTTACAAGGATGAACGTGGGGGTGCAGGGTGTTCCCTGGAGATTACAGAGTGTCACACCCCTGCTCTAGGAGTTCATTTCCCCTGGGGCACTCTCTGACCAGCTCCCCAGAGCAGTCCCTCTCCTCAGGAGCTTCCTCTGCATTCTGGCTTCTTCAGTGAGCCCTCCTGACCTGTCATCAGGCCCAGGTGTTCCTGAGCTGAGTAACTGCTGCCCAGCCACCTAGGCACTAAGAAACTCTCAGGTGCCTGGGGGCTGGCTCATTCTCCTGTGGCAAGCCTAGCTAGGGACCAGCTACCTGTACCAAGTGCCCACAAGCATGACTGTAGTGTCAAACCCTACTGTAAGGGGGAGGTCCCAGAGCAGCCTTGCCCCAGGGCAGAGCTGGCATCTACTCCCCCTTGCTAAGCAGCACTCTGGAAATCCCCAGGGGCCCTGCACTCTGGCTTCAGGGAGCTGGGGGTAGGGCCGGCTCTAGCTTTTTTGCTGCCCCAAGCAGTGAAGAAGAAGAAAAAAAAAGATAATGCCGCGGTCAGCGGCACTTTGGCGGCTGCTCTACCGCGCGGCGTCATTCTTCGGCAGGAATTCGGTGGCCGGTCCTTCCCTCCGAGAGGGACTGAGGGACCCTCTGCCGAAGACTGGGACCTGCCGCCCCAAGCCCCTGCTTCCTGTGCTGGTGCCTGGAGCCCGCCCTGGGTGGGTGCTAGCTCTGGGGATACACCTTGTCCCTGGCGCCCTGCCAGCGCCCCAGGGTTTCAAGGGAGCTCCCTGAGATGGGAGGAGAAGGCTGCGGCCAGGCTCTACTACTCAGCCAGCGGAGCACCAAGCCCCAGGGACTTCGCACCCGGCGCTCCTTACCTGGAGCCCGCCCCCGGGAGGGAGCAAGCCCCGCCCCGGCTGAGCAGCCGCCCAGGTGAGGCGCGTGTGAGGGGCGCGGCTGCAGCGGGCTGGGGTCTGGAGCAGCCAGGGGTGCGCGGCTGCTGCTCGCGCCCGACTCTGGCCCCGCGCCGCAGACGGGCCCCACCCCCTTGGGGGCTGGCTGGGAAGGGGCTTGGCAGCGCCGGTGCCGCTGCAATAGGCGCTCGGAAAGCCGGGAGGCTACAGCTAGCGGGTGAGTGCTCGGGGCTGGCGGCTCCCAGCGCCGCTGTGGGGGCGCTCCCGGGGCTGCAGGCTTTGCCCAGCGCGCAGCCGCTCGGACTCTCTGCCCCGGGGCGGGCAGCTGGCGCCTGGGTGTGACGGATGGAAGCAGCGGCAGCGCACGGCGGCGGGAGGTGGGTTAAGCGTCGGCGGGGCTTTGGGACCGGTTCCGAGCGGGCAGCGCGAGCAGGGGCAGGGTCCGTCCTGCTGCCCCGTTCATCGCCTCTCCCAGCGCGCCCGCTCCCTTCCAGCGCCCGGGCAAGGAGCCGGAGCTTTCTGCTGTCACTGGCGCGGTGTTTCTAGCCGGGACGCTCGGCCGGCTTAGCAACAACGGCGAGACTGCCCCGGGCTTGGGGTTTGTGAGCATAGCTCAGCCAATCGCTACCGTGACATAACGTCACACCCAAGCTAGTCAGTCGTCACTTTATTTGTGTTTCACATGGGCTTTATGACAGGACAGGAGCAATCTGACTGGCCAGGGAAGGTTTCCATAAAGCAGAGCAGAGCTTTTTACTCATACTTTGTATGCAGCACCTTTCAGGCTAGGATTGCGAAATGCGGTATAAAGTTTAATTAAACCTCACAACCCTTCTCCCCCTCTCCCCCCAATCCAGGTGGAATGTGTAAGTATTATTTCTGTTTTGTAGATGGGTAAACTGAGGTACGAGTGCAGTGATTTGTCCATGGTCAGAATGAATTATTGTCAGATCAGGAAAGAGAAGCACACAGGCCTTTGCTTTTAACAATTAGATCACACTGCCTTTCCCATTGACAGGTTGTTGTAAACATTTAACAAAGTAATTCCCAGAAGATGGACTGTGTCAAACAGTGCAGTTATGTAGGATTCCTTTGCTTCTGGGATTGTTGAAATCACTTGGCCTTTGACCTCATGCTTTTCAGTGCATTCAAGGCATGTGGGCATTGGGGCCGGCACTTCCATTTAGGCGACCTAGGCGGTTGCCTAGGGCATCAGGATTTGGGGGGGCGGCAATTCGGCGGCGGGGGGTCCTTCCACGCTCCGGGTCTTCGGCAGCAATTCTGCAGCGGGTCCTTCACTCGCTCCGGGACCCGCCGCCGAAGTGCCCAAAAGACCGGGAGCGCGGAAGGACCCTCCCACGGCAGAATTGCCGACGACGACCAGGAGCGCGGAAGGACCCCTGCCTAGGGCACCAAAAACCCTGGCGCCGCTCCTGGTGGGCATCCAGTATAACCATACACTCCATTACTAACAGATCTATCCATTTGTCTTCCATGTACAGTTTACCATTCTTTTTATAGCCACTGTAGTGACATATAATACATGGAAAGACAGACAGCACTTACTTTAAAGAGAGAGATTAGATCTACATTTTCTAGATTAATGAGACGGAAACTTTATTTAATGCTCAAGAAACAAGAGTGAGAGTGAAAATCTGAAGGGCATCAGGTGTTCATTATTAAATATTTTAAATCCAAAGTATAAACCAGGTGTCCTATTTTTATGAGACGTTTGTATATATTATTACATTTACTAATCCTATGGACCTGATAGTGCTTTACCTGGTCATAGTAGTGTTAGCAGATTGACTGATTCATTGGGATTTATAATAAATGCATTAGATTTTAAAATAAAGGAAAGCAAACAAAGAAAAACACCCCAAAATGTAAAACTTGTGATTGAAATCATGCCAGTAGGTAAAGAAAGCCCTTGAATGTGTATGAAAACAGATGTTCAGACCAGAAAACAGAGAATGCAAAATTAGATGGAGGATGACCCAACTCTGGCTAGTCACCGGATCCAAATAATCAAGCCACTTTGTGCAAGAAGCACAAGGTCATCTGCTTCTAGGGTGACCAGATGTCCTGATTTTACAGGGACAGTCCTGATTTTTGAGTCTTTTTCTTATGTGGGCTCCTGTTACCCCCCTACCCCCATCCCGATTTTTCACACTTGTTGTCTCGTCACCCTATCTGCTTCCTATGTAGTTCTAGTAATGGCATCCAGATGTAATTGTAGATGTTCATTTTATAGTCTGGATGAAGGGAGTTGTCCCATTTGGCCCTGGTGAAGAGGCCAGTGCTTCATGTTTGGTATCCGTTTGCTCTTTCAGTTTATCAGCACAATTAGCTTAGCTACCTGTTCTGTCCACAGGAGCCATTCCCTCTCCTTCTCCTCCTTTGATCACTCTAAGTGGGTTAGATTTCCCAACACAACAATTACTGTGTTCTCTTTTGCAGCCAGTTCCATCCCTTTAATGATATCCTTCCCAAAGCAGACAGTGATAGGGCACTCGGTGTTAGCCAGGCTTTATAAGAGCTGTGTCTTCCACACTTGACATCTGCCATTCTATCCATGCAATGTTAACTGTATGCAGTCCAGTAAATCCTGTGATCAGCTTATATGGGATGGATCCAGCATGTTGATCCCTGGAACACATCTGATGATTTCCACCCCCTGCTGGCACCAGATGGTGCATGCTTTGTCCCGCTCATTCTCTGCTGGATGATGTAGCAGTTATGAGAGGAGAGAGAGTCCATGAGTTGTGGATGGTGTGGGGTACACGGGATTAGCTAGTGTAGCCTCTACAAGCTGCTTCAGGGGGAAGGTGCAGGAACTGCAGGAGATGAGACTTCTCCTGCACCGTTGGGGACTTTGCAGGAGAGAGAGTGTCACTTCCTATTAGTGGCAATGCGATCCTCTCCACCCAGTTAATTTAACCTCCTAGGACTTTGCCCCTACCCATCTGCAGATCTGAGGTAGGGGACAGGGAATGCTCCCTTTCACACAGGTGGAAGCTGGCATTGTGTCAGTTATGTGGGTACTATGGAAGGTATATTGGCAGAGTTCCTGTCTGGCCGTCCTGGTCTCAACCAGTGAATTGAGAGAGAGAGAGAGACTGAAAATGCTAATGCAAACTAAGGTTAAACCTATTAGGAAACGCCTCCATTTGACTGTAGGACCTTTCAGCTTGGAGAGGCTATGTGGTCAGCAATACCAATAGGTCGCTGGACTTTCTGCAGCTTTGCATATTCTGTGCAAATTATTTAGTGAGCATATTTGCATATCCACTATAAACTTTGACTTAGTCATCTCTGCCTGCTTCCAAGCAGTGTGGGGAGGTGGAGCTTAGCTAGGGTGACCAGACGTCCCGATTTTATCGGGACCGTCCCGATATTTCCTTGTTTGTCCCGCGTCCCGACCGACATGCGGTCGGGACAACCGGACAAACAAGGAAATGCCCCGGAGCCTAGAGCCCGCAAGTGCTCGCACCCCCCCCCGCCCCGACTCCGCCCCCTCCTCCCCCGATTGGCTCCCTCCCCGAATCCCCGCCTCTTCCCCGGGCTCACCCTTCCTCCCCCCTCCGCAAGCGCTGGAGGGAGGCCTGGGAGACGCAGGGGAAGCGCGGGGCCGGGGTGAGTAAGAGTCCGGCCTGGTCCCTTGCAGGCAGGACTCTGTTGGGTGGTTGGGAGAGGAGGGGGGCGGCCCGCGGGGCCAGGCGGCGGCTGTTGTTGTCCCCCCGGGCAGCGGAACTCGGGAGCAGCCGCTGCTGCAGCTCCCACTGCCGCGGGGGGAGGAAGCGGCCATGGCGCTCCGCGGCTGCGGCGCCTCCGAACCCCACGAGCCGGGGCCTGCTGCGGGGACCCAGCAGCGCGCACGCTGCGCCCAGCCCCTGGCCAGTTGCGTCTGGGCTGCTGCCCAGCTGGTGCAATCCCGCGGCGGCCCCGGGGCGGAGGCATCGGCAGCCCAGCCCCGTTCGTTCCCCTGCGGGACGGGGGGGCTGGGGCCTGCTGCCCCCACTCCGGGGCCGCCGCGGGATAGCACCAGCTGGGCAGCAGCCCAGACGCGACTGGCCAGGGGCTGGACCCAGCGTACGCGCTGCTGGGTCCCCGCAGCAGGCCCAGGCTCGGGGGGTTCGGGGGCGCCAGAGCTGCAGCCGCGGAGCGCCATGGCCGCTTCCTCCCCCGCGGCAGTGGGAGCTGCAGCAGCGGCTGCTCCCGAGTCCCGCTGCCCGGGGGGACAACAACAGCCGCCGCCTGGCCCCGCGGGCCGCCCCCCTCCTCTCCCTACCACCCAACTGAGTCCTGCCTGCAAGGGACCAGGCCGGACTCTCACTACCCCGGCCCCGCGCTTCCCCTGAGTCTCCCGGGCCTCCCTCCAGCGCTTGCGGAGGAAGGGTTTTTTTTTTTTTTTTTTGGCCCCCCCCCCCCCCCCCCCCCCCCCCCCCCCCCCCCCCCCCCCCCCCGATATTTGTCTTTGGTGATCTGGTCACCCTAAGCTTAGCAGTTGCATCTGGAATGGGTGAGAGAGAGTTTGGGGGCTCTTTGGGGAGGATGCTGGATAGCCCAGTACCAGTACTGGGCCCCCCTCAACTTCTATCCCAACATTGCCTCTGTTACAGCTGTCCCCACTCGGATCCAATTGGGGGAACAGTAAGAGGGAAGGGGGAGCAGCTGTGGCCCCAGGTGGCAGGGAGGAGGTACTGCAGAGTAATCCCTGCTATATGTGTGTGGTGGAGCTGGCAAATCCATGTCACATGAGTTGCAGGACACTGGGCAGCCCTGTTTTCCTGTGCAAGTCAGTGGAAGAGCACATCTCTTAGCATGTGATACCTCTGTCAAAATGTGATGAATTTTGCGTGATGTGAGGTCATGTAATAATTAGGGCTTTCATTAATCACAGGTTTCAGAGAGGTAGCTGTGTTAGTCTGTATCAACAAAAACAACAAGGATTCCTTGTGGCACCTTAGAGACTAACAAATTTATTTGGGCATAAGCTTTTGTGGGCTAGAACCCAGTTCATAGGATGAATGAAGTGAAAAATACAGGAGCAGGTATAAATACATGAAAGGATGGGGGTTGCTTTACCAAGTGTGAGGTCAGTCTAATGAGATAAATCACAGTTAACTCATCATGCGATTAACTCAAAAAAATTAATTGTGATTTAAAAAAAATCGCGATTAATCGGACTTATAACCATAGAATACCAATTTAAATTTATTAAATATTTTTGGATGTTTTTCTATACAACATTTTCAATATGGATTTCAATTGCAACACAGAATACAAAGTGCACAGTGCTCATTTTATATTGTTATTTTTGATTACAAATATATGCACTGTAAAAATGATAAACAAAAGAAATAGTATTTTTCAATTCACCTTATACAAATACTGAAGTGCAATCTCTTTATCGTGAAAATGTAACTTACAAATGCAGATTTTTTTTTCTGGTTACATAACTTCACTGAAAAACAGAACAGTGTATAAATTCAGAGCCTACAAGTCCACTCAGTCCTACTTCTTATTCTGCCAATCGGTAAGATAAACAAGTTTGTTTACATTGACGGGAGATACTGCTGCCTGCTTCTTCTTTACAATGTCACCTGAAAGTGAGAACAGGCATTCACATGGCACTCTTGTAGCCGGCATTGCAAAGTATTTACATGCCAGATATGCTGAACATTCGTATGCCCCTTCCATGCTTCAGCCACCATTCCAGAGGACATGCTTCCATGCTGATGATGCTGGTTTAAAAAAAAAAACAAAAAACCATCAATTAAATTTGTAATTGTACTCCTTGAGGGGAGAATTGTATGTCTCCTGCTCTGTTTTACCCACTAATTCTGCACATATTCATGTAATAGCAGTCTCAGATGATGACCCAGCACATGTTCGTTTTAAGAACACTTTCACAGCAGATTTGACGAAACACAAAGAAGGTACTGATGTGAGATTTCTAAAAATAGCTAGAGCACTTGACCCAAGGTTTAAGAATCTGAAGTGCCGTCCAAAATCTGAGAGGGATGAAGTGTGGAGCATGCTTTTAGATGTCTTAAAAGAGCAACACTAATGCAGAAACTACAGAACCCAAACCACCAAAAAAGAAAATGAACCTTCTGCTGGTGGTATCTGACTCAGATGATGAAAATGAACATGCATCAGTCCACACTGCTTTGGATCGTTATGAAGCAGAACCTGTCATCAGCATGGATGCATGTCCTCTGGAATGGTGGTTGAATTATGGAGGGACATATGAATCCTTAGCGCCTCTGGCATGTAAATATTTTGCAATGCCAGCTACAACAGTGCCATGCGAATGCCTGTTACTGCTTTCAGGTGACATTGTAAACAAGAAGCAGGCAACATTCTCTCCTGCAAATTGTAACCAACCTTGTTTGTCTGAGTGATTGGCTGACCAATAAGTAGGATTGAATGGACTTGTAGGCTCTAAAGTTTTACATTGTTTTATTTTTGCTTGAAGTTTTTTTTACATAATTCTACATGTGTAGATTCAACTTTCATATTAAAGAGACTGCACTACAGTACTTGTATGAGGTGAATTGAAAAATATATTTTGTTTTTTATAGTGCAAATATTTGTAATAAAAAATAAATATAAAGTGAGCATTGTGCACTTTGTATTCTGTGTTGTAACTGAAATTAATATATTTGAAAATGTAGTAAACATCCAAAAATATTTAAAATAAATGGTAATCTATTATTATTTAACAGCGTGATTAATCACAATTAATTTTTTTAATCGTGCAATTGATCACTTGACAGCCTTAGTAATAATTCACTTCTGGTTTGTCATCTTCCCTTCCTACTTTCATCGCTTTGCTCTGGGACAATCCAGAAATGAAGGATAATGCTGTCCTCTGAGCGACTCTAGAGCAGGGTACTTTACCTGGCACAGCAGAGTGGAATAGATACGCATCATGCAATTCTCATTAGCTTAATTCTGCTGCTTTATTTGGGGCAGAGGCTATCCTTTCCTTTTTTCCTTTTCTTTCACCCTGTGCTTGCACAGTGCCTAGAATAATGGGGCCTTGATTTCTGACTGGAACTATTTGAGACTGCTGTAGTATAAATAAAAATAAGTTTTGCCCCCCGCTGTGTATGAAGCATCACAACACTGATCCTCCTCTAGAGGAGCTCTGCAGGAAAAGGCAAATGCCATATAAGGAAAAGAGGAGAGAAAAAAGAGGGAGAGGTTAGAGACAGATAATTGTAAGCTGTTTGGGAGCAGGGACTTCATTTTTGTTTTATGTTTGTATAGCATCTAGGACCATGGAGTTACAAGTCTCTAAGTCTGGGGTCATAAGTAGGTGGACTGTGGGCCAAATCCGGACTGCCAGATGCTTTGAATGGACCTCAAAATCTTTTTATTTACTTATTATCATCATTGCTGTTATTATGTTTATTATTTTTCTCTGGAATCTGGACCTTGACTATACCTTGACCAAGAACTTTGGGCCTTGACAACAATAAATGACGACCCCTGCTTTAGGTAATACAAACAATTAATAACGAGAAATAAAGTTAAGGTGGAGAGGGCACATGACCAACTACATATCAGGGAAATAAAGGTCACATGAAAAATCTATCTTGTGGGTTTATCCTGGGACCCATCACTAGGTCTATTGATATAAATTTGGGGCCCCACTACATCATGTTTCCTGGGTCCCCACTCCCTCTCATTTCACTTTATTTACACAGATATTACATATGTTTTTGGGGACCCTCAAGCTTGGGGCCCTGATACAATTTTCATTTGTTCTTCCCTCTCATCAGCTCTGCCCATCACCATAATACCTGAGCACCTTCAATAGTGAAGGCCCTAGACCACTTAATGGGGTCTATGGCACTTTTCCCTCTTTGGGGCAAAATCTCTACTTGCACTAGAGGTTAATTTGGGGAGTGGGGTGTTTTCTGATTTAGACTATTCATTTCCCTTTTTGTTGTTGTTGCTGCTGTTAGGGATTTAGGGATAGAAGGGAGATGTCTGTTGTGCTTGTCATTCTGATGGTGGACTGGCCTTTAAGAATCAAGGCCCCTTTGCTATACAGTTCTTGTTTTCAAGAGACAATTGATGTTTTAGTCATACTTCTTAGCTTCTTATTGAAGATTGGTGCCTAATGTCCTTCAACCTAATAAGAAAAATCTCTTAAAACACAAGATGGGTGGTCTCTCTAAGAGAAAGGGAGACACCTGGTAGGATGAGGAGCTAGTCTGACTGTTTAGTGGACATCTGACTTTTGTGATTGTCCATCACTCATCAATCCACAAGTTTCTGGGAGCACTGAAGGAACAATAGATACAAATAAAATTATTTCCCTAATCCATTTTACCCTTCAGAAGGTTTTTGGGAAAATCCCCTCTTCCAACATACAGAAATAAGGTTTCATTTCTGCTACATGGAAAATGAGAAATTAAAATAAGACGGGTTATTAAGCCTTACTTGTGGAATGTTGTTTATCCTTATGCCACACTCATGCCTTGTAACTGGGATTCTGTTGATTCAAAGAACACTTACAGTTATGTTGTTACATGTATGTAAAGTGAGTCAAAGTTTAATGACTTCCAGGCTTGGGATTAGGTGTATGTTTGACAGTTTGGAGCAGGTGGAAGCGTGTGTATGACAGCTAAGGCGGCAGCGTTCGTAAACTTCCGACTCAGCAGAGCCAAATTTTCATTAACACTTAGAGATCAAAACCATTGGTACTAAAAGGTACAGTTCTGAAGGTAAATATTTTCATGGGTAAAACTTCCAATAATAACTTTTACTCAGAGATTGAGTCCTGGTCTTGTGTTGTGTACAGCAGGCGTGATTCCATTTTATTCTACTATTACTTGTTAAATGAGTCATTCAATCTACATAATAGGTAAAAATCTTCTGGGCTTTGTATTTGCTTACAGGAGATTGCTGATCACAGTGCTCTTTATTCTAAGTCCAGAATGCCTGAATGAAACCAAGGTAGAGTTCAGTTCTACCCCTATCTGTGCTCTTTTCTTGCTCGATCTTCAAAGTGTACTTCAGAATCAGGATACAAGACGTATGTTAAAATCCAAAGCATTGCTGTTTTTGTTTTCACTAAAATATTATGGCAGCATATGTTGAGAGGCTTTTTACTTCTTGAGTTAAGGTTGATGCCAGTTTGTTGACTTATTTAGGAATATTTGTTTGCTAGGGGGTGGGGTGTCCCACTCAGGGCCCAGACCTGCAGTCCTTATAATAAGTGTAACCATGTTCCTTGTTATCCTTTAAATTTTTGCAGTAAGGACTGCAGGATTTACACTTCAATGTGTGGAAATATATTCTTCTAACATGGGAAGCAGATGTAAAGGGGGTAGGGGGGAAATCTCAGTCTGCCTGATTGCTTTAGCAATAAATTAACTAAGGAAGTAAAACTTGAATTTTCTAGGCCATACCCTATAGCTATATAAATTCCAAATAGCGGTGAATATTTGTAGTTGAAATGCCTTTTAAAAAATCAAGTTACTCTCGTCTCTTGAGTAATCATACATTGAACAACATAATGGGCATTGTTCTGCTTCGGAATGGAAATGCTGACACTAAAGCTGTGCCTGAGATTTGGAACAGAGCTAGGTTCAGGTTTCAATTCCCCAATGTTTTTGGGCTTTCTGGTGAACTTGGGTTGAGCTACAGCCTTTGGAAGGAATGAGGTGGAATATTTTGGTTTTGTATGATTTTTGCTTAAAACCAGGTCAGATTGGTAGTTTCATCTGCGTTTCACTTTGCAGTTTGGGTTTAAACCCAAAACTCTCTGTGTGGGTGTGCGTGTGGGTGTGGGGGGTGCGTGGCCTGGTCTACACTATAGAGTTAGGTCAACAGGACCATCCTCAGGATTTAATGGGCCCTATGCAGTATTATTAAACTCGTGCACCTATGCCCGACTTGCTCTTAGCAACACAAACGTAAGCTTACAGTATTCGAAAACTTGCCACGTGCACTTTATTAAAAATAGTTTAAACAAATTAAACACACTATAGTGCTGATGGACTTGCACTAAAGAAGTAGTACTATAGAAAAAATTCTAATTTATTGATAGAATGATGCAAATAATAATTTTTTTAAAATTTGTCAATATTTTATTGGAAATTACTATGAAGAGGTATTGGAACATGGATTTGTTTTTAATTAAAAGCAATCTTTCTGGCTTTTTTTGGCTGCAAAGTCAGTAATAATGTCATCGTATGACAAACACAAAGTGATGTCTTGTTCGATTGAAAGAATAGCAAGATCAGTCAATGAGCTTTAGTTTTAAGAAACTCCGTTCTCCAGATGCTACTGTTATAGGAATTATCAGAAGAATACGAGTGGCAATGTACACATTAGGATATGTTTCAGAGAGGTAGCCGTGTTAGTCTGTATCAGCAAAAAGAACGAGGAGTACTTGTGGCACCTTAGAGACTAACAAATTCATTTGGGCATAAGCTTTCGTGGGCTAAAACCCACTTCATCGATGCATGCAGTGGAAAATACAGTAGGAAGATAGAATATATGTCGTCAAGTTTGCTGGTATGAATAAACTGTACATTGTCCATCACTGACTTTCTATAGTTCAAGTCCATTTAAATCAAAACTATCACCATGGTTCAGGAGGCTCTCTAGGTTCTTGCACTTTGTAATTAGCTGCTCTTGTTTTCCTATTTCATTGAATTTAGTTATGTCATACAAAAATCCAAACTGTTCATGGTGTGCTCGTCAAGAATTAAACCTTTCATCAACAGCAGGTATTGCTTTATCCATCACAACATTAGAAAATTCAACCTCCAGTTTCTTTTCTGGATCTTCTATGGGTTCATCTGCTCCTTCATATTCTGCTTGCCGCTTTTTTTTCGAAACTCTTGTCACATTTGGACATGGAAATTTTGGTTCTACACCAAGTGTCTCTGCAAACTCTCTTACTGTAACTTGTGCTTCTTTGAATCCAGTTTCTCTGTATTTCACTAAAAAGTCTTGTGTGTTGTTTAGTAAGGTAAGTGTTGAATCAAGCTGCATCGTTGGACTCTGCATTATTTTGCTTACACTTGGCCGGGAATGGCGAATCGCGGCCACTGGGAGCTGCAAGTGGCCGTACCTGCGGATGCTCAGGTAAACAAAACATCTTGCGGCCTCCCAGGGGCTAACCTTGAACAAGCCGCAAACCAAGTTTGGGAACCACTGCCCTACCGTGACCAATCTGGTCACCGTTTTGAACTCTGCTGCCGGGTGGCCAGATACACATGAATGCGCCCTTCCCCTTTTAAAGCCCTGCAAAATTTTGAAATTCCATTTCCTGTTTTCTTGGCGTGGAGCGCTCACCTAGCAATTGCCCAGCTGACCACGCTGGCTCCATGCTGCAGATGCACTCCTGCCTGGAGTACACAGGTGGTGGTGGATCTCCTGGGTCCCTGGGGAAAAGAGGTTGTGCAGGCACAGCTCTGATCCATCCATAAAAAGGTAGATATCTACGAGCAGATCACTTGTGGCATGGCAGAGAAGGGCTACAAGAGGGACATGCAGAATTGCCACCTGAAAGTCAAGGAGCTGTGGCAGGTGTACCAGAAGGCAAGGGAGGCTAACAGTCATTCTGGTGTGGAGCTGCACACATACTGCTTTTATAAAGAGCTGTGTGCCATCCCTGGCAAAGACACCACCGTTACCAAGAGTCCTATGGATACTTTGGGGGACCTGGAGTCACAGCGAGGAGGAAGAGTATGAGGGACAGTTGACTCGGGGATCCAGTGGTGCAGGGAACCAGCACTTGTTCTTGACTATAGAGCAGTCGAATCAGTCCCTACAGTCCAGCATGGGCAAGACTGATGCAGGGGAAGGAACCTCTGGTAAATATGCAGTTTACTTTGATATTGCAGGGACACATCTGTTCATTTACTCTTTTTTAATAATTTTAAATAGGAAGAGGTAATGAAATAACTAAGAAAGGTAGAGTTGCTATCTGCTTCTCATTCCCATAATTCACATAATTAGGCAGAGGGGGTCCTGCAGAACAGTTTATGTGCACAGGGATGTCTTGTGAATCCTCCATAGAGATCTCAAAAGGTTCCTGAAGGTAGTCTTCAATTCTGTGACTAAGGTTTCTGGGGAGGGCTGCCTTATTTTTTTCTGCTGTGGTAGGACACTTCCCAACACCACTAAGCAATGACTTCAGCAGGCACCATTGCAGCATACAAGCTAGCAGCCTACAGACCTGGTCTGTAGTCAGACGCATGCAGGAGCACCCTTTCGGTCTCCATTACCCTCAGGAGTGTGATAACAGCTAAAATCACCACCCACCACCTGTAAAAATGGTGCCAGTATTCAGTTCAATGGCCCTATCCGCATATACTCATGCCCGTGAGCTACCCTCCTCCATAGTCCCAACTTGCCCACTAATCTCCCCACCCAAGCTGTCCCATGGTTGGGACTGCCACCGTGTTCCATGAATCCCAAGGAGAAGTGAGAATGTAGTGCTTGGAACTTGTGTGGACCAAAGGGAGTCAGTTCAGTATGCCAAGTTTCCATTTATCTTGTGAATACGCTCTCAATAGTAGCTCCGTTCATTGTATCTTTTGCAGCTGGAAAAGTGGCCTTGAGGGACTCTCCATTCATATCGGCAGAGCAGCTCCGCCAGATAAGGAGGAGAAGGAAGAGGACGAGAGATGACATGGTCCAAGAGATCCTGCAAGCCGAGCACAGGCTTGGAGGATCACTATCATGGACAGAACAGACAGGGATAGAGCAGAGAGGAGAAAAGCACAGGAGAGAGACATGCAGCAGGACATGCTGTTTGCGTTTTGAGAAGTGTTAGCCATGCTGGAGACACTTGTTGAACTTCAGTTTCAACAGACCTGTGCTTACCTCCCTCTGCAGCCCACAGAGAACTGCATTTTGGGACCTCCCTACCTCTTCTCCTCCCCCCCCCCATTCCATGTGGTGTCCAGGGCTGCTGCTCTACACCTACCACTCCACCCTGGAAGACAGTACAGACAATCACAGCTGCACATACAGTGGCCCATGAGAGACACAGTTGGTGTATGTGTTTGTGAAATGAAAATTACTGTTCTTTCCCCTTCAAAGGTATTTTCCCCTGTATTTATAAAGTCTCATTCAGTTATAAATATGTCTATTTGCCTGGATTTGGAATAAATAGCTAGTTATGGAAACTGAATTCATCTTTACTAGTTCACAACATATGCTGGCTGGGTCTTGGATCATTCAGAGATAATAGCAATAGGTACATGTGTGATGTTACTCTCCGCACTCATTACAAGGTTCATACCAGGGTGCACAAAAACAATGCCAGGCAGAGCATGCTACAGAAACGCACATTACTGTGGCTCACTATTAAGATGATCTTTCAATGACTCCCTGAGTCCCTATAGCTCCCTATTGAGCTCTTTTTATAGCCCTGATATCTGGCTGCTCAAAATCAGCAGACAACCATTCCTCTTCCACCCCAGCAGAAACTTTCCTCCCTTTGCTTCACAGATATTATGAAGTGCACAGCAGGCAGCTATAACCATTGAGATTTTTTTTTTTTTCACTGAGGTCTAATCTTGTGAGTAGACTGCACCAGCGGCCTTTCAAATGGCCAAAGACACATTCAACTGTCATTCTGCACTGGCTCAGCCTGTAGCTGAAGTGCTCCTTGCTGCTGTTGAAGTGGCCAGTGTACAGCCACAGAAATAAGGGGTAGGCTGGGTCTCGACGGATCACTATTGGCATCTCAACATCCGCAATGGTAATCTGTCGGTCTGGAAAGAAGGTCCCTGCTTGCAGCTTTCTGAACAGGCCTGTGTTCTTAAAGATGAGTGCATCATACACCTTCCCTGACCATCCTGCGCGGATGTTGGTAAAACATCCCCGGTGATTCAACATCACTTGCAATAGAAAAGTAGCCCTTTCTGTTGATGTACTCCATGGCAAGGTGGTCTGGTGCCAAATTGCTGCAAAACCATCCACTACATTCTGAATGTTGCCCGGAATCACAGTCCTTTGCAGTAGGATGCAATTAATGGCCTGGCACACTTGCATCACAGCAACCCCCACGGTGGATTTCCTAACTCCAAATTGATTCCCGACTGATTTGGTAGCAATCTGGCATTGCAAGCTGCCACAAAGTCCTCACCACTTGCTTCTCCACTGTCAATGCAGCTCTCATTTTGGTGTTGCTATGCCGGAGGGCTGGGGCAAGTTCCACACATACTTCCAGGAATGTGGCCTTGCGCATCCAAAAGTTCTGCAGCCACAGCTCGTCATCCCATACCTGTGTAATGATGCGATCCCACCAGTCAGTGTTTGTTTCTCTGGCCCAGAACCGGTGCTCCACTGTCTGCAGCTGCTCCATGAATGCCAACAACAACCTTGAATTGTTTGTTTCTAGGTCCAATAGCAAGGCAGCCCCTAAGGAATTGTCTTGTTCTGCTGCCCGGCTCCTCTGGCGGCTCTGCAAATACTGCAGGATCAGGTACATTGTGCTTGCAACACTCATCATAGTAGTGCAGAGCTGTGTAGGATCCATGCGTCTCACACCGATGGCAGATGTGCTGGTTTGCAGGGCTTTTGAAAAGAGGCACGAAACATTATGGGATGCAGATAAAATTCTGGGATGGAGTAAACTGCATCATGGGATGTTGAAACCATGTTCCCAGTCACCCCTGCACAACTCGTTTGCCCTCCTGAGGCATTGCACACCCGTTCTAAAACACCCTGAGCTAGATGGTGGCAAACTGCACAGTGGGATAGCTATTCACTGTGCACTGCTCTCTGCATCGATGCAAGCCCTGGTAGTGAGGACATGCACTGTTGACCCAAGGAGCACAGTGAACATGCAAAAATGATTTAATTACTGCGGCGGCTGTACGTCAACGGAACTTAGCTTGAATTAATTTTATAGTGTAGACTTGCCCTTAGACTGTGAGTGAAACAAATGTTTGTTCAGATTTCCGTGCACTGAATCCACTGTGCTTTACACAGCAATTGTGAGAACTCTGTGAGCAGTGTAGTGATGTGATTAGATCATGGGACTTGTAGTCAGGAGACCTGGGTTCTAGTTGTGACTCTAACTAACTAGTTCTGGACAAGCCACTTATTTTCTCTGTGTTTTCCTATCTGTTAAGGGGGAATAATAATGCTTACCTCTCTACTTCACAGGGAGAAACATGTTTGGGCCGCTTCCCTGTAAAGTGGCTGTCGACCATGCAGCTGCTTTTAACAGCAAAGGGGCCAGGCAAGGGAGGGTCTTCAAACTTTGCCCGTTAGCAAAATTCCTTTCTCTGTGCCATCTCCTTGGAGGATGGGACCTGGTGGCCTAACTTCACTTTTTCTGGAGGAAGGAGGAGGAGTAATGATCCTACTACCCTGCTAGGGTGGCTTCTTGTTCCCCAGTCACTGGGTGTAGGTGAGCAGACTTCCCTCTCCCAGTCCCATCTGGCTTTGTTTTTACAGACCATCAGGCAGAGACTGTAGGAAGAAGTTCCCTGTCCTTCCTTGCTGTAGTTACTGTTATCGTTTCCCAGGCAGCTGTCCTACACATTATTTGAGCATTTCCCCCTCTGGGGTGGGAGTCATAGGTTTGGCTGTGAACCCCACCTGCCCTGGTGTCGATATCCCTACTTTTGGCTGGAGACGCTGCCATCACCATGCTCTGTACTGCCTCTGCTTCTCTTTTCAGGGTAGGCAGAGATCTTAATTCTCTGAAGGATGCGGGTCTCATCCCCCTCCCCCACCACAGGTATTTGTTTGCATACTCCATGGAGGTAACCTGATTCCTCTTGGATACTAGCTTCCTCCTTGTCAGCTACTCCATTTGAAGTTTGGCTGACACAGTCACTTTCATGTCTGGAGCTACCTGAGGGGGTCTGATTGACTTCTCCTTCTTTTAAAGCCATAATATCATTCCCCAAAAGGAAAGATTGTGGGGTATCTGACAATGTGCCTGTACTAGCACCCTGGATAGACATCTGTGCTGCAGGCTGAGCGAAGGCTTTTACACCAGAAACTTTAAACCAGATTTCACACCCTGGGAACATTTGATGGGGTTTCATGACTTGGGGCTTAACTATAGTCTTAGCAGCCCCAGTATCGCTCCATCCAATGAATGTCTCCCCATTAACTACCACCTTCCTCTCCCACTGACGGGCAGATGGAGCTGTACCTGGGAGGGTGTAGCATGACGTGGGCAGTGATTTGAAGTGTGAATGTCTCACCATGAACATTATATGCCATTGGCAGACTGGCTGTGCGACTCTCTCCCACCAGAGCTTCAATCACACAGCTAACTCTGAGGGGCTAGGATGCAGCTGGCCTTTCGAGCACTGCACTGGGCCTCAGTGGGTGGATTGGGCAATCCCTGGCCAAGTGTTGCCGCCGTCCACATATGGAACACTGCTTTTGCCCAGCCATCCCAGGGCTTCTCAGAGATGGTTTCCCTTCCCCTGGGTGTGCCTCTTGTCTTGGGCCTTAACATAGATGGAATGGGATCAGAGGATAAGTTTGCTATCAAATCCGGCTGAGCTATCTGCATGTTGGTTGGCCCATTTCCAGTTATGGTTACATCTCTGGGTAGTATTCTGAACTGGATACTACTTGAGGACAATTGTGATATAACTGGGTATCTCACATCATTGTGTCTGCAGTATAGATGGGCCATACAAATCTGACCTCTGCTAAGCAGTTATTTGATTGAAAATGAAGCTTTAAAAAAAAAATGGAGCCAAATATTGAAAGAATCAAAGTATTGAAAAAAAGTGATTTGATTTGAGAATGTACCAGGTCAAGTCTTGCCCTCATTTATGTTTACATTGGTGAAAGCTGTGCACGTGTATCATGGGCAGAATTTGGCCCCCTCTCTAAATTAAATCAGTTACAGCACAAACAGTTCAGTCTAGTGAGGTGTTTTGTTTTTTTGTTAAGCTAAATGAACCCATTGCCTATAGATCAGGAATTTCAAACCAGGTGGAAAGGTATATGGGCTAACCTGGTATAGCTTAAACACATCAGTGCAGCATGTTGCTATTATGGCAATAGGTACTTCAGAAGAGCTGATTGTTATCTTTCCTAATGATAGGAGGAGGATGTGGCTGAGGCACAATACAAGGAGTCAGGAGGTCTGGCATTTTTTGCTCATGTCTAAATTTTTGTCTGTCAAGAATACCTCTGTGTGTGAGCGCTTTCAGACAAATTAGCTGATGGATTTTCTAGGAATATTTTTCTTACAGTCTAATAAAATTGCACTTGTAGATACAAGCGATAGAGAAGATGAACCTGAAATACTTAGTTCCACCCTGGATTAGGTGATTAGTTAGGATTAAAGATTGACACCAGTGGTAGGAGCAGTGCTTCACTTTATTTTATTGGGTTTATCCTAGGTTTAAATGTGAAGTGCTGTGATTTTTGCCCACTTATTTCAATGGCAAGCTTATATAAAAGACTGTCCACTTTTTTGTAGTGGATTATAAACCATTGATAGTAATAGTATTGCTGTTCTGAAAATACTTCTGTGATATTTGGTGGATTGCTGTCATGAATCCTTAAATAGCTAGAGGAGCAAATAATTGCAGTCTGAAATAAGACTTAACCTTCAGACTGTAGAATACAGAGATTTTTTGAATATTTGAACACACAAGTTGATACAATAGACTAGATCATAGATCTTAGACCAATAATCTGTCTCAGGCCGTGCCCAACATCTGTTTCAAAGGAAGACTAAAATCTGTCTCTAATACATGTGTGCAATGTCATTAACATGAGGTTGTGGATAGGAATGCCTCTTTGACGCCTCATAGGTTATGCCCTGAAATGTGGTGGTGATTACCTTTACTGTAGTTGAAACTTGCATAACTGCAGATGTTAATAGTTATACAGTCATCTAGCATCTATTCCTTTTTTTAAAAAAAAGTGTAGCCACAATACTTGTCTTGATGATTGCATTGATTCTGTTGTAACAAAGTGGCACTAAAACTCAAAGCTCATTTGAATATATAGAGCTATGATTAGAAGTTTCTGAAATCAATAGGGAAAACATAGGGCACCTAATATCACAGAGCCTTGGTAACTTGGCACGCACCGTGCATGTCCCCTTGACTCCAAAGCTTGGCCTACTAGCCACCTTCTTTCCACCATAGATGAAGCTTCACTTAGGGCTAGTCTACACTAGAATTGCTACAGCAGTGCAGCTGTACCAATGTAGCTGCGCCGGTGTAGTATTGCTAGTACAGATGCTCTGTGCTGACGGGAGAGAGCTCTCCCGTCGGCATAATTTTCCACCTCCCTGAGTGGCGAGAGCTATGTCGACGGGACAGCTTCTCCTGCCGACATAGTGCTGTCCACTCCTGCATTTAGGTCGGTGTCACTTACATCGCTCAAGGTGGCTCTGACTGACGATGTTTCTCCCATCAAAAGTAAAGGCTAGTTAGGAAAACAAATTTGGCCATTGCTCCTTCCAAGCAGATTCCCCACAGCTCGTAGCTTCATGACTAGTGTTGTCACAGTAGCATTGTACTCTGGGTTGGAATCTGCTTTCTTCCCAGAAGACCCCTGTCTGGCTTAGGTAATGCAACACCTCACTCATACTTGTCATTGCCATTATTTGTACCCAGTTCTCAGTCCCTCATGGTTGCAAGACTGCATGATATTGTCTTTTGCCTAATGTTTATTACACAAAAGTGACGGGGGAGGGAAAATTATCAGCTGGAATCTGAGCTACCCAGGAAAGTTTCAAACTACTCCAAAATCTGACTTTGTCCACACAACAAGTCCTTTGTCTGCTTTCTACAAATCTATGCCTATGAATTGGATGTAAACAAACGGAGTTTATTTTTTTTAAATGTTTTCTCAAAAGGTTGAATTTGTGTTAAACAGCAAAATAATTAAAAACACAAACATTCAAAAGCCTACATTCATTTCAGTTTTGAAAAAATAATGAACAGCAAGCTGGCATGTTGGTCCAGTTCCTCCAATCCACCTGAATTGTGCTTAGCTGGGGCACAAAGGTGGCTTACTGTCCCTGATCCTGGGACTGTCTAGAGGCCGTTCCAATTATTAGCATCTGGGTGGTTTGGTAACTGATTGGGTGAATGGTGGATTATATTTTGCAGCCCCACACCTGAAGATCTAACCTTCCTTTACAGTACCTTGCTGGTAAATGTCAATTTGATATTCCTCTTGTGGAATGTAAATACAAACTAATGATCGTTTCCTACACCTGTTCCAATCCAGGATAATTTCATTTAATTGCCTAAAAAAGGATCAAAATTGTTCTCTTAAAAAAACAAAAGACGTGCAACAAAGTGTTCCAGGCAAACGAGAGGTGAGATGGATATTGTGTAACATGTCTAGCCTGATTAGACACTGGGCTTCATCTCAGGTTTTGAGCAGCATGCACAGCCACTAGGATGTACCTTGTATCGAAACACCGTATGATTGTAAGTTTCAGGGGATCTCACCTACCTGTACAAAACTTAAAGGCCACCAGGATGCTAACAACTTAATAATCTTTAAGCTTTTTTTTTTTTTTTTTTAATTGCACAGTGCTTGATCTCAGGTGATGACAATAAAACTCAAAATGGGAAAGGGAAATGCCATTATAGCTTGCTTACATGCAGTCTATGAGCCCTTACATTCCTTTGCAATTCTTCAACTGCCTCTTTCCCTAGGGAAATTTTACCAAGGGCATTTTTTTAACCAGTTCAGATCCCAGCCTGTCATCCTATTGACAACTTCACTTGATTGCCCTTTCTGACAGATGATACCTGGTATTCAAGCATGTACTTGTTAACAGCTCTTTGAGTAGTGAACATCTAATAGCACATCACTGAGGTTAAGGTAATAAGTGCCTGTCAGTTGGCAGATACATTCTGATAACCTCACTTCTCTAAGTCTAAGGGGTGGTTGTTCACTTGGACGTCAGATTGTCATTCATTCTTTTTGGCTTAATACCAAAGCATTGTGCCTGTTCCTGTCCCATACAATCCTTTTCTGTCCTCGAATAGTGATCATGCCTCATATATAGCAAAACTATTTTAGTATACAAATAAAGCAGGAGAATTTACTACCTCAGATTTATTTACTGGCTAAGAAAAATGTGATCTACATCTCCTTGTTTCCCATGGTCACAATTGGCTTCTTTGGGTCACAGGATTATTTAATTAATGAGAGGCTTTGGGGACAGGGCTTGAAAGATTTACACACCTAGTATCCTGGGAATTAAGCTCACTAGCCAGGGGTAAATGCCTGTTACCACTTTTCTCAGGGTCATGCCCCCTACAATTTAAAGGCACACAAAAAAGAAAAAATTTGGGGCTCCTGTCTTTTATTTTTCTTTGTTTTTCAGCAATGGGGAGTATTAGAGGATCACTAAAGAGTTACAGAAGATGTAAAGAAATACAGCTATTCAAGGATATCTTAGGGCAAGTCTACACTACAATGTTAAATTGATGTAAGGCAGCTTATGATGACTTGTTCCTCCCACTGCTGTAACTCGCCTGCTATGCCGACCTAATAAATCCACTCTGACGAGAGGCGTAAGGGTTAGTCAATGTAGTTCATGTGGGAGCTCTGTGCAGCAGGGAGCTGAGAGCTCAGGTGACAGCCGGGCTCCAGCTGGGAGCTCCATGCAGTGGGGGGGGGGGGGGGCGAGGGAGGGAGCTGAGAACCTGGAAAGCAGTCAGACTCAGCACTGAGCTGAGAGGCCAGCTCTCAGCCCCGCACTCTGCCCTTAAGTCAGTGCAAGCACTCCTGGTGAGGATATGCACCATAGACAGAAGGAGGGTGGTGTGGACATGAAAAACTTCAGTAATTAGTGTGGTGGTTGTAAGGTGACCTAACTTAGGTCGACTTAGTTGTGTAGTGTAGACAGGGCCTTAGGCGCTGGTTCATCAAGACACTTAAGCATGTAAGTAGCCCCACTGAAATCAACAGGATCACTCGGGGTCTTAATTACCTTGCTGAATCAAAGCCTTGGAGATCTCTCTCCTATGGGAGAGTTCTGCTTTCATGGAAGGAAAGAAACCCGAATGCCAACAGATGGTAAGAAAGTAAGGATGGCCCAGTGGTTCGGTCTCTCACCTGGGACTTGGGAGTTGTGGCTTTAGTTCCCTGCTCCGCCAGACTTCCTGTGTGATCTTGGGCAAGTCACTCAGTCTCTCTGCTTCAGTTCCCCAACTGTAAAATGAAGATAATAGCACTTCCATGCTTCGAAGGGCTGTTGTGAAGATAGATAAGTTGAAAGACAATGAGATACTACAGTAATGGAGGGCTACATAAGTACCTAAAACAGATAGAATTGTGGCAAGATTTGTAATGGGGAACCATTTCAAACATAACCATTGTAAGTCTTGGTTTTAGTAGGTACCAGTGTGTCTAATTCATTCCAGGTAAATCAGTGTCACCAATGTAAAACGTTCAAGAATCACAAATCCATTCCCCACAAACAGACATGACATTGGTTTAAAAATAAAGATTTTTTTTGGGGTGGGGGAGAGGGGAGAAGAATTGTGGGTGCTTTTTATTTGCCTCCTGGCTTCACTTTGGGTCATCCATCACATTTTCAAACTTTTCCCTGTAAATACAAGGGCTAGAAACTTAATTCAAACAACCAACCAAACAAAAAACCCCCTAAGTTTCTCAACTATTCAGATTTGTGCAGAAGATCAGGCTTTAAGAAAAACCTAAATATTGCAAGGCTTATCGTAGAATCACAAGAATTGGGAACAGTGAAAAATCCATTAACAGTGGATTGTTTGAATCCACATACTGAAAGATTCCTTATTTATTTATTTTATTTTTTAAATCACAATCCAAATCAGTTGTTGTTAAACCAAGCTTAATTTAATGCTAAACATGCAGCATTATTACAAAGTGCTATTGAATTGAATACTGAAACAGGACACGTTTTTAAAGATAATGTAATTTGTATCTATGTGAACAAAGAAGTGTATGAAATGTCAGGCATGAGGGTGTAAACTAATCACTGTAGGATCCAGGAAGGACTGTTTATCCCCTTGTATATTGCATTTATGTACCGGCTGTGTGCATTTTTATTTTCACCTTCCTCGAATGTACCGAGTATTGGCTGTTATAGTAGGCAGTATATCTGATTGATTGAAAAGATCAATAGTCAGACTTTGCATGGCAAATCAGACATACTTGTACTGAAAAAGAAAATCCATATGGTAGGCCTATTTATATGAACAAAATAGCTAACAAATGATTGTTCTCCTTATGTTTCCTTTCATCTTCTATTATAAAGAAGGATGGTAACATTCCTAGATGTTACGCTTAAAAGGAGTGCCCTAACATTACTCCTTTTTGAAATTTTAACTCCTTTAATCGCCTCAACTAGTGAACAAATATATTCATTCTTATTCAGTGGACCCTCTCTTTATATATTCACAATCATATCTGCTTATTTTTCTGAATGGTGACTTGCTAGAAACTAGATCTTCCCCTAGAACAAGTGATGGCGTTTTGGTTTTGATCAACTTTTATTTTCATGCAGACTAAGGGATTTAAATTCTGTTTTAACTGCAAAACTAAACTCAGACTTAATTATACAGAGCCTAATTTTTATTTACACCAAGACCCCTTTACATTGCTCTGACTGAACTTAAATGGGGTGTAAATAAGGCCCCCTTTAGCTGGCGGGGGAATGGAATACCTTAGTGAAAATGAGAATAGGACCCAGTGTCACTATTGGTTGCTCCAAAATATGCTGAAGTGCAACAGTTTTTCAGTTTTCCATAATACAGTGTTATTTCTTGTAAAGTTTGAAAGCTGGGAGAAGTAGATGATTCTTGGGTACAGTAGACCTTGCCTACTCTGTCTTGAGCCACACTAGCTTTGGACAGCACCTTTACGTGTCAGTATGGTCTCCCCATCTTCAGATGGCCTCAACCTGCATTGCCTGGAACAAAAATGTCACTTGGTTCCCCAAATCAGATACTGGTATTGGCTATGCAGGGTGTATGTTGTCCATATTGTGTAAAATCAGAATGAATGTGCAAGTTTAGTTGTGTTGTGATAACAGGGTAAATCTGTAGGCCCGAATTTTGAGCTCAACTGTAAAAAGTCAGTGAAAGTTCATAAGATGTCACAATAAGCTATAACAACAAATGTTGATGGGGAAAAGATGCAGAAGCAAGATGGACAGACTGAATTAGTCCAAACAAAAAGACCTCTTAATAAAATTCAAGGACTGTGTTAAGACCATGCATGGTCAACAAGAAGCCTCACCGTATTTCTTGTCGTTCCTTTCTCTCCCCTTTTGCCTTCTGTTTAATAAGAGTCTGGCTTAGCCAGCTAAGATTCCATGATTTGCAACACTGCTGTGAACCTATGAGCAGAGAGGCAGCTAAAAGCAATGTCTTAAGCAGCTGATACTGTATAAGTTTGCCTGATCTGAGGCCATGTCTACACTTACCGGGGATCGACATTGCTGCGATTGATGCAGCGGGGGTCGATTTAGTGGGTCTATGAAGACCCACTAAATTGACTGTAGAGAGCTCTCTGGTCGACTCTGGTACTCAACCGGAACAAGAGGAGTAAAGTAAATCAATGGGAGACCATCTCATGTCAACGTAGCGCAGTGAAGACACCGCTGTAAGTTGACCAAAGCTACGTCGACTCCAGCTACATTATTCACAGGAGCTGGATTAGCGTAATTTAGGTCAATTTACTGGCAGTGTAGACAAGGCCTGAGTGTCTGATAAGATGATGTGCTGTGCTTGTGGCCCCCTCCCCAGCAGTGAGGTTGCAAGTGAAAGTCAATACTAGAGACAGAAGCTGTGTTTTCTGTTTGCTGTTCTTTTATCTCCCCTTTTGTGTGTGTTTGTCTTGTTTTGTTGTCTTAGGAAACAGGATCAGACTTTAACAATAACAACAGCTCCAGGCCATCTCAACGGACTTCTTTTCCCCAAAATGTACAGCTATTACCATATTTAATATAATCTAAAAGACTGTCAAGCAAGGTTTTTTTTTTTGTCTTAAGAATTCTCTAGCTAAAGGGAAAGGGAACAAGGGATGTTAAAAAGAGAGCCTTATTTATTGTTTTCTATTTCAAATGCTTGATTGTTTTTCTTTTCTGTATCTTTATTAAAAGGTTAAAAAGATGTTTAATGATGTATTTGCCATGGTACCAAGCAGGATGAGGTCTTTGTATCCCAGACTTTGAACCTTGTTTAAAACTGTTTAATGTTGGACCATGACTATGTTATCTTAACACCTTTAACTCTTTGGGCTCATATATTCCATCTAAATTAATACATCAGTTACCAGTTTTATAAGCATTTCTCATTTTCAAGTTGGACCCATGTAAAATTAACCAATTCTATGTTCTTATTGAAGTAAGAATTTAGCTGCTTTCATTATTGGCCCAGATGCAGCTAAGTGAATGTGTTAGAGGATTGCTGTGCTCCTGACAGACCTTTACTTGGTGGTTTTAGAAAGTTCACGCTTTATTTTTATGATTAAACATGAACTTTGCAGCCAAGAATTCTTCTCTTTAAATAGTTCTTCATACAGTTCTGAGACACAAACACTTCACCCAGGGAGCTGCCTATTTGGCTCTTATGAATATATAAGAAACTGAATATCAATTTTTGGACTAGACTAAAGGCTTACATTTTGCATTACATCTCCACCTGTAACTCTCATTGAAATCCATGCACACTTTGAATTCAGAACCAAGCCCAAGTATAACATTTAGTACCTAAACCCATGTCTTTTTTTCGTGTCCCTTATGACTTAATCCCTCAAGTGGCATTAATACAGCAGGTTAATATGAGATTCTCATAAAATGGGGATGAGAGAACCGGGTATAGGACTGAAAACCAGAACTATCCTAGGTTCTAGTCCTGGCTCTCTGACTTGCTGTGACCTTGGCCAAGTGACTTGACCTAGTCTGTTTCCCTATATGTAAAATCATCACCGTTCATCTACTTTGTCCAATGCCAATATTGGATAAGAGTGACTTCTGACTGTTTCTTGGTTTAGGTAAGTACCTAGATCACCAGCCATCTTAGACGTAGGCCCATTTTACAAATGGGGAACTGAGGCACAGAGAGGCTGATTGACTTGCCCATGGTCATACAGGAAGTCTGTGGTAGAATAGGAGATTTGGGTTCAAGACCCTATCTCCTAGGCTAGTGCCCCACCACTGGACCATTCTTCCTCTCCCGGTTGTAAAATGGTGCTAATTATATTTACTTACCTGAAGGTGTTGTGAAAATTAATTACCGGTAGTTAATATTTGAACATCACTTTGAGCTGCAAAGTGCTCTCAGTTAAGCATTTGATAAATTGGGCCTATGTTTTGTTTGGTGAATGTACCTGACATGGAACACAAGAAAATTGAAGTCAGTTACTTTGTAGAGTTGGTATGGACATCTCCTGAGCTAACGGCAATCCCTCATTAACTGTGCGAACACTTTACTGAAGATGAGATTCTTTCTGAGTCAATATTTGTTTTTTCTCTGTACACCTCTACTCCGATATAACGCTGTCCCCGGGAGCCTAAAAATCTTACCGTGTTATAGGTGAAACCGTGTTATATCGAACTTGCTTTGATCCGCCGGAATGCCAGCTCTGCCCCCTTGGAGCACTGCTTTACTGCGTTATATCCGAATTCGTGTTCTATCAGGTCGCGTTATATCGGGGTAGAGGTGTAATGCTTTTGTGTAGCATTCTGGAGGTGCCATCCATGGCATGACACAGTTGCTATTCTAAATGCCATATTTCTGGGATTTATCTATGGCTCAGTCATACAAAATTTGCCGAGTAGTGAAATTTATCATTCAAGATTTGGCTCAGGAGTGATGCATATAATTTTCCCCTATAAATCTGTATGATTTTATTTGCACCAAGGAAGCTTTAAATATATTGCATAAAGTTTAGCAGTTTAAAATTGGGTTACACTCAGAAAAGTGATGGTAAAAATGACTCATTCTTATTCAGAGGATTGTCTCTATATATTCACTATCATGTCTGCTTATTTTCCTGAATAAAGTAGATTTTTACTACATTTTGCACGTCAGCACTTAATAGCCAATACAGATAAGGGTGAATGATCTAGATTCTATTTTGGGTCTTACATGAACAGAATTGATAACTTAAGGACTTGATGCACAGCATTTTACAGGCCTACTTGTATCAATATCCATTAATTTCAGTGGAATTTGAGTGTGCTCAGAACCTCTCAGAATTGAGGCTCTAAATTACTAGGCTGATACTTTAAAAAAAGTCTAACTTTAGTCATATGAACAGTCCTATTTAAGTCTGGTGTAATGATGGATGAGTGAGAGAGAGAGAGTACAGCATAGGCTTGGTTTATACTACAGAGTTAAGTCGAGGTAAGGTAACTTAAGTCGACCTAATTATGTCATACTATAGTCTTGTTCCCACCAATGTAAGTGCCCTACTACAGCCACATCATTACTCTGCCTCCACAAGAGGCATAGGGCTTATATCGGGGTAGTTAGGTTGATGCCGTGTCCACGTAGATGCTGCGGATTACTTACGTTGGCTGTTGGCTCTCATTCTTGTCAATTTCATGTCTCCAGGCTGGAGCTGTGAAATTGACAAGTAAGCTGGGCAGTCACCTGGGGCTGGGGTTGGGACTCCAGCTAGAGCCCAGCTGTCCCCCCGGCTCCCAGCTCAGAGTTGAGAGCAGGGGGCAGGCCTGCTCCTGGTGGGAAGTGAGGAGCTGAGAGGGAAGGCCTGCTCCCAGTGGGGAGCTGAGAGCCCAGGGCAGAGCTGGGGTCCTGGTGAGGAGCTGTGTGTGGAGCTGAAAACCTGGACTGCCCCTCGTAAGTCGATGGAAGTGCTCCTGGTGAGGACGAGCACCACCGACAGAAGGAAAGTAGTGTAGACATAACCTAAACTTAAGTGGACTTATGTTGTAGTGTAGATATGCCCTTAGCCTTCAGTTTATAGGGCAGACAGGAAAAAAATTCTATATCTATAAACTGAGCACATTTGATATGGAGTCATTTGGAAGAAACAAAAATGCTGTACTTATTCAATTTTCAGAGTATAATAGCACTTGAGGATGTCTTAGTCAGGACAAATGTTAAAGCAAATCTGCCTATCTAGTGAGCTAAAGTCTTTTTGAAAGAGCCAAAGAGCAAAGGCGGGATCAATATATATTTTTTTTAAGCAAAATATCTTTGTTCAGAGTATTATTTCATCTCATGTAATGGTTGAACTGAAGGAGCTTCCTAGATTACTTCTTGAGCTATTTCTCCCCCTCCGACCCCCAATTCTATAGTTTCAGCCTGATCAAAACCCCTCCATCTCCTTAGTTTTAGGATACCATGTACAGATGAAGTGTCATGGGAATGTTTGCACATGAGTTTTGTCTCCACCTAACTTCCCCAGCTTGGTGGGCAATCATGATACAGTAACTCACAGACTCTATCATAGCACGTTGAGAACTGGATTGATGGACTCAATAGTAAAAGAGATCAGCCTTCTGTAAAGTAGAACACATCCTTCCAAATAGGTTTGGCAGATCTTTAGGCTTAGATCTGTCAAACTGTGTACCGTAGATGGTTGCCGTTAACAAGTTGGCACTTGCTAGCTGTGACGAAGTGGGAATGTTCTTAATGTTTTCTCTGAATACTGTGTGGGTGCCTCAGTTTCCCCTATGCATTTCTTAAGTATCTAGATGGTGGGATAAGGGTGTGCGATTGTTGCAGAGCCCTAGAGGGCAGGGGTGTGCAAAGGTCTGCACAGAGAATGGCTGACACCCTGTCTCCTGGCAACTAATGGCCTGGGCCCCTCCTCTGCAAAGGTGCCAACTGAAGGTGTTGGAGAACAAAGAGATCAGGTGATCTCCTGGCCCGGGAAAGAGACAAAGGGAGAGGAGGGGCTGGGGAGTTTGTTTGGAGCGGGCTGGTAAAATGGAGGGGAGCCCAGATGGGGCTCTGGCTTCCCTGGCCCCACAAGATGGACCTGACTGTCGGGGTCCTGTTGTCTGTACCTGCAAGATCTGTCTTGGACTGTGTTCCTGTCGTCTAAATAAACCTTCTGCTTTACTGGCTGGCTAAGAGTCATGGTGAATCGCAGGAAGCCGGGAGTGCAGGGCCTTGACTCCCCCAAACTCTGTGACACTAGCATAGCAGTTAGACTACCACGTTCCACCCCTCTCCCCTGCCCCAACACATACACGGTACTTAGCATACGACAGACTTGTGAGAACTGTTAAGGAATATTGGCTCTTTAATGCCGTCTACTATATGTGAGTAATACATTCAGATAACATAACAATGGGACCAGATGGTGCATGGAATTGGTAATGGGTCGCAGTGTCTTTAACCTTTAGGTGAATCTAATCCAAAATCAGTAGTTGTTGAACATTCAAATCATGATAATGTCTAGAGACTTAGAGTCAGGGCCCCGCTATGTCTGGCACTGTACAAAGCTACAGCTGTATGGCCTTATCTGTTGCACATTGTTCAAACCCAGCTCAGGAGACTGAATTATTAATTTTTTCATGGGCTTTTCTTTGGAGCACCCCACAACAGTATCAGAGTGCTTCACAAGCATTAATTTATCTTCACCACACTCCTGATAGGTATTAGTCCCATTTTACAGACGGGGAGAAGAGGCACAGAGATATTAAGGTCTAATTTCCACTAATTTTGGTGACCAATCTGAGATGACTAGAACCTGATTTTTCAAAGCACTTAGAATTATATAGCACTTCCCCTTTTTCCCCTGCACTCCATCTCCTTGCCAGATCTTTCTCCCTTCCCCATGTCTCCATTTCCCCCCACATACGGGCTGCTAATCCTAGTTTCCTTGTTCAGACATTCCCAGTCTCCTCTCCAGCTCCTTGTCTTATCTCTGTGTCCTCCCCTCCCTACATAACTCTTACTGGCTCCTAGTCCCAGCCTTCCCACTCAACCAGTCTTAGCCTGCCCTTCCTACTGGGGCACCCAGCCTCCTTGCTCATTCAGTCCGAATCTCCCCCTTTCAATTTCCAGTTTCTCTCCACTGCCATCCAGTCTATCACTAGCCTCTTTGTTCCAATTTCTCCTTTCCCTCCCCTCAGTCCAATTTTTGTCCCCTCTTTTCATTTGAATCAGACAGCTTCTGTCTCCATGTTGCCTGGATGTCAACAGTGGGGTCATTGAGAGCCCAGGAGAAATGGGATGCCTGTTGTCAGTTGTATTGCCAGGCCCCACGCTGGCCTGAAGCAGCTGGAGGCAGCCATTAAGGGAAAGCCTTTCTAAGCTCCAGTAGCCCAAGGCTGGAACATGTGCAGTCTGGTTAGCACAAGGAGCTGCGAGAGGCTCAAGCATGCTTTGTAAGGATAGAATCTTCAGACATTTTAGCGGCTCCAATTTAAGAAATCTCTACTGAGCATGTGCGATGTGCAATCTTTCAAAGGCTTATAACTTGGCCAAATTTGGGAGGATTTTCATGGGGATGGCAAATGGCACATCCCTGACACAAAGGCCATTCCTGCTCCAAAACATGGAGGTGCAACAGCTGTTCAAAGCAAAGGTCTCAATTTTTTGTCTAACATGGGCAAAAAAACTTATTTTTCTTTAGCTTCACTTTAGAAAATGGCTGGAATGTTTTGGCTGAAATAAAAAACAAACACACACAAAACAGCTGAGACAGCCACCAGGCATGCAAAATTTCAGCCAAATGGTTAAATTTTCACAAAATTATAAACAACTGAAAATGGAATCTTATAATAGGAGCCGCCAAGCAACCTTAATAGGTGTGGCTATTATTACCTACAGTGACAGTGCTTGTGCAAAAGAGATTAGAATCTGAAAACTGTTGCTGTGGTCTGAGTCCAGTTCTTAGATGTACACATCCCAACAAGCACTGTTGTTGGCAGTTCATGCAGAAAGACGTAGTGAGCATGGAAGTGGAACTTCTTTCCCCCTAGTTGTGTTGCCTTCAAATCAGAGATGAAGCATGTTGCCCTGGGGGGCTCTCCATTTGTTTTGTTTTTTTGCTAGGCTCAGGCCTCGTGTTGTTTTACATCGGATAGGCAGGGGAGTGGAAGCTGGGAAAGCTGAGGTGTGTTCCAACTTTGCCACTGACTGGCTGTGTGGCCTTCGGCAAATAATTTAACTTCTGTGGCTCGCTTTGTTCATAATTAAAATGAGGCTAATAATATTTACCCACCTCCCTCACAGGAGCGTTGTGAGGATTAAGCAATCGACTTTGATCATAACAATGTCTATGGTGGCACTGCATGCAGAATTGGAAAGCATTGTGCCCATACAAAGAGGGGGATTCTGCCTCCCAGCTTCCCTCTCTGCCCCCAGCTTAAAGAGAAAAGATGTACTTGAAACAAAAGTGCAAAAACTTACTATATTAAGAACTTAGGAAGAATTCGGAAGCCATTGGCAGTGCATAACAACTTTATTGAACCTACTAAGGTATGGACAATGCTACATGTTATGCACCAGTAGGTACATAATAAATTTACAAACTTTTAGTCTATACAATCATAGAAATGTAGGACTGGAAGCTCCCCAAGAGGTCATCTTGTCCAGCCCCCATGTTGAGGTAGATCCAAGTAAACCTAGACCATATCTGACAGGTGTTTGTCCAACCTGTTCTGTTGGTGGGAAAGTAGTTTCCTGGAGTGGAGCTATGGAGCTACCAAAGTTCATGTCTCAAGTATAAAAAGACTGAGGGTAGTTGTTCAAACACCTACTATGCCTTTCTCTATGTTTTATTCATCTGCATTTATGTGAGGAACAAGAAACTGAGCCTGAGAGCTGTGGTGTTGATTCCCCAAATTCCCTTTCAAACCTTCTCACTTATTTTCTACTTCCAGGAAATCCTTTTCAACTCTGGAAAGAGACAGTAAAACAGAGATTAGGATTAGAGCACAATCTGCTTGCAGGTAAATGTCATTCATGTTTCATAATAACCTGCCTGAAAAAACCTGTGCAGTTTAAACACCTCTGTTCTATTAAAAGCACGTGGCTGACAGGTGGTTCTGCTGGCACAAGTTAGTATCGCATCCCATCTCCACCCAGGAGACTCGGTCTGTATAGCTGTGCAATTACCACACAAAACATATTTAACCTAATTATTGTTTTGCTGGAATATAAAGCTATCCTGGCAAATGCTGGATGCTTTAGAGCAGAACACATAATTAAGGGCCTGATCCTGTAAACTCTGGCTCAAGTGCAGACCAATTGAAATTTGGCTCGTTAAGAGTTTGGCAGGATTGAGCCATAAGATTTTTATTTTCCCTAAGTGAGTGGATGTGATTTAATACAGGTAGGTTAGCAGAAGTTTGAGTGATGAGCTTTGGCATTAGTTGGTCTGGTATCTTTACTGCTTTTGCATTTAAAAAAAAAACAATAAAAATCAGCCAATACCAGTGCTTGTTGTTCTGTTACACATAAATAATGTGCTCATCACATTAAGACATAAATACAGACAGTCTTTGCTTCAGTGATCTTCCAATCTAAAAGTTATGGTGGAGGATAATTTAATAAAACTTGCTAATGGAGGTCCTGTATTGTTAAAGGTTCCTTCTGTAGCATCTTCAGTCCCAACATACAGGGTACCTCTGTCTGTGTCCTGCATCATCCAACAATTCCAGTTGTGATACTTTCCTGAGCAAGGAATAATAGTCAAGCTAAATTGTATAGTGCTTTGAGAGAGAGAGAGAGAGAGAGAGAGAGGCATCTAAGACCAGCATCTTCTATGCATGTTTTAAGTGGTTCCATTATGAGGATCACAGGACTTTATAAGAAGTGATTTTTATTTTGGTATATCCTTTGATATGACAAATAACTTAAGTCTTTTATTCTAGGGGATCTTCTAGTTATAAACATAGCGGGTATTGGAATAGATGTAGCTGTGTTTTATTCCTAGTAGCATTTGTTTAACAACTTTTGTGCTTCATATTACCCCCATACATCTAGTGCACATTTCCAAATGAATCCCACATTTCAGGGGATTTCAAGATTTAAAAAGATTTCAAGACTAAAAAGAATTTGAATTACATATACATTTGATCTATTATACCAAATACCAAGAATAAGAATGTTTTCAAAACCTTTCCTTAAAGAAAATAAGAGGGTTTAGAACAACAGAGCATTGGGAGTTAAACTGCATAACGTTGAAGGCAAGCCCCTAACAATTTCCCTGTGAAGGAATCCAATTAGGTGGTTAATAATCATTGTTTAATCAAATGACCAGAAAGATGTGACAAATGAACCAGGCTTTCTACTTCATTAGTTATAGGAAATAAGGGATTCAGTGTGTGGAACAGATGCATAACTGCTTGAGAGAAATTAGGTATAGGGTTGAGAAGGAAATTTGAACTGGCTATGTGCAGAGATGCTATATAACACTTTGTACTCTCGAAGCTCTGAAGTATAGGCTTGAGCCCTAATTTATATTCGTTCAAGTTCGCTGTTAATTTAACACACATTTGAACCTCTTTAGAAACTATTCGTCATTCAAAAATGAAGGGCAATTGTCACTATGCTAGTTTGGAAGATTGCAGGGTGAGTTGTTAAAATAAAACGAACTTGCCCACTTTTGTACGCTCTAGGATAAACTGAATTTCAACATTCAGGTTCACAATAGCTTCCCTGCTACCCCTCCTCAAGCACTAGAAATAGCTTGCAACACAGACATAAGGGCACTGGCCCTTTAGTTGGAGCCATTTTGTGAGCTCAGAGGGCCAGCCCCACCTCTGTGTGTTGCTGTGGCACCTCTTGACCAACCCCAGAATTTTCTTGTTGGAGAGGGGTGTTGCCATTGGTCAATCTTGGGGGGTCTCTAAAGGCAGCTAAGATTGGCTGATGGGACGCCACCCTTAAAAGGCAGTTTAGAAGCAGGCCTTTTCCTGTTCCATCTCTGCTATTGCAAATATCTTCCTTCCTGCAGAGCTCACTGGTTTTGAGCCAATTTAAAGTGTCGCTTCCTGTTTTTTTTATCATGCTTTGAGTGATTGCGGGGTTTTTGGTTATCAGATTGTGTGGGTCCTTTTGAACTTCAAAGCAATTGTGCAGGTTATGTTGAATGGTCACAAAATACCCAAGATATGAGCATGGGTGTTGTGGTTTAATTTACTGATATTTTTTTCATAGGATTGCAACAGAAACAATTTGTCTTAGTGTGATGGCTGCCATCTTGGTCAACATACTGGGAATTCAACTCAGGATCTCCAGAGCCAAAAAAATCTCATGAGCTACTACAACTTGAGCTAAAGATCACTGACTAGATCTATAACAGATTCATGTCCTCTGCAGATCAGGCATAGGGGGGACTTGTAACACACATTTGTCTGTGGGTTACATTAGCAGCAGGGATCAGTCCCCTATTAGTGGGGTTAGAATCATTAAGATGTGATGGTTGGTTCCTTGCCCATTGGAGGTTGGGAAATAGGGTAAATGCCCTTTCCTGCATTAGCCCTTCTGTGCTGATGTAAATTAGATTGGCATGAACATCTTAGCCCTTGTGAGGTAAGGCAGTTCACCATGCAGTAGCTTGCATGAGGCCCACAGGCTTGGAATTCAATGGGTCTGTCAGGACCCTGGGGTTAGGTCTTGAACAATTAGTGTGGTCTGGTTTTAAGTACTGAAATGGGGGGCAAGTGGATGCTGGCCTGAGGTCTTTAGATGTTGGTTTAGTTGTCATTTTAAGTTATGAATCAAGTTGTGTCTGCTTAGCCAAAAAGTATCTATCCTCATTGATACCTGCCATTTGTAATTACTCGTTTGCCCCCAATGCTCTGAAACCTGACTCCCAAGGGATATATAGTGGTGTTGCTAGAGACAATTGCAGAGGACAACAGCCAGTTTAGGATTTACATGTCCCAACTGGGTGAAGAGAATCAGCTGGTGAAATCTGTACTGATGTTAACCAGGTGGAAAATGTTCTAAGCTAATGTTTTCAGACTGAATTGCATGCATGCAAGTTTTGCATGTGTGCTAAATCTGCATTTACACATGCTAGGTGGGTTCTGTAGAATTGACTCCCTTTTTTGGTGCAAATGCTGTTTGTTCAAATGCAAGTTCTGTAAACACAAGATTTGTGGGTGCCACCTAGTCACCAAGGTCTGAAATTCTGACCTTTTTTGTCAACTCATGTTTCTGCCCAGAGATAGTCATAGGTAAATGCCCGAGTAGATGTCCCACCGTTTACTGTCCAGCATTGACTCTAGTAACATCCCAGTGATTTGACAAATAAGGGGTTGTTTGGCAGGAAAGTATTGTTTGCAGCAGTCCAAACAAAGCCAGATGCAGCAGGCACAGTGGGGTAGCTCAGAAAGAATAAATAGGGGAAGAAGGGAAACTTCTAGCTGGCACACTCTATTTACATTGGCTTCAAAGCCAGAAGTGATTTCATTGATCGACCAGTCTTGCAGGGGCAAGCTTTGAAATAGTAGGGTTGCTGTATTATTTGTACTGAGTTCTCTTACCTTTCATTAGTGCTGAGCTAGGGAGCAAGAGACTGGTATTAAAGTCCCTTTTATGCTTTGCATAGTGTGTTTTAGTCACGATACATAGCACATTTAAATTAAAACTGAGAGACTCAAGTTTTCCATCCAGGTTTGTGTCATTTTTGAGTTGGGCAGAAACAAGTCACTTACATGTTGACATCTTTACAGCAGCTCCCGGTGGAAAGGAAGGCCAGAGGTCTCCATAAAATCTAAACTTCATGTTGCCCTGGACAACTAATTACCTGGCAAGGAATGAATCCAAGAACTGTCCAACCAGTATAAAGCAGCCAAAACTTCATGTGATAGCACCTGCACCAGTGTAAACAGCCTGTCAATTCTTATCCACTCTCCATTTTACTTTGCATTGGGGAGGCCCACCTGGGAACAGCAAAGCAAATAGAAGTAACCTCTATGGAATGACAGCCATAAAGGAGCCATTGGCTGGAAAATGTGAGTAAACCTTCAGCAAAGGAAGCAAGTCATTTTTTTAAAATCCTTGCCAGTTCCCTTTTGCATTTAAGAATAAAGCAGCTTAATAAAATGACTAATACATTTTTGAGTGCTACATATATAATAGTAGTAATGGATTGATCGGTCCTGCTGCACTTTTATTTGTCTGTAGCTGTTGTGTTTGAATTCCAAACTATTGCAATGTTGCCCTCCCTTCCAGAGAAGATTTTCATTTTTAGCGGCATTACTGAAATTAATCCTCCCCCCCACTCCCGAAAGTCAATAATAAAACTCCCATTGATTTGAAAGGGGCTAGGATTTCAGCTGTAGACTTCAAAATCACATAAGAACAAAACAGCAACTCTGCAAAATCCTTAGACCAGTAGAAAACACTTGAATGCCTACAGTGTGGGCCAGATTTTTGAATGGAGCTCAGCATGTTGGGTGCAGCTGTCTTTTGAGAACCTGTCTAAAAGTGTCACAATGGGAGCAGCCAGGAGCTGAGCACTTTTGAAAATATCGACTCTTTTTATGTGCCTAAGTAGGAGGACTCTCTTGAGAAATCTGGCCAATTGGGGGTGCTGAACACCTGAAAATTTGGTCACCTCTAGGGAATTCATACATACTTAAGGGAACCTCTGTGTGGTCCACATAAGAGTTAATTTGGAAGAGGCGACTTCTTTCAGAATTACACTAGAAATATTGTTGGTGCCTCTTGGCTAGGGTGACCTGATTTTTTTCAAAGCAAAAGAGCTAGGACAGTATCTCACAGGGGTTTGGGGTCTGTGTGAGTGCATGGTGGAGAGTCAGTAATTGAGAGGTACAGACTAGGGAGGGTTTTGACAGCTTGGAGAGAGAGGCTGGAATCCCTGCTTTCTTCTTGCCTCCTTGTGCAGCTACACATTGTGGCTAGGAATAGCTCTGAAGCAGTCTTCAAAAACTTGGGTGGGGGGAGGGGCTATGTTTAATGTAAAGCTGACCAGGGGGTTTGAATTGCCCTGAATCTGAGAGAGTCACAGCTGGTTAACTTGATTACTGGTGAGAAGAATGGCAGGCTGGCTACAAATGACCAGCCTGGCAAGTGGTGGCATCTGAATTTCATATCCACTTACTCAGCTTGCTGTCAATTTTGTTGGCTTGGCGGTGGTTCCTGCAGGCTGCCAGAGTCTACAGGGGGTTACAATGCCTGGCACATAATTTTTTTTGAGGGGCTCTGAAAACCAGGACACTGACAGTTTTCATTGACATATTGGAGTAAAACTTGGGAAACTGAGTCACAAGTCCATCCAATTTAGGCCTTATCAATTTTTGCCTTTATTTATACAATTTCAGAGAGAATTATTGCCACTTATAGTGTCTGGACATACATTTATGCCAGACAAATAATAACAGACCAGACAGAATTGGTAAACATTCCAGGGAATCATTGCCTTCTCTGACCCCCCCGGGTCTTGTTTTTCCTTCAGTTTCTGGTCCAGTGTTTCTCCAGTTGGGTCTCTTATACATTTCTATATTATAGATTACTTAACCTTATCCAACTGGCTTTTAACACACCAGCCCTTTGGGTTTGTGGTAACTTGTACATTATGCATGTACAAGTTTCAATTACCCAACTTCTGCATTTTTTTCTGCTGGTTTTGCAATTTCAGTGCCATATTTTTTGTCATCCTGCCCTGGGTCTTCCCAGAAAAAGGTTTTGTTGTTGTTGCAGGTTTGAATATTTTTATCTCAAAACTTCCAGCACAATATGTTACCTTTGTTCTGTCCGCAATAACCACATTTTAAGCAGCTCAGTAATGTATATCAAAGAATTGGCAAAAACACACACTTGCCAGCAGGGCATTGGCCTAAGTGTCTTCTTATCTGTACACATTCACTATACATAATTGCACATCATTAAAATATAAGAAAACTTTTAATTTTACCATTTAGCAATCCTTCATTTTTATTTTTCCATGTTATAAGTCAGTTTATGTTAGCCTCCTAATATATTTGGGGAGGGGAGTTTGGAGAGCACACTATGATTCTGTAACGAAGATAAAAAATGTTGACATTTAACATGCGTTTTTCATTCAAAGTCCAGTTTTGTTTGTGAATCATTATCAAGAAACTTCATTAGAAATTTTCCTGAAAATGCATTTTGAGAGGTGTCTCAATTTTAGGGCCTTGATAAAGTTGCTTTTAATGGTACCCCGACAGATAGATTTTCCTATTTCAGGGTATGATCCGTGCTGAGAATTCTTAAGATTTAATGCTTCTAACTTCTTCCTTCTGAGTCTATTGATACCTTACTTGAGAGTTTTAATGATGGAATTTGGTGGAAGCTCAGAGGCATTTGTCTTTTAGGGCATGGCTATACTTGCAGATGTAGAGTGCTTTGAGTTAAACCAGCCTTCGTAGAGCGCAGTAGGGAAAGCGCTGCAATCTGTCCACGCTGACAGCTTCAAGCGCACTGGTGTGGCCACATTTGCAGCAATTGCAGCAGCATTGGGAGCGGTGCATTATGGGCAGCTATCCCAGCATGCAAGTGACTGCAACGTGCTTTTCAAATGTGGGGGTGAGGTGGAGTGTGACAGGGAGTGTTGTGTGTATGTGTGGGGAGAGAGAGTGTGTTTTTGGGGGGCTGAGAGCATGTCAGCATGCTGTCTTGTAAGTTCAGACAGCAGCAGACCCTCCCACTCCCCACAGCATTCCACACTAATGGTTGTTTTGTCTCGGGGCAGATAAGCAGCCGGCTGTCAGAAATGGAGCTTTCAAAGGGCATATCCACATTCCTGCTGTGATTCAAAAAAAAGACATGAGTGGCCACTTGACTTAAGAGGATTATGGACGTTTCCGGAGGTCGATCAGAGCGCAGTAATGCAACACCCCATTCACACTGGTGCTATGGTGCTCTAGCGGGGGCACAGCAAACTTTATTCCACTCACTGAGGTGGAGTACCAGCAGCGCTGTAGCCGCGGAGTCAGAGCGCTCTAATGTGCGTTGCCAGTGTGGACGGGGAATGAGCTAATGCGTCTGGGGCTCCTTTATTGCGCTGTAACTTGTAAGTGTAGCCATGCCCTTAATGTGTGGTTTAACCCCAGTTGTTTTTAAAACTTTCCTCCAGACTCAATTACTGTTGTTTAAGACACAAGACTTCCTCAATAGTAAGTGGAAAGGATGACTTGTGTAATATATTGGTCTTGTCTTAATTACTTTTACATAGATATAAAAACATTTTTTGGCTGTGTGAATATTTAAGTAAGTGCCAGTGTGATTGTTTAAATTGCAGAGGGATATTTTGAAAATAGTCATGAACCTGGCTAGATCCATACTGAATGAATTCCAGTATGGGTAGGTTGCATGTTAGAACTGATGTAAACCCACATTAAAGAGGTTATGTAACTGAAAGATGCATTTTAATCTGTACAGTTCACTGCCAGATCTGAGGAAATAAACTCTAAGTGTAGAAATAAAAAAAGAGACCGGGTCTAACTGACAGAATGCTCTCTTAACTAGTTAAATCCGTGTTTGCAACCTTGTTTGTGGTTAACCACTTCTAGATGATGTCATGAGCCTTCTTTTACTGGGACTGTTAAAATGCAATAATAAAATTCACAGTTAGATTTAATTTCTCTGTGTTATGTTTGTTTGTTTTATGACTGTTCCTGGCTTTGAGAGTGGTGGGTTTTTTTTGTTTTGTTGCAGTGAATTTAATCAGCATATTAAATGGTTGTAATCTGTTGTGGTTGAACAATAATAGGAAGAGATACTTAACGGTTTGCTTGTAGTAATCCTACAATATATGCCTGTTTGTCCTGCTACTTCTCTGTTTCAGAGGCTTCTTACTGTAGGTGGAGTGTTAGTAATTTTTCTAATATGGTAAGTCACATATCTGGTCATATGCAAGATATGACATGAAGCCTCGCAGAAATCCTTTTAAACAAATATGTCTGAAAATGGCCACAGCCTATGGGTTGCCTTGGCTACAGCTGTGCATAATGAAACCTGACTTTTTGTTTCTTTGCTATCATGGATGAAGTTTATGGAAAGTACTTAAGTACAACACTGACCTCAACCTTTGCACAGCAGTTAGTTGTTACAATTGAAGATGTTTGCTATTGGCTTATCAGTTAAGTGATGGATGATGTAGAGCTTTTGGGTTATGCTGGCTGGGTCCCCTTGTTTGCTACTAGTTACATTTATGGTACAGAGATTGCAGTACATATATTTTCAACTATATGGGCAAATGTACTACCCAGCACTCAGCCAAAGTAGTCTGATCAGGTAGACAGATGCCTGGGTTACGTTCCCTCAGACCAGGGGTCGGCAACGTTGGCACGCGGCTCGCCAGGGTAAGCACCCTGGCGGGCCGGGCCAGTTTTATTTACCTGCTGATGCAGCAGGTTCGGCCGATCGCGGCCCCCACTGGCCGCGGTTCGCCGTCCCAGGCCAATGGGGGCGGTGAGAAGCGGCGCGGGCGAGCGATGTGCTGGCCGTGGCTTCTCTAACCCCTGCCTCAGACTCTGCCATGCCTGCAGAGGTTAATTCAGCTCAATGGCTGAAATAACTTCCTTCAGCTTTTACCCAGTCCCCACATGTGGGGAGAATGAGACTATCAGTGCAGTAGTGGGTCCTCCATCTTCATCACTCCTCTTGTCAATCTGTGTCCTGGCCCCTCCTCCCCTGCACCTTCCATACAGGGTTCTTTCCCTGGGTTGGGCTCTGTGCAGGAGTTGCACATTCCCTATTTGCTACCACACTGCCACTTTCTCTCATACAGTGACCTGCACTGATTCCACTGCCAACAAACATTTTGCATTGGGACTAATGGCAGTTATCCCGTCCTTTCTGTTTTAAAGGTGTCAGCTGGAATCTGGGTTGTTTAATGACATTAAGGGACTGATCCTGCAATGGGTCTGAGCATCCACAACTATTAGCACCTTAAACCTGTCACTATGGCTTTCATTTGGGCGAAGTTTGGAGACCTCTAAAACAGTGGTTCTCAAAGCCGGTCTGCTTGTTTACCTGCCGCGTCCGCAGGTTCGGCCGATCGCGGCTCCCATTGGCCGCGGTTCGCCGCTCCAGGCCAGTGAGGGCTGCGGGAAGCGGCACGGGCCGAGGGATGTTCTGGCTGCAGCTTCCCACCGCCCCCATTGGCTTGGAGCGACGAACTGCGGCCAGTGGGAGCTGTGATCGGCCAAACCTGTGTACGCAGCAGGTACACAAAGTGGCCCGGTCCACCAGGGGCTTTTCCTGAACAAGCAGCAGACTGGCTTTGAGAACCACTGCTCTAGAAAACAATTTTCTTTGTGGTCTCTGTTGATAAGTCTCACTTGGATTGCATTTTATTTCTCTAACGCAGGGGTTCCCAAACTGCAGGTCACAGCCCAAAGGTGGGCTGTGACATAGTCCCTGGTGGTCCACTAGCACAGCGGCATTCTCCAATCAAGCCGGGGTGGAGTTTTTTTTTGGGGGGGAGGGCATGTAGCGGCATTACCGCTTCTCCAAAAAACTGCATCTTTCCTTTCCATTCCCCTACCGCCCCTGGTCCTTCAGCGCAGCTCCAGGGCACATGGCCCCATCCACTTGCCTCGTCTGACAGAGCCTACATAGGGAAAGCCTGTGGGTCTGCACTCAAGGGCTGGAGTAAACAGGGGGCTGAAAATTGAAGATGAGATCAGGTTGAGCCTCACTAACATATGTCCCCACCTGGAAAAACTGTGCAAAGAGAAGCAGGCACATCCAGCCCATTAAGAAGACTCCGGGTCTGTAAGTTATTTTGTTTTTATTTACAATATTTGATACTTTTCTAACTAGTAAAGAGTAGGGTTGAGTCTTTACTTAAACAGCACAGACATTCAGATTTTACACTATAAAAAATTGAAAACACAATATAGTGTTCATAGTTGGACAGACATTTTGTTTTAAAATCAATAATGGGTTTTTTTAAACAATTTTGTTAGCGCTGTGTTGCTTATTAATCTGTTTTATACAAAGTTGTGTTTTCCCTGTTTGAAAACACATTTTGCTCTCAACGTTTTTTTAAAGTGTAGTTTTACTAAAATTGTTTGGTTTCAAAGGTCTTGAAGCATTTTTTGAGTGCATATTGCTAGGGATTACAATTGTTTACATTAAAATGAAAAGGAAACGTGCATTGCTTATTTCCAGGGACATTTCTATGGAGGTAATCATTCAAATTAATAGTGTTCCTCAAGAAGTGTAAATAGTGGGCTGCAGTGCCTATTGCAGTTGCACAGGTGGGCCTCGGAGGAAGAGGCTCTGGGAACTCCTGCCCTAACATACCATATTTTGTGCCAGAATTGACACGCCAAGGAAGATTTCCAAGTGGAGTTTTGGCATGTGTTGGACATCAGCAGTAGTGACAATAATGGTGTGAAGCTAAGATTTCCTTCTGCAAGGGTAGCTCATCTGAGGGCTAGGGAAAAACATAAACTGAACAATAAAATTACAGGGAAAGCTTCATGTTTACTTTACTCATTTTACTTCTGCAGGAAAAAAGTGTGATATACTCACAACGTAAACAGATGTGTTTTACATGTAAATATAGTTAGTGTCCTTTGAAGAGGTAGCTAAGAGACATGGGAATCCTTTGAGAGGCTCAGGTAATAGCTATAATCCTTGTCAAGTGGTCATTCTCATCTAGCAAAATCCTCTTGGTATAGTTGAACAAACATTCACCAGTAAAGCTTGTTTTTTTTTTTCTGTACCACTGATGCAGTTGTTAAACAACTTCTTCCAAACCCACTTTGGGACTGAATTCAATCATTAATCTCAATACAATATTGTTGGCTTCTAACAGTATCTGGTTTAGATTGGATGAAATTTATTACATTAACCCTTTGTAGTCATTTAGGGATTTTTCCAGCCACAAAGAGCACCACATGTGGGTTTTTTTGTTTTGTTTTGTTTTGTTTTTTTTGACAATCTGCTATAGCTGTGGCCTAATTACAGTTCTGCTCTGGACACAGATAAGTTTGCCATCTTTTTGTCCCATGGAAGAAAAAATATTCAGGGGTTTTATGTACCTCCATCCTAGCTACTCTGCAAATTTCAGGACTGGTTGCAGTTTTGGTGGTGATGTACATATATTTAAATCCCCTCTGAAATCTGAGGCTGATGTAATCAGCTTTACAATAAGAATGGTTCAAATAAAGAACTTTGTTGTAACTCTTTCCCAGCCTGGATGCCTTGCCATGAAAGGGTTAATAATGACTTAGTGGCAGGTTGTGCATGGATGCACTTTCACTTCCTGAATGTTGACAAATCACCCAAATATCTTTCTCTGCTGGACATATTGACCTGTCATTGCAATGATCAGTGGTTCAGAAAACTTCCTGAATTTTTAACCCAAGTTTTAACAGAAGTGGCTTTGGCTGCATATGTGTTTCCTGTAGCGTAATGGCCAATAATGTATCCGATGTGCAAGGGCAGTTCCTGGAGGCTGCAGCTATAATGATATGCTAAACACTTAATAAAAAGCACATAAATCTTTTTCTTCGCCTCAGAAATATGTGCCACAACACCTATTAATGTGGTTTTTCTACGTTTAGATCTCGCCAGTGTGCAACAATTCAAGAAAAAGTAAAGTATAAGATCACATTTCAGAGCATGACTTGGGGGTCTTGAATAATTACTACCATGTCAAAACTACAAATTATTGTTACTTCCATGATCTTTACAGCATTACTTGCATACTTCTGGCTGGTTTCTCTCTCTGTATATGTATGTGCATAAGTAGATATATGTACATACCATCCAAAACATGTTGGGTCTGATTCAAGCTGATGATAAACATAGATGTCCCTCAGAAAACCAAGTTCAATCTTGTAATACACTTCATTTTTTTCAGAGGCCCATATTTTAGCTTAAATTTGCAGTGGAATTCCAAGCATTGGGAGTGATGTTCATAGAGTACAGGCAATATACGGGCCTAAGGAAATCTATCCAAATTTTAATTTGGATTAAATTAAACTGCTGGTACAATTAATTTCTATTGCCGTCTCTCTTGGCCAGACAATAGCTGGACATAACAATAGCTGGACATAATCATAGTATTTATAACTCTCTATATTGGATTTGGTTCAAGATTGTCTCATGTAGTGCTACAGAAGCCTCAATTGTTTGCAATGTGTGTATTTCAGTAAAAGCATCTGTTGTGCAATTCCAAAGATACTTTGTACAAAGAAAATGATGCTGTCCTATCAGAGTATGATCTTGGAAATAATTTTAAGATCTAACTGAGCTATAGTGTCTTTGTTAAGACAGAATAATTTGGTTTTGGTTTAATGAAGCTCTAATTGTTCAGAAATGTAAGAATGTGCAATAGAAAAGTCCCAAAGTCCGTGCTTTCCATGTGCATGCGTGCACAGCTGTTCAAGGTCCCAGGTGTGTGCAATGCTAAGTGTTTCCTGATAGGTGGCTGACAAGTATGGCTGGACCCCTTTGCAGCCTTAGTACTATTTGTAGTCGAGTATTGTCAAATGCCTACATGACCTAGCAGGAGTAGATGTTGAAGCAATATAATGGCTCCAATTGTTCTTCTCTATCAGAACTCCCTGAGTGGTGGTGAGTAATTGGTTCTCCCCTTCTGGGGTCCCAGAGGGATCATATGATCACTGCTTCTCTTCAATATCTACATGAAACCATTGGGAGAGATAGTGAGATGCCATGGACTTGGCTGCCAGCATTGTGTCAATGCCGCTCAACTCTGTATCTCATTCTCAGCTGATGCAACCACTGCTACTGCTCAAGTGTCAGAATGCTGACAAGATATTGGCTCTTGGGTGAGGAGTAGCTGTCTCAAGCAGAATCCAGGCAAAATTGAAGTTATAGCTCAGATCACTATGAGCATATTAGGCTTGTGCTCAAGTCTTTCCACTGGCTCCCAGACCTCCTCCCAAAGCCAGTTTAAGACCTTGGTCCTAATTTTTAAAGCAGTTAATGGATCAAGCCCTAGCTATATCCAAGACTAAATTTTGATTTATGGGCCACCATGATGGTGGTTCTCCTTTAGGACAATGCATATTTCAAAGCCCAGCACAAAGCACCTGAGAGCTGGGGTCAAAGTATCTTCTGTTGAGGACATCCAGCTATGGAGCAATCTTCCACGGGAGACCAAGCAAATCAAGAGTCTGACTATCTTCAGGACATATTGGAAAGCCTTTCTCTTTGAGAAGAAATTTCTGCCAGTAAGTGATGATCACAATTAAAATATTCCTTTTATTTCCAACCCCCTGCCAACTATCTCACAAAAAACAAAACCCTACCTGCAAGCAAAGCTTTGACCCTATAAAGGGAGGAGGGTCAGTGACTCTATGAAATCCCCTAGGAACTTTGCTATTGTTATTGATTTTATGTGGGAGACTATGGTGATGGGCAGCAGTAGAAAACCCTAAGGTAGAGTACAATCAATTTCAGTTGACTTCCATTGGAGTTAAGGATGCACAGTTTCTCACAGGGTTTCTACCCTTTAAAACACATGGGCTATGGGAAATATTTAGGTTTTTTTAGAAAGCAATTGTATTTATCTTTAAAAAAAATCACATAGTATTTTCAACAAGTGAGCTCCACTGGTCTTTTTTCCAAGTATGGGTTTCAGGGATGTTACAGGAGAAACATGAAGTTTGAAAGACAACTATTAAATATGCAATATTACAGTCTTAATGAACATTTGGCACTTTTCTGTAGCTTGTGAGGTTTCTGAATAATGCCTTGTGTATTCACTCTGGACATGGGGCAGACAGTGTCATTGTAATCTTATTTTTAGTGTGAAAATAAGGTACTAATAAGACAATTGGCATTTTTCTTCCTTGTCTGTTTCAACTTAATATCTTGGGCTTATTCTAGAAAAATAGATTCTTGTGGTAGTCTTTTAAGATGGTATCAAGACAATGGAAGAATACAAGACACCACTGCAGAAAGAGAGGTCAATGATGATACATACTATTATATTTTGTGCTTGAAAAGCAAGAAAAATGGAACCCAAAATAAACAGAGTATAACTTTTTAAAGAAATAGTCACAGGCAGCAGAATGATGAGGTACCAGGAGTAAAAGTGATGTATCCCCTGCACCTTCCCACACACCGGATCCTTGAGAGGAGAAATTACTTTGTAAATGCAGAAGACCTAAAAAGTCAGCCTTATTCTAATTCTGTCAGCAGGCCTCAAATGAAGTTTTTGGGAATGATGAAAACTTTAAAACAGGGGTCGGCAATGTTGGCATGCGGCTCGCCAGGGTAAGCACCCTGGCGGGCAGGGCCAGTTTTATTTACCTGCTGACGCGGCAGGTTCGGCCGATCGCGGCCCCCACTGGCTGCGGTTCGCCGTCCCGGGCCAATGGGAGCGGCGAGAAGCGGCGCGGGCGAGCAATGTGCAGGTAAATAAAACTGGCCCGGCCTGCCAGGGTGCTTACCCTGGCGAGCCGCGTGCCAACGTTGCCGACCCCTGCTTTAAAAGCTCACTCTTATCACGACACAGAGGTTCATACAGGGCTGCTTAGAGAGTTAATCTGTAATGACAGACACAAGCAGAGAGACTGGTTGTACACTGTAGACTAGAAATCCAAAACCCTTTTACCAGTCCTGGCTTCTGTTTTTTCCAGTCTTAATTTATAGATCTTTCCTGAACATTAGCAGCTGCCATATTAGCATGGACAAGGTCTATCTACTCCAATATCCTGTCTCCAACAGTGGTCAGTACCAAATGCTTCAGAGGAGTTTTCTGACTTTTTGGGATAATGCTTCTAATGGTGCTATACTGTCCAATGAGAAATTCTACAGAATATTACCCCGAATCAGCAGGAATCATAATCCTTATAGCTTTCACAAGCATTTGTATCAGGCTTTTGGGAGCCTACAATACCCTGTTTCACACTAAGAACTGGATTCAGTGTGTCAGTGGCCACAGAGGGAAGCTGGCACAAGGCCCTGGGAAGGTAGGGTTCTGCATTGCTGAACTAAATCTAGTCTGGGCTCTGAGGAGAGAGTGCACAGCTTCATGGCCCTGATTCAGCACAGCATGTATGCGGGTGGTTATGTTCGAATGCAGTAAATGGAATGTAATCACATGCTTAAATGTTTTGCTAAATTGGGATCTTTGTAATTTAAATACAGAGGGCCAGATTCTTCTCTTATTTACTTCAGTGTGTAGGTGGGGTCACTACTGAAGTCAGTCTAGATACTCTGGCTTGTGTGATTGATAGCTGAACCTGACTGAGACTTCAGTCTTGAGATCTGTGTGATGTCTAGTTCAACACTGAAACATGGTGAGATACAACAGAACAGACTTGGAAGTTTAAATGATATGTGAAGTTATTTTTTGTTATAGCTGAATTTACTGAGTTGACATACAATCCACACCAACCCTCTGGGGCAGGTAAGCTTTTTGCAGAAGAGTAGAGACAGAGCCACAGACCCAGTGAAGTGATTTGTCCAAGGTCACACAGAATGTGAGCAGTAGAGCTAGGAATAGAGTCCAGGAGTTCTGGCTCCCAGTCCCCAGGTCTAACCATGCGGCAGCACTGCATTCCCTATCTTTGGAAAAACAACCACCCCAAAGTAAAGAGGCTGCCTGTATCTTTTTAAATATTATGATACATTTCAAGGAAGCTGCACAACTCTTGTGATGTAATATGATTAAATCTGTTGCAAGAATTATGCTCTGGAGCAATTTATTGTTTTTTACATTATGGAGTCTCTGTGACTAGAGTACTGTATGAATGCCTGAATTTAATTTGATGAATAAGAGTTGCTGCGTGCTTGAGCATCATGTTCTATCTATCTCTGACATTAGGGCAGTATTTCCCTGACACCATTTGCTTCAAGCCCTTGGGGGAAAGTCTTTCTTTTGGAATGTTCTTTTAATCATGACACATGTTTTTTGTTTCTGGACTTTACACATTAACTTTGAACTTCAGAAGGATGTGAGAAGCATAGACTTCTATTACATGGTTTGGCTCTCAGCCCACAGAAACTAGCAACAGCCACCTTCATTTCATTAAAAACAAAATTTGAAGAATTTTAGGGTCATAACCATCAATCTATCATCACAGTTTTCTCAAGGAGGCATGCAATACTCAAAAAATAAAATATAAGGAAGGAAAATTGCTGAATGAGGTAGGTCATCTTAGGAGACTTTTGATGAAAGCATTAAAGCTTTCTGTTTAAGTTTCTGTAATGGAGTCAACAAAGCATCAGATGTGCAAACTGTTTTGAAAAGGCTGAGCAGTACTGTATATTGCTGGATCTTGATTTAACTTTGGTAATACACATTTTATAGAAAAGCTGTTGGTACTCTACCCGTGAAGATATTGTTTTCCTACTTTAAGAACTGCCACTCAGGAGATTTGATTTTTATTATATGTTCCTCATCCCTTTGAAATACAATACTTCAATTAGCCCCAGGATAATTTAAAATAGAAGGCTGGTTTCATACTTGTCTACCACACCAAATAGCCTAACTTTTAGCAAATTAACTGTAACTTCTCTTAGAAAATACCCATAGCATTGTGTCTAGCTCAATACACAGTATTGTTAAAAAATAAGAGTGGTTTGAATGTCTCAACAATGGGATAGAAAATCATACTCAAAATTAGAGCTGCTCAGAAAAATGTTGACCAAAAAAAAAGTTTTAATGGAAATCAAATATTGTGAACATTTTCACTCTCCCCATACACCCCTTATTTTTGATCCCCTCCACTGAAAATATTGTAGTCCTTTTATATAAATTGATGGCTCACTCTTACCTGGAATATTATGTTCAGGGACCTGACCCCTTCTCAAAATTAGAAATGGAGGAAATTGAAAATGTCCAGAGATGGGTGACAAAAATTATTAGAGCCATGTAGAGACTTCTGTATGAGGAGAGATTGAGAAGACCTAGATAGTTTAGTTGAGAGGAGAGATGAGAACACAAAATATGGAATGGTAGAGAAGAGATAAATCAGGTGCTCCTGTTTACCTTTTCTCATAAAACAAAAATAAGGGAATAGAATAAAACTGAAAGACAATATATTTAAAGATGATAAAAGGAAATTTTTTACACCATATTTAATTAGTTGGCAAAACTCCTTGCCACCACATATCATAAAACTGTATGTAAATAATGAGATGATCCACACTTACAATGAATCCACAATTACTTCTTATAGGACAGAGTTATCAAGGATGTGAGCCCTTATGCCTCAGGTCCCTTCTGGCCTAGGAATCTCTGAATCTATAATCAAATCACTAACTGATATGGGCAAGGTATTCCACTGTGGTGTTTCTTGCACCTTCCTCTGAAGCATTTGCGATTAGCCACTGTTGGAGACAAGAGACCAGACTAGGTGCACCACTTGCCTATGTTTATAAGGCACCTGTGATAGCAGTAATGTGTCATGTATGCACAGACTGTTTATGGGGATGATTTTGAGTTCTTATTCCCCGTGTAAACATTTCTTCAGGACTATTTATATCCCTTGGAAAAGAATCCATGGCATTTTCTGTGTTCAGTTTCCACTGCATGTTCCTAACATCCATTTTCTTCGGGGAAGAAATCTCAGTACCTTTTTGTTGCTTCCCTTTGTAGCTTGATTTCTGTAACTGAATAATGTTCTGCACAGTCCGTATGCTGCTGGCTGGTAAACTGTCGTGTTGATAAGAGATGCCTCTTGTTACCAAGTTCTCCAGGACCTTTACAGGCCTCATACAGGGACAACTTTGCAAGTATTTTGTATGCTTGCCATATTATTTGCAAATCCACTCTTCCTCAATGCCCCAAGCCTAAAATTTCTATTATTGTGGATTTGGGGGAGTAAAAGGGGTGACTATAATGTTTTTATGATGTATTTTTTTTAAATAAGATGGAAAATTGATTTTTTTAAGGGCCTCCCTGTCGGGGGCTAGTTTAAAACATGATATTAACTTACTTATTTACTAGAGAGTAACATCTGGAGCTGTGCTGTCCATTTGCAATCAAACTAATTTTATTACAAAAAGTCTAGTCAGTTTCACAGAAAGCTTGGCCAAGGATGAACAGTCATGGGGATTGAGAGGAAGGGATGAGCTTGTAGTTTTGCACAACACTGGAACTTAGGAGATCTAGTTCTATTTGTAGTTCTGCAGGCAGTTCTGGTGTGACTTCATATGGGATAAATGATGACTTATTTAAGGACTTGCTTAAAATGGGGCTGTGCAGATAATGCACATTTGTCATTTAAAAAAAAATCCGTTGTCTCATTTACTGCATGTTTTTCCCCCCTGCTGGGACTCATTGTGCTGTGATTCTGTGTGTCAAGTTGGAGATTGCTACTAACATGGGACAGTAGGAAGAGTTGTAGCATCTGCTGCTAATAGCGCTATTAACTTGTAACGCTCAAAGTTGAAGGAAGGCTACATTCTAGTCACACTGCTATCAGCTAATTCTTGTTGTGCCACCAAATTGTCTTGGTAGAGCTGTGGCTAGCCACTAATGATGCATGTAACTAATGGTGTGAACTGTTGCTAGAGCTTGTGAGAATACAGTCACTGTTTCTTTAAATCTACATCAGGAAGTCAGGTAGGAGGAAAGCTAGGCTAAGTTTTAGGTAGTAGCTGGACAGTGAAGAAGAGAGGGGAAGAGTAGCTTCTTCGGCTAATGCTGTTTCCTTATTTTAACATTGTTCAGTTTTAGAAGTGGCTTTTTCTGTACTTCTTTGCCAGTGTCACATGACAGTGCTGATCACTGATCAATGCTTGGCTTCCTTTCCCTGATTTTAGGGAAATGAATGCTGATCAAACTAATGCTCTCTGCCACTTGCCATTAGACCAGGAGAACTGAGCCCTGTGACCATCTCTCTTCCCTCATCATGTGACGCTATCAAATACCTAACATTTGTTTGAGGGAGCAAGAATAAGGAAAATCCATGCTTGGAGGTGGCTTGGAAGACACAGGAGAAGCTAAAATTAAAGTCAGGGAGAAAGTGTGGTGGCTGGCCCCAGAAAGGGGGGAAAAAAGGAGGGGGGGGGCTTTCCAGTTACAAAAGGGTACAGAAGGAGTGTGGGAGGGGAGAAGTTATTGCTGGGAAGCTGTGTGTAGGGCTGGTGATGTACCCGGATAATATATAATTGTAAAAGATATTGGCTGCATAGTAAGTAGTTCCTGTCTGTTCTGTGAAATGAAATTTACCTTGACAACAGTAAGTTACTTCTTCATTTCTGTGTTTTGTTCTTCATCCCAAGGTCATGCATGAGTGCTGCAGAAGATCTGTTGTATGAAAACAGCTCTAAAGCCAGCCACCTGCTGTAAAGCCCGCTCCATGTTTGTAAATGATCACTTTCACCTTGTGAAGTGCATCTTTTATTTAATGAATAATTCATCTTTTATTGAAATACATAGTTGAATCCCTAATAGATGTTCTGGGGTATGAATAGTAGGACTGTTTGCTGAGTGAAAAGACAGATTTATCATGAAACCTCCTTATAGTATTTAGCCCTCAAAGTTAACTGGTTCACTGAATCCTCCTTGTGTCCACTATTAGGACTTCCTTGTTCTGGAAGTTGATTTTGTATCTATATTAATTTCTAAATATTTTGTAGATGTTCATGCTTCTGTCACTCCTGTATAATTTTTTATTACTTTTGCCAGATAATCTGATACAAGATTAACATAGCATTTGAATTATTATTCTCTTCTCTCAAACTGAAGGCTGTTGCAGAAGGCAAAATGCAGAATTTTTTCCCTTGGGGTTACTTGAACTGCAAAAACATTCTTAAATTTCTTAACACAACTTTCTGAAAGGTTATTTATTACAAAGCTGTGTGCTGGTGGTGCTACTGCTGTTGTATGTAAGTGATCCAGTCCTTCATCTTGCCAATATACAGAAATTGAGAGCCCACTTATTTTACAATGTAAATGGTTTTTGTATCACATCTTAAAAAGTGACGTTCTGTCTGCCCCATGTGGACATTAGAGATCCTGTTTAAGCTTTGCATAAAATTTGTGGTTTGCTCTGTGTCCTTGAACAAAATGTTCCTTTCTTGAATTCTAATTACTTGTTTCTCATTTCCTAAAATTATTTGAAAATGTGCAAGGAAGGGGTTGTTTTGTTTTTAAATCAAGGGCCGGTAAGATGGTGTGCTCCACCTGAAAGGGATGTTCTGTAACTTGGAAACAGATTATGGGGGTTGGGTACGGGGAGAGGGTAGGTATGTTTGAGACTGCTTAAAAGCAAGGCATGTGACCTACAGGTGTAGAATATACACTAATTGTAGTTGGCCTTACCCCCATTAAATTAGTCCCCTTGCTTTCTTTAGCTTGTTGAGAAAATTGCAAATGCAATGCTTCATGGTTCCTTGTCAGTTAGGAGTTTAGCAGGACACTGATACCTAGTAGATTTCAAGACAGACTCCCATTGTTTATAATTAAAATCTGCCAAGAACTTATCAGATGCTGTGTGTATTGAAGCTCTTTCTTTTAGGGTAAGCTCTAGTACTGTTGAGGAACTGATCTTAATTATTGATCTTCATTTAATAGTAATCACTGTGATGGAGAAAAGCTTATTCTGTTTCCAACTCTCTCCACATGGTTTTGATCCAGAACAAAAGAATAGTTAAGGTGTATTTGTGATACTTGTTAAATAGGCTGTGGCTACTTGCAGTGTTAGTGCACTGACAGTGGATTTTCTCAGGAATGGACCTGTCAAGTTCTTTTGTCTAGTTTGTGGTGTGTTTTCACCTATCTGATATTCAGATTTTATTTTTCAGTGATGTCTTCTTTCCTTCAAAGCAATAAATCACCAGGTAATGCATCAGGACTTGACATAATCAAAATGTTTGAGTGTATAGTTGGGAACTATATAAACTGATTTTTTTTTAAAATTGGTATTACTTAGAAGCCCCAGTCATGGAACAGCATCTCATTGTACTAGGCACTGTACAAATACAGATCAAAATGTGATGGTCCTATTTGCCAATATCCATAGATATAGTGGTTAAAGCACAGGAGTTGTAATAAGATGATGTGGAATCTAATCCTGGTTCTGCAACTTCCTGTGTAGCTGTGGGCACACAGGTCTGTGCTTGTGGGGATCTGTGCTGCAAGTAATAACTCAAACTGCTATGCGTGTGAGCAAGGAAACTCTTGTGCTTTCCCCTCTGGTTCTGTATACTGCAGGGATCGGCAACCGTTCAGAAGTGGTGTGCCGAGTCTTCATTTATTCACTATAATTTAAGGTTTCGCGTGCCAGTAATACATTTTAACATTTTTAGAAGGTGTCTCTCTCTAGAAGTCTGTATTATATAACTAAACTATTGTTGTATGTAAAGTAAACAAGGTTTTTAAAATGTTTAAGAAGCTTCATTTAAAATTAAATTAAAATGCAGATTTTATCAGTTTAGTGCAGTGGTTCTTAACCTGGGGGGCACGAGATGCCCTTTCTGGGGGTGTGAGACATGCGCGATCTTTTTTAGAAGGTAAATCATCAAAAACACAAATTAAGCACAGGCACTGAGAAAAGGTCTGAGAAATGGCCTTTTTTTCAAAAATTTCCATAAAACATTTTCAATTAAACTGGAAATATTAACTTTTTGTTTTTGTTTTATTTTCTTCCCCCCCCACACACACTTTTTCCTCTTTCTTCTCTGCCCATTTCAATGGCAAAGAAAGGGAAAATGAGAAAAAATGCAAAGAGGTAGGGAGAATGAAAATGGAAATTTTCTATTAAAAATTCACTAAAAGTTTGGAATAAATGAAAACAAATTCTTTCTTGAAACTTGAACAACAAAAATGGCTTCTGATTCCTTCCCTCACCCACTCCCCCAGATTCTCTCCTCCCGCCTCATTTTTTTAAAAAGGTTTAATTATTTTGATTGGGCCGTGTTCAAAATATAATTTCTTGGTGTCCATATAATGGAACCTGTCTGTCTTCTGAGTACTAAAGAATGGTATATCAATAGCAATGCATTTTCCTAGTATCTGGATGATTGCCACTGTGGGTTAACAAAGCCCAGATTTTCTCATGGAATGCAAGCACTGATATCTTTGCTGTTTCTATTAGGGCTATTAGCACTAGAATGAAGGCATCTCATTTTGTGTCAGGTGTGCACAAAGAGTGTTGCTGTTAGAGAGTGAAGTAAGAAACAGTGACTTTATGCTGCTCAGCTGTACACATTTTCAGAGGGAGACCAGGAGATGTAATCTGACATCTCATTAAGCTGACCCCATTTCTACCTCTTCTTGTAATAATGTTACAGGAGTACCTAGAAATTTTATGCAAACACTATAAGTGTTGGCTCAAGAGAACTTCAGGTTAAGTGGTGACAGGTGCTGTAGCATGTATTAGCAGGTAGCTGTTTTTGTCTTAAACTGGATAAGTAGAAATTATAAGAGTTTGTGAAGGGGAACGTGATTTTAGTTTAAGTGTAAACATTTACCAGGGTACAATGATGGAACAGGAGCCTCAGTGCTCATGTTGAGATATTCGGGGGGATGGGTCCTTCAAAAATAACTTGGACAGATAGACAGTTCAGGCTTAATTACTTTGATCTATCACTTAATTATGGATGTTTGATTTTCTTTTTAAAGGATTTGTAGACAACAACCCTTCAGGGGCAGTGAGAGAGAGAGATGAAAGACAGCTAGATTAACTTCTGAGATTTAGTGAGGACTCATTTTCAGTTTTGGAGGTAACTGAGGGAGAAAAGGTTGCAGAGTCAAATTTCTGGGTTTCATTCAGAGGTTTTCAGCTCCCTGGTGTGGTTGGCATTACTAGGATGGAACTAGATATATAAACAACATTGGAAATCGTTATCTGCTGGCCTACAAGTTAATCATTCTGACCTGGGAATGAGTCTAGGGTTGCTAACTTTCTACTAGCACAAAACCGAATACCCCTGCCTGCCCCTTCCCAGAGGCCATGCCCATGCCCCGCCTCTTCTTAGGCCCTGCCCCTGCTCACTCCATCCCCCCTGCCTCCATTGCTCGCTCTCCCCCACCCGCACTCACTTTCACCGGGCTGGGGCTCTGGCTGGGGATGTGGGCTTTGGGGTGGGACTGGGGATAAGGGGGTTTGGGGTGCAGGATGGGGTTTGGGGCCAGGGATGAGGGGTTTGGGGGATGTGTGGGGCCTCCGGGCTGGGGGTTGGGGTGCAGGGGTGGTGAGGGCTCTGGGGTGGGGCTGGGGATGGTTTGGGGTGCAGGAGGGGGTTGGAGTGAAGGAGGGGACTCTGGGCTGGGGCAGGGTTGTAGGGTGTATGTGGGGGGTGCAGGCTCCAGCTGGGGGTGTGGGCTCTGGGGTGGGACCATGGATGAGAGGTTTGGGGTACAGGAGGGGGCTCAGGGCTGGGGCAGGGTTGTAGGGTGCAGGGGGGGGAGTGCAGGCTCCAACTGGGGGGTATGGGCTCTGGGGTGGGGTGCAGGAGGGAGTTTATGGCTGGGGCAGGGTATTGGGGGTGTGTGGGGTATGCGCTCTGGAAGGGAGTTTGGGTGCGGGAGGGGACTCTGGGCTGGGGCAAGGGGTTGGGGTGCGGGAGGACGTGCGTGGTCCTGGCAGGACTTATCATGGCTCCTAGAAAGCAACTGCCAGGTCCCTGTGGCCCCTAACTGCATGGGCGGCCAGCGAGGCTCTACAGCGCTGCATGCTGTCCTCACACCTGCAGGCACTGCCTCTGCAGCTCTCATGGGTTGCAGCTTGTGGCCAATGGGAGCTGCAGATCCAGCACTCAGGTAGGGGCAGCGTGTGGAGCCTCCCTGCGCCGAGGGGCCACCAGGATCTGGTGGCCACTTCCGGGAGCCGTGTGGGGCCAAGGCAGATAGGAAGCCTGCCTTAGCTCTGGGCCCCTACTGCATTGCCAACCAGACTTTCAACGGCTCGGTCGGCAGTACTGACCGGAGCCGCCAGGGTCTGTTTTCAACCGGGCGTTCTGGTAGAAAACTGGACACCTGGCAACCCTATGAATGACTCTGGGTTCCACAGTAAGAACAGAATAAGGCTTAATCTTGCAGCTCTTATTCATGTAGTTTTGACTTTGGCTTGGGAGTCAGTGGGATCGCATTTGTGCGTCAGGTCTTCAGTACTGGGCCCTTACAGAGGAACTTAATTCTGTCTGAGGAAACTCAGCACTGTGAGTCTGATCCATCTCCCATTGACTTCAATGGGAGGTTTTCCATTGACTTTTATTGGAGCAGGAGCAGGCCCCATCTGTCTGTGGTGTTTATATCATATAGGTGTCTGAGCACAAGCAAGTACATACCTGCTGTGAGTGAAATGATTTATTGCCAAAGCACATAAGCAATAGAAACTTGTTACTCAAGCACCAACATCAAGAGCAGGATCAGGTGGTCGTGGAGGATGGTAAAAAACCTCAAACGCTGCTTTGATTTTTCCTGTACTTGGATTCTGAGTTCCATTACTTTTTCTTTTTCTTTGGTGGGTTTATTTAGGAGGGGATAAGCTGCAGGGAAAGGAGGTGCAGGGGACAAGGAAGGGGTGAATAGGGTAAGAGAGTGACACTGAGGTGAAGTGACTGAAGGAGAAGGAGTGGGATGGTTAAAGGAAACAGCCAATCAGCACAGGGCAGAGAAAGTCCAGTGAAAACTGTAGAAAGGACTCAGAAGGGCCAAAGGTCGCTGATTCGGCTGCTTCTGCCCTTAACAGGATGGAGTCTCAGGATAGCTCCTCTTTGCAGCTTTCTCCCAAGCCCCCGTTGGTGGATGCAGGGGACACCAGCTAGGTCCTAGTGCTCCAAGAATGTGTGGGCAGTTTCCCAGATATGTGTATTTTCCCCATTTTATGTAAGGGCAAACTGAGGCAGAGCAGTTGAATGACTTGTCCAAGGGAACAGAGGGAAGGGGTGTGAGAGCTGGAAATTTTAAGCTTTTTGCATCTTTGATTCTGGTTTTTGTTGTTGTTGGTTTTTTTTGCTAGATCTTAAAAACAAGTCCCAATTAATATATATTAAAATAAAGGTTTTAAAAGATCCTTGAGTGCAATTTTTAAAATATGCCCTATGACATATGAAAGAATATTTGTGCTGGAGTCTGTTTGGAGAAGAAAAGAGATGGGACTGTCAGTAACATAATAGAAAACGATGATACAGTTGCACAACACATATAGCATTGTGTATTAGTTTCCTAGGAGCTGTGACATTTATCAAGATAGCTAAACCCTTGAAACTCCTGTTTAGCATTTTTAGAAGCAAAGTACTGTACTTTAAGTGGACAACTCTGCCAACAGTCATCATTCTGTAAATAGGGATATTGTGAAACGTAAGCAATCAGAGACACTGTTAGTTTTATATGGTCTGCCAAACCTAAATAAACTGAGATTGATAAACCATAGAACTTCTTGCACTCCATGTCTAACAATAAGCCTTGGGCAATTTTCAATGTGAAAGAAATATGGGAAATATAGGTCCTAGAGCAAATAGAAATATAAAGAAAGTGCAATAAAAAAACAACGCATATGTGACACTTAGGCTTGGTCTACACTACCCCCCCCAATTCGAACTAAGGTACGCAACTTCAGCTACGTGAATAACGTAGCTGAAGTCGAAGTACCTTAGTTCGAACTTACCTTGGTCCACACGCGGCAGGCAGGCTCCCCCGTCGACTCCGCGGTACTCCTCTCGCCGAGCTGGAGTACCACAGTCGACGGCAAGCACTTCCGGGTTCGACTTATCGCGTCCAGACTAGACGCGATAAGTCGAACCCAGAACTTCGATTTCCAGCCGTCGAACTAGCTGGTAAGTGTAGCCAAGGCCTTAGGCTTGGTCTACACTACCCCCCTAATTCGAACTAAGGTACGCAACTTCAGCTACGTGAATAACGTAGCTGAAGTTCGAAGTACCTTAGTTCGAATTAGTTCGAACTTACCTTGGTCCACACGCGGCAGGCAGGCTCCCCCGTCGACTCCGCGGTACTCCTCTCGGCGAGCTGGAGTACCGCAGTCGACGGCGAGCACTTCCGGGTTCGACTTATCACGTCCAGACTAGACGCGATAAGTCGAACCCAGAAGTTCGATTTCCAGCCGTCGAACTACCGGGTAAGTGTAGCCAAGGCCTAAGTATTATAAATGTTCAGTAGCACTTTGACACTATTGGGTTTGGTTTTAGAGGAATTAGATTAGAATTAGCTGTGCAGTATCTCAGTGATATGAAATAAGAGGAATATAGCCATGATCTGTACAATATTTTGATGATCTAACACGAAAGATGTATTTTGTTTGTTGTGCTTTAAAGTGTGCAGTATACTGGAAAATGGAGCGATCTCTTTACTTACAGCAAAGTCAGCATAGCTAATGGGAGTAGTACCCTTACCTTACTGGAGTTGTTGGTCCACCATAATATGCAGCCATCTCTTGGGTGAAAGAGAGTGATGTATGTTTTCTGGTTCTGTGGCAGGATTTCATGAGGTATCTGCTGTATTTATAACTTCTTAAAACGTGAGGAAGAGAAATGTATAAAACATAAGTACACAACTTTTCACTCTAGATTTTTTTAATTAGCTGCAAATAATGAATTTTGTTCCATTTGGCAACTCGTAGATCCTTTGTGGGTAGCACTCTGTGTTCCTATTGAGACATTCCTTGCCACCCCTGTCAAATTAATAAAAGTGTGGAGTGAAGTAAGTAGTGTGCTTCTGTAGCTAAAGCGTTGAAAGGAAGGTGAAGAGGCAGAAATAGTTCCCAAGACCCATGTCCTTAGTCTGTTCAAAGTCATGGGGGTATGTAGAGCGTCACTTGTCACAAATTATATCTGTTACTCAAAATGTATATCTTAAAGGCCCGAATCCTTAAGTCTTTACTAGTTTTTACTCAGGCAAAAGTCTCATTGCCTTCAGTAAATGTTCCTGATAAAGTTTTCTATTGAAGTCAGTGGAGTTCTGTCTGTGTTTAAAGCCTTGTCTACATTATGAATGGTTTGTTGATATAGCTTATACCAAGCAAATACGCTATTCTGGCAAAACACTTTTTTGCTGGTATAACTGTATCTACACCAGGCTTTTATCATTTCAACTATGTTGGTAAAAGAAAAGAAAACAAACAAAAAAATTATACCCCTAACCAACATAGCTATACTTACATAAATTTTGAGTGTAGACCAGGCCTCCTTCATTTGGCACATAGTGCCTTTCATCTTGAAGGGTCCCAAAGCACTTTGCAACCCATGTATAAATGAATCACTTTATGCATCACTGGATTCAACCAGAGCTGCTCAGGCATTTTTCAAAGAAATGTTCTGATTTGTTGAAACCAAAACTTTTTATGGGGCAAAAGGAGAGACAAGGTGGGTGACTAATATCTCTGACTGGACCAACTTCTGTTAGTGAAAGAGACAAGCTTTCGAGCTACACAGACTATTACTTCAAAGCTGCTTCTTCCAAGACGTGAAGAACTTTGGAACTTGAAAGTTTGTCTCTTTCACCATTAGAAGTTGGTCTAATAAAATGTATTACCCCACCCACTTTGTGTGTCTCAGATCCTGGGATCAACATGTAGACAACATTGGAAAAGGGTCAGTTTTGATGAATTTCTCATTTTAAACAATTTTTGAAAAAAGTTTTGAAAATGTCAACTTTTTCCATAATTTCAAAATTTCTTTCAAAAATAAATCATAGTAAAAATCTAAACATAAAGGTCAAAATTTAAATGGAAAATATGAAAATGAAACCTTTTGATTTGCCCAATCTGAACTTGGGCGGGGAGGAGGCGTGGTTCATGAAAATTTCAGATTTCAACTTTTTGTTCTGATTCAGGATGGGGGGGAAATTTTCATTCTCATTGCCTGGGAAAATCATTTACTCCCCAGCTCTAGATTCAACCACTTCTGCACTTCCAAGCAAAATATAGGATACTGTATCCAACTGCATAGGGAATTTAGCTAGGCAGATTGTAGTTCTCTAAATTAGGATTTGGCCAAGGCAGCAGCAATAATAAAATACCCTTGCTAAATGTACCGTGGGCTATTTAATGGTCACAAGTGTTCAGGACCTGTTTTTTACATATCTGAAAAATAGGTCAGTACTTACTTCCAATGCAACAGAGCCCCTAATGCCATGATTGATTCAGAGAAGTTTTGGAAGGAAAATCGTCTAATGCAGCCCCAGCACCATATCCTGCAACACAGACTTTTCTTGAGGTCTGTTATCCAAACGTGGTGCAGGTGCTTAGCCATCCAGTCCTCCATGAGAGTAAGCCTTAACCACTGGACTTTTGGCTATTCTGGAGGTTAGCTATATACACAACTGGATGGATCCAAATTTTTGAAAGTTTAAAAAAAAAATCTATGAATGATAGCAGCTATCTCCATCTGTCCCACAGCTCAGCCAGTATTTATTGGCAAATTTCTTGTCAGTGTCACAGCAGAAGTGGGCCTTAAGAAGGGATTTTAAGGAGAGGCTGGTGGCTTTCCAGATTAGTTGCGGGAGGAAGTTTTACAGTGCAGTTAAATGGTCTCTTTGGAAATCTGTGTGCTTCATTTGTTCTGTTTACACTTGGGATGCACAGTCTCTGCTTGTCTGGTCACCATGTGTCGTCTATGTAGTGAAGTTCAGTGAGCTGACTTCACTGATCCTTCAGAAGGGCTTTGTACATATGGAAGTGTATAAGTTGGGTCATTTGGATCCCATGGTTCTGTGGCTATGTAATTTGAGCTGACCTGAAGAATTTTCTCCCAGTAGCAGCAGCAGCTTTGAGTATAAAAGTCTGATTGGAAACCTCCTATATAGTCTCCCTTCCCTCCAGCTAGGGTGACCAAATAGCAAGTGTGAAAAATCGGAACGGGGTGAGGGGTAATAGGAGCTCATATTAAAAAAAAAGCCCCAAATATTGGGACTGTCCCTATAAAATCGGGACATCTGGTCACCCTACTTCCAGCAGTGGAGGGGTGGGGTGGAAAAGGAAGCTGACAGTGGGCTGCTCCGTTTGGTACCCTTGCCCCATCTATCCTGCACTAGTGGCAATCCCAGGAAGAGAAAGCTGATGCTAATTTCTTCCCCACTTTTTTTGTGACCATTAACTGCATGCACTTATTTCCCATTAATATCAGACCCCTCCAGTGGAGCTGTTACTCTCTCAATGCATCACTTAGAATGTTTTCCCTATTACAATTTTAGGCTGATGGATGAATGTTTCTGAAACTGCAAACAGTGGCTGACTAACTCAGAAGTGTAAATTCAATTTATCTCTGCCCAGGTTTGACAAATTCCCCTTTGCCTGGTGTTTATAAAATTCTGATTTTCACAGAGGAAAATCTGCAGTGATTCACATTCCTCTGCTGTTTGCACAAAGATAAACCAGAAACCCAGGTGATACTGAAAAAGTTGCTATTTGCAGACCTTGGAGTACCTGAAGGTGATTTACTTTTAATAACAGAGGTGTGTTCCACATGTATTCACAAGGAAATTCCTTCTGGGAAGAACCAAGGAGGATTGGTACGGTTGTGTCAACAAATCAGGGGGTTGCATATAAGCTTCAGGGAACTACCACCTTTAGCAAAACAAAAAGAACCCCCCAAACACGCCCACCCACACATATAATGGTGAGGCACAGAGAGTGCAGAGAAGGAGTTGGACAGTAACAGAATGCTCAGAAGGCCTGAGATTAGCAAATGGAAGGGTGAGGCTCAAGAATTAGTGTCAGATCTTTTGTGAGCTATGCCAGTAGTGTCTCAGTGCTGCCTATTCAACCCTCTTCCTCTGTTGAGATTGGCAGTGGGACATAGGGGTGGTCAGCAGAATATTCATGGAGACCATATATGATGGCAGTGGGTATATCAAGTCTGTTCTGACTCCGGTCCGTGCGGGCCAAGGGATGTGCTGGCTGCCCTTCCTGCAGCCCCCATTGGCCTGGAGCGGCGAACCACAGCCAGTGGGAGCCACGATCGGCCAAACCTGCAGATGCAGCAGGTAAACAAACCGGCTTGGACCGCCAGGGGCTTACCCTGAACAAGCAGCAGACCGGGTTTGAGAAGCACTGCTGTAGATCACCAATTGGACATCTACATCTACATCTCACATCTGTTTTTTTTTTTTTTTTGGAGACAGTTTTATTTTTGTAAGTTTAAAATGTGCGTTGCTTCTCTCTCTCTCTCTCTCTCTCTCTCTCCTTCCTAGGAATGTAAAGCCAAGTGTCTGTCAGGAAGGGTGCTGTGCAGACTTCAATTCAGACCTCTGCCAGTGCAATGTTACCAATCACAAGCAATCAAAAATCACAAGGCTGGCCCCAGAAAATCACGAGACTGGCTTAAAAATCACAAGAGGTTGAAAATAAATGTCGGGTTCTTTGTATTCACCTTCTGGTCTTTGACCCCCTTTACGGGTCACATTTTCAAGCTTATAGCCACTACCAGGAGGGCTAGAAACTTTAAACAAAATAGAAAATAAAAATACCCACCTTGCCTTAAGATTCTGTGTACTTACATGAATCCAGGAACTGGGGATTTAAGGAAAAAAACTAAATATTGCAAGACTCATGATAAAACAGGAAGATTTGGCAATACTGCTATGAACTTCAGCCCTGGGCTGTAAAAACCCCACTTCCTTCCTTGCCTTTCAAGAGTAGAAACAGTTTTGTTAAACTGTACTGGGTTTTGTGATATGGATTAATGTTTACTGTGAATTAGGGGGACTCCACTAACTGTATTTCACTTGTGACTTAGCGTTGGATTTGAACTCTATATGTATCCATTTTAAGTACTAATATAGTCCCTATCACCATAGTATCTGAGCACCTCACAATCTTAGGATATGTCTACACTTTGAGCTGGAGATGTGATTGCCAGCACAAGGTAAGGTGACCAGATAACAAGTGTAAAAAATTGGTACGGGGGTGGGGGTAAATAGGTGCCTATATAAGAAAAAGCCCCCAAAATTGGGATGGTCCCTATAAAATTGGGACATCTGGTCACCCTAGTGCAAGGAAATATGTCAGTGCTAGTTCCGATTAGTGTGCTAAAAGGTATAGCAGCAGTGGCATGAGGGGCTGGCCACCCTGAGTTTGTATCTATTGACTGACAGGTAAGTACTTAGGGTAGCTAGCCCTTCCTGCCACTCGTACTGCTGTGGCTACACTCTATTTTTTTGCTCACTACCTCAATTAGATTAGTGTGGTTATGTCCCATCCAGGGGTCAATCACACTGCCAACATACCCTTAAGCAAGTGCCCTAAGTACTGGACCGTCCTTCATTTCTACATCTTCAGGTAAATGGCCAGTGATTTATCTTAGGCCACTTAGCCCTGGAGTTTATAGTGGTCTCTGTTCTTTAACTTCAGAGTATGTTATACAAAGAGTAGTACAACAGTTAATGCTCTGGAGTGAGATTAAAGTGTTCTTCTTTCGTTCCAGCACCTTTATCACATTAATTTTCCTGTCACTAGTTATTATTCAGATTGCTTCCAGTAAGCTGTTCTCAGTGCAGGGTAGCAGGTCCTTAACTTACCTTATCTCTTGTTCTCCTGGGTGGACTGACCTGCTCTACTTGCAAGCAAATATCTTCATTCTCCAGCTGAGCAGTTTTACGGCTCCATTCTCTAAAGCATGGGTTTAAGCGGTAATAAAACAGCATCGTGTTCCTGAGCTGGGCCTGCTTAATTAGGGTGCATTAACTTCTGACCCCATTCTGGGATAACAGTAGCAACCATCAGTGGACTGAGAAGCTTATCTTCCCATGGCTGTTGTAATGTTTACGCTCTATCTAGAGAATGAAGAGCAGAATTCCTTGGTCTCTTGCATTCAGTCAGAAGTCTTTGTTGCATTCAGTCTGAAGTTGCTTTGTCAGACTATAAGGGTACTGAGTTTGTAATATTGATACAAGTTAACTTGTATATGGAAAATTATCCTTGGACAGAGCAAAGTCTGTCTACATGTATAGGCCATAATTACAGACACAGCATAGATATATTGATAGTTTAGAAGGTTCTGTTCCCTCCCACTGAAGACACTTCCCTCCCCCCCCCACCCAGTAAAAATGCTACAGTATCTACCGTGCTTTTGTGATAGTATTGATTGGTGTGACTCAGCCAGCCGCCCCATTTTGATGGGGCCCTTTTTGAGCTGGGTGCTCTTGATTTAGGAATTTGCTTCCCCTACTTACCTGATAGATCCAGAGTGCTCTAACCCTTAGGACAGATAATTGGGTGCAATTTATATAGTAAATCAAATAAATTAAACAAACCCTAAACAAGCGTGAATGTTTCTACAGCTTACTGGTGGCAATGATGCAACTGGCAGCTACCAGATATTTTTCCTAGCACAAGTAGTAGAGGCTTATATGTTAGAGGAAACTATGCTATATTCCAGGGGTTCTCAAACTTCCATGCACTGTGACCCCCTTCTGACAGCAAAAATTACTACATGACCCCAGGAGTGGGGACCGAAGTCTGAGCCCCCCGAGTCCTGCCATTCCGGGGGGATGGGAGGCAAGCTGAAGCTGAGCCCCGCTGCCCTTGACAGGGGGACTAAAGTTGAAGCCTAATGGCTTCAGCCTCGGGCAGGGTGGGGGGGCTTGTAACCTGAGCTGAAACCAAAGCCTGAGGCCCACTGCCCAGGGTGGTGGGGCTTTGGCTTCGGCCCCAGGCCCCAGCAAGTCTAACACCAGCCCTGATGACTCCATTAAAATGGGGTCGGGACCCACTTTGGGGTCCCGACCCACAGTTTGAGAACCACTGCTATATTCTATTCCCATATGCTATGTGTTTGTTGAATAGCTGATGGCTGGGGGGTGGAGGGGTGGGGTGTTGCCACAGATTTGTTATGACAAGTTTTGCTAGTTGCATACTCCAGAGCAAATTTAAAATACAGGCAAAGGGGTTTCCGTCTTTAAGGGCTGCAAATAGTGCACATCAAAGATCAGACAGGCACACTGTCTGTGGTAGAATTACAAGATTGACTGACCCTGGTGGTCCTTTTTAAGCCTTAAATCTATGAAACATCAAAGAGTCAGCCAAAGTCAGTGTGTGAAGCATAGGAAGTGACACACACATACTAACAGAGCACTTAGGTGCTTAAGTGTTAGCTGCTGTTCTGTAGCCTTTTGTGTGTGTCAGCAGGGTTTCAATGTGGCAGGGGCTTGTAGGATTGAATTGTTTAAGCGCTGATGGTGGGAGTGTTTTCAGATTATTTTTCTAGGCTTTAACATTGTTTTACACTTAATATTACAGCACATTGCATCATCTAGACAATTTTGGGATAGAGCTTGGGATTCCCTCATGTCCATCTCATTGTTGCCTCATTCCCTCAAAGAGACTATTGCAGTACAGAAAGCTGCCCGAGAGTATCCTCATAGCTCATTAGATGTGGAATATTGGCTGGGCAGGCCTGATGGAGATAAACCGTTCTCTCCTCTCCCACTGCTCCACCTACGAACTTGGTATGCTGCCACTGTACTACTCCTAGCCCATGTGGGCTTGAGGCGCAAGGGATCTGCACTAGGATGCTTTGTGTGCTAGCACATTTAGATGCCAGCAGCTTGCTACCCAGCCCAGCTTTGTCAAAGCTGTATTGTAATTGCCAAACAACCAGATACCTTGAACTCTTACTGTGTGTTCACTTGCATCCTAGCTGCTAGTTTCAGTATGACATAGTAAGAGGTCATGTTGTATTGCAGCTATACCATAACACTGATTAATTAAGAAAGTTGGTTTTATATCTATCTCTCTATCTATCTAAAATGTTAAAGGAAGATATGCTCTTTCACTAGACCCAATGTATGGCACTACCCAGTTGACCAGGTGTGTTTTGTGAGGTTTTCTCTTCCAAGTAGTGGTAACTCCTGAAGGCAGGACACCAGGTGTGATGAATGTAGGTTTCCTTATTTCTGGTACATCCTATATTCCATGTATGTGAAAATACTTTTTGAAAGCGTTGTCATATGGCTGAGATGCTTCTGGTGATGTGAGATTCTTTTGTACCAGTGACACAAGCTATCAAAGCATAAAGCTATGCAGGATAATTTAGGAAATTATGGGTTAGATACTCAAAACCCCAATCATTTTGAACAGTTTAACAAAACATGCTGCTGTGAAGGGGTTCTGTCTTTGGATTCTGCACTGATGACCTGCAGGTAGAAAATTGTTCAGATGCTGAGGGTTTGAGATTGGTGGTGGAGATCTGAAATAGGAAATATTAAGGGGATTGTAGATGTCCCTCTTTCCTTCTCGCCGCCGCATGGTCTGGGTTGGAACTTCCATTGTCCTCATCTCTGATGCATCTTTAAATACATAGTTGTAAATAGTTTTTAGAATTTTAGAGTTTTATCATAGTTTTAAAAATTGTATTGTAGTTTATAATAGTTTTTAGTGATTAGTATAGATAGATCTTTCTGCTCCCTTCCCCCAACCCACACACAGGTACAATAGAACCTCAGAGTTACGAACATCTTGGGAATGGAGGTTGTACAAACTCTGAAGTGTTTGTAATTCTGAACAAAACGTTATGGTTGTTCTTTCAGAAGTTTTACAACTGAACAGTGACTTAATACAGCCTTGAAACTTCACTATGCAGAAGAAAAATGCTGCTTTCCCTTTATTTATTCTTTTGTAGTTTGTTTTACATGGCTCCTTTTTATTATTATTATTATTTATTGGTCTCTGCTGCTGCTTGATTGCATACTTCTGGTTCCACATGAGGGGTGTGGTTGACCGGTCAGTTAGCGATTCTGGTGTTGGTTACTCGGAGGTTCTACTGTGCTGGACTATGCCCCAGACCCAGGGCTTTAAACTCCATTCCTCCTGCCTGTGCTCCTTTTCCGTCAGTGAGGAATACCAGAGCTGCCTCTACTGCTTGGAGGAAGTTCATATCACATCCAGGTGCAGTATCTGCCAGGCCTTCCCCAGCTGTACCCGAGAAGGCCGGGCACTCTGCCTCTGGGAGCACAACATGGAAGTTGCCCTGAGGCCTCACTCTGACCCAGGCTGGGGGACCTCCCTGCACATTGGCCTGTAATCACGAGGAGTGCACCTCCTGGTACCGACTCCAAATCTGGCACCAGCAGTACCACCACTGTGGACCCCATGCTGGGAACTAGTTGGAAACTAAGGAAGCATACCCATAAAACTGGGAATAAGTCTTTCTCAAAAGCAAAGAAAGTGGATGCTCCTTCCACGAGTTTGAGCCATGGAAGGACCATTGACGTTGTACCACCCATACATGGTCTCATGGAGGCCATCCTAGTCAACTCCATCCTCTGCTCCAATCTCCACGAAGCCACTGGTATCCCATGCCATGGGGACCACCTCAACATCCTCTGGATCCTAACTACTGGCCATATTGGGGACCTTGGTACCAATACCCTTCCTCAGAACCAGCCCAATCTGTGAAGGAACCTTCACCTTCCTCCCCATTTGTAGAGGCAAAATAATCTGGTGGCCATCTTGAATCCTCTTAAGGACAACTAGGCGTCCATCTTTGTGAGCCTTCTTGCTCCTTCCCCACCCTTGTTTGGCGCCCTTTTCCTGGTTTCAGCGGGAATAAGAGAGCTGTCAATTATATAATCTGCCCAGTGACTGGAAGTCTATATAAGGTGGTGTTCTGATCAGATCGGGGCTTCCCGTCTGAGTGGAAGAGTGCAGAGCAGACAATCAAGGGTAGGCCATTCACCCCACATGGGTTATTCTGGCTAGGGAATTTCTCACTTGCACATATTCACTACATCATCTAGGAGATTCGTATACTAGACCCATGACGACGCAGGTAAAGGGTAGAGGGAGGGTAGGACTCATCAGTTCACCTAAAGAAGCTCAAGTACCCCTGCTTCGGGTTTCCACTTCCATCCAGGGGATCCGGTGACCTGCTGTGCTGTGTCAGACTAAGAGGGAGAAAGCTGCTAGAGATGGTAATGTGATCTTGTGAGTCTGCTTGTACTGTTCCCTATTGTTACAGCTGGTTTTGTTGGTTATTTTGCCTTGTTTATTTCACCTTTGGGGTCCTTGCCATATTCTTCCCTTAAATAAAACCTCGTCGTACCTTGATTTGTGAAGTCTTTTATATAAACCTCCGGTGATAGATACGGGTAGGGGACGAACCTAGGACCAAAATATCTGGGCCACTTTTATTTTAGTCTCCTCTTTCGGTCAACACATTGAGGGCCTCTTCTAGCAGATGCTCAGATCCATTGATGGAGGAGGAACCACTTAGCCCAGCACTGATGGTGCCACCGGAACCGGTGAGATTTCCCACCTGTTCCCTGATGAGGCATCTCCTTCACCTCTGGATGACTTTAGGAAGTTCCAGAGCTACTGTGCAGAGTTGCTGGGGAACTCCACATTTCCCTAGAGGAAATCCAAGATACCCAGCATTAACTCCAGGATATCCTCCACTCCTCGGGACCAACTAGAGTTGCACTGCCATTAATGAATGCCATTCTTGAGCCTGCCAGGACAGTATGGCACACCCCAGCCACATGCACACCTATCCCCAAAGGGGCAGAAAGATGCTACTACATTCTGGCTAAGGGGTCTGAGTTTCTCTTCTCACACCCCTTCTTCCCAAACTCCCTGGTTTTCCAAGCAGCCACTGAATGAGCCAGACAACAGCACCCTTGTGCCACTCCAGCTGTCTAGGAGGGCAATCATTTGGACCTTTTGGGGAGTACGGTCTTTTCCTTAGCCAGTCTGCAATTCAGGATTTTGAACTATCAGGCATTGCTAGCCAAATAATACCGCCTCAATTACAGCAAATTTGAGGAATTTGCTAATCAACTCCCACAACAGGACTGGACTCATTTTCAGACACCCACCAGGTAAGGGAAGCTAGTAGCCAGAACAGCACTTTAAACAGCACAGAAGTAGCAGATACCTCTTCCAAGGCTGTGACTACAGCCATAGTTATACATAGAGTGTCTTGGCTCCACTTTTCCAGTTTCCCTCAGGACAATGCAAAACACTATCAAAGACCTCCCCTTTGATGAATCCCATCTTTTTAATCAAAAGACAGATGATTCCCTACATACCCTCAAGGACTCTCGAGCCACCATTTGCTTGCTGGGCATCTACACTTCTGCCCCAAAGCATAAGTTCCACCGCCTGCCACCCACACACTACAGGTCCCCCCAGTTGTAGTCTCAGAGACCTTATGATCTACCAAGGAAGCAACAGAAGACCCAGAGGTCCAACTTCCTGGGACCCCCTTCACAGGCTTCCACCTCACAGTTTCAGAAATATCTCTTGGTCGGAGGTTGAAACAACCTCAAGAGCCACCAACCAACTTGCTGCCACCTCACAACCACACTACCCCCCTTTGGGGGTCATTTAGCACTCTTTACTCAAGTTTGGAGTGCAATAATAATGGACAAATGGATGCTGAATGTCATCCACCATTGTTATATGATCAAATTAATCATGCTACCTCCTTCAGCACTCCCCTCCTCAAGGACCACTCTCACGACAGCATTCTTGCCCCAAAGAAGTGAATTCCTTACTACAATGGGGAGTGGTAGAACACATTCCCCTGGAATATTAGGGAATGGGAATCAACTTACTTCCTGATACCCAAGAAGAAAAGCAGATGGAGACCAATCCTGGACCTCCGTCATCTGAGTTGCTTCATCACAAACCCAAGTTTCATATTGTCATACTGGCAGCTATTATCTCATCCCTAGAAAAACGCATGTGGTTTACAGCTCTCAATATGCAGGACCCTTATTTTTACATTGATATTCACCCAGGCCACACACACGTCCTGAGAGTCACAGTCAGCACCCACCATTTCCAGTACAAGGTGCTCCCCTTAAGAATAATCATAGTTCCCATCATAGTGGCCTATATCAGATGTTACAAGGTCCTAGTGTTTCCATATCTCTACGGCTGGCTTCTAGTTGCATGATCAGGCACGAAACCTGAGTTTCAACCTCCATGCTACTTGCCATTCTTTCATCCCTTGGAGTCAGCATCAATGTGGAGAATCGATCCTAGACCCTACATAATCTCTGGACTTTATAGGGGCCACCATCAATTCAGTCACAGCATGGGCCTACCTACTAATGGACAGGTTCCACACATGAGAGAAATCATAACTCTATACAGTTATTATAGAAATTGTATTAGAATGTAAATACATTGTAAAAGTGCTTTGCCTGATAATTATGTCACGACATTGTACATGTCCTTCTGTTTATATGTTAACTTAGTTTATGGAATGGATCAACCCTATACCATGGCATTCAATGCAACAGAGTGTTTGGTTTAGGTTAGGATAAGCATGTTCCAGGTATGCATGTTTAGGTGTGGTGCTGAAGTTTTTTCTGTTGCATTTGAGTTGCTGAAATCCATTCATGACAGATAAGTGGAAAGCAGAGAATTCCAACAGGAAGGTTTTCTTCTTTCAAAAGGCTGTTGAGCTTTTTTTCTCCTGTAATAAACTTAATTGCTTCCTATGCATTTGCATGGTGATATAGAAAACAGTTACCTGCCACCCGCTGTGTAAATTAATGCCACAGAATTTGTCAATTTATGCTTAAAAATAAAAGATATTTACTAATTCAGTGCATTTTTTCACACCCTGAGCTAAGTCCTAGATCTGTTGCCTATGATTTTTATTGTCTAATTATTTTATTGATTCAGTTCATATTGGGTTTTATGTTTGAAGAGGGTTTTCTCCCTGGCTCTTTTGTTAAGCTATATTTTTTCAGGACAGTAGTAATTAAGAGTCTGTCAGTATATCATTTATGTACCCCCCTCTGTTTTCAAGAATGAATACTGTAGCTCAGCCATAAAAATTTGCCCTAGGCTTACACTTTGGTTAGAAGATCTGAACTTGGGAATGCTTTGTGAAAGATTTTACTACATATTTACGCACAGCTACAAAGTCATGCAGTAGATAGTAATTTTCTGTTGTCAATTTTTAGATAATCCACTTTAAAATAACAGGTAATAGCAAACTATGATTCCACTCTTGTTTACATCAGCAATCTCATTGATGGTGACAGGATTGCCCATATGAGGAAGGACTGATGCCATGATTTAACATTCATTTTCACATTCTGCATGGTATACTGCAGCTCATACAATATGTACAGTTATCCTCTGTTTGGAGAGCCCACTTCCAGGTTCTGATACATGTTTTCTTCAGGCGCCTAATAGGAAATGCATATGCTAAAACATAGAAATTGGGGATATCATTAGCAGAAATGAAATAAAGCAGCAGCTGAGTAGAAATGGAGGCCAAATAGTCACTTAACATTTTTAATATTTTTTTCAGATTGTAGGGCCAATAGCTAGCAAGTTCATGACATTGAGCACAGTGTGCATACCAGAACTAGTTTGCAAAGAAAGAAGAGAAGAATTTCAAAACTACTACCCTGGAGCACAGTCTGAATCATTATCTCCTCTTGGGAACAGCTAACAGTAGAACAATGGTGACATCTTGGATACTTGAAAATGGCTGTTCTTATTTTCACATAAAAAGTATGATAGAAAAATTTGCAAAAATCATTTATTTAACCCAATGGAAAATAAATTGAAGATGTCTTGTAGTACACAAACATTTACTCGAAAAAAAATAGTCCTGGAAGATGTATAGCAGAATTGCCAATCCCAAGGGCTCAAAAATTGAGTCAGGTCCACAAAATCATGAGATGCACTTAAAATTAATGAGATTTTAAAACTGTGTGGTTCCTTTTTATTTGCCTTCTGATTTTGGAGCCTTTCTGATTCATGTTTTTTCAGCTTTTCTTCACGACCGTGGGGGGAGGGAAGGGAGGGGCTAAAAACTTGAAAAGAAATGCCAAATCTCTCAAGACTTGCAATACGATTATTAGAGCTGGTAACAACAGTTGTCCAAATACATTTATAGGCATGCCTGGTATGATGTTTTAGGGTGTACATGTAAATGTGATGGCCCTTCCACTAAGCTTGAAGGCCTCTTTAGGAAAGGTGTAAGGAGATCTGCTTCTCTCTGGAAAAATTCCCCAAAGCAGAAGTTGAATACTCCTAACATTAATTGCTTTTGAATGCAGATTAAGGACTTTGTCATGATTTTTATTTATTTTGAATGTGGTGGTTAAAGCAACATGGATCATAGATGATTGGTTCTGGAAATGACCTGTAGAATCATCTAGCTTGTTCCCCCCCCCAATAAGCCCACTTACTACAGTGCAGGATTGTCCTCTACGCTATTTCTACAAATGTTTTACCTAATCTGCTTATGTGGAGCTTTTGTATATAAGCACGTATGTCTCTTCCTCTAGTCAGGTGAGCAGATCTATTCATTCTCATTCTATTAAACCCTGTATGTCCCTTTCACTGATCTGAGGCTGGAATATAGATTTTAAACATAAGATACTTATCATGGTGTAAAAATCCATTAGGCAATGAACCCTGGATTTTGGTGTGACCAATCTGCCTTCCTGCAAGTAGCTAATGTGTGAATTTGAATTGGTGACCTAGACGTAAAAGGATCCATGTCTCATTGCCAATCCCCCAAGCTACACAGTTATCTTTTTTTTTTTTTTTTTTTAATGCTTTAAAATTATCCAAGAATCTTATATGCAGAGTTAAATCCCTATAGATCAGGTCCCTAAGTTTATTTTTTCTAATGAAAATTGGCTTTAATACCTTGGAATATTGATTTCCAGACTTAAAGGAAAGACCATTTGAGGAGATCTGTCTTCTATAGTCTTATTTTCTTAGATATAAATGAATCTGAATGCAACCTTTAATCAATGAAATAGTCTTACTCCCTTGTTTCCTGGCAGTCCCTCTCTTTGCATGTACTGTATAATTATTTGTGATCAATGAAGAGAATAAATGTAGCCTGTTTTTTGGAGGTTGTAAAACTCGCTTGATATGGGAGTATCACCAAAGACTCCATGTACAAGGAATAGCTCTTGCATTCAGAGATCCCAGTATATTGCTTACCAATGTTTTTCTTTTGCCTTTATGTCCGACTTATTCTATTGATAATTTGATAGTACCATATCTTCCTAAAATACATCCAAGGTCATTCAAAGAATCTGTGCAAAGTTTTGGGTATCATTATGAAAAGCACCCAGTAGCTTTGATTGTGAATAGTTTGAATGAGAGCTTCCACACACAAAAGGAATAGGATTTCCTTCCCCCCACCCAGTGAATTACCTCCTGTTTAGAGTGGAATAGCAGTAAGGTAAGTTTTCATCTGTGTTCATGTATAGAGGTAGCGTTTTGAAATGGTGTCTTATAGATTTTGGACCTGGTGTACATGCTGATAGTGAAGAAAGTAAGGAGGAGCAGCAGGAATAAAGCATTTATTCGCTCTTTTACCCATTTCACCCATTTTGAAACACACCCAGTGTGTATTTGTGTGCATAGATTACATATGAAGTTGTGTCTTAACTTGCAGGTAACATTTATCTTTAAGTAGTGAAATGATTTGCTTGTTCCAATGAGTATGTGATGATGCGCCATGCATGCTGGCGAGGTGGGGTTGTGATGCCATGTTTTAGTGAGGAGTCTTTCAGATAAGTAAAAAGGATAGTTTGAGCATCTGTGTCCTGACTTTTTAACCAGTCCTTTCATTGCCCCCTGATAACCAGTTTGTAAGTCTGTGATATTACATCAGAAATTCATCATTAATCTGAAAGTATGGGGATTTCATAAGCAGGAACCAGTATCCCATCTTAAAAGAAAACAGCAGCTTTTAAGTAGTCAGTTCAAAATCATCCAAAGAGACAGAGATCTCATTATTTCCCATCACTTAAGAGAATATTTTTTTTATTGGTGGTGGTTTCCTTTATAGTAAGGACATAAGAACAGTCATACTGGGTCAGACCAGTGGTCCATCTAGCCCAGTATCCTGTCCTGACAGAGGCCAGTGCCAGATGCTTCAGAGGGAATGAATGGAACTGGGCAATTTCAAATGGTCCATCCCCTGTTGTCCTGCCACAGCTTCTGGCAACCAGAGGTTTAGGGACACTTGGAGAATGGGGTTGCATCCCTCATGATCTTGGCTAATAACCTCTAATGGACCTATCCTCCATGAAGTTATCTAATTCTTTTTTTGAACCCAGTTATACTTTTGGCCTTCACAACATCCTGTGGCAACAGGTTCCAGAGGTTGACTGTCCATTGTATGAAGAAGTACTTCCTTTGTTTTAAATCTGCTGCCTATTATGTTCAATGGTTCTTGTGTTATGAAGCGATAAATAACACTTCCTTATTCACTTTCTCCATACCATTCATGATTTTATAGCTCTCTATCATATTCCCCCTTAATCGTCTCTTTTCTAAGGTGAACAGTCCCCATCTTTTTAATCTCTCCTTGTATGGAAGCTGTCATTTTTATTACCCTTCTCTGCACCTTTTCCAATTCAAATATATCTTTTTTGAGATCGGGCAACCAGAACTGCATGCATATTCAGGGTGGGGCATACCATGAATTGTATAGTGGCAATATAATATTTTCTGTCCTTATTATCTATCCCTTTCTTAATGGTTGCTAACATTGTTAGCTTTTTTGACTGCTGCTGCACATTGAACAAATGTTTTCAGAGAACTGTCCGTGATGACTCCAAGATCTTTCTTGACTGGTAACAGTTAATTTTTAGACCCAGAGCTTTGTATATATAGTTGGGAGTATTTTTCCAATGTGCATCACTTTGCATTTATCAGCACTGAATTTCATCTGCTGTGTTGTTGCCCAATCACCCTGTTTTGTGAGATCCCTTTGTAACTTTTCGCAGTCAGATTTGGACTTAATTATCTTAAGTCATTTTGTATCATCTGCCACCTCGCTGTTCACCCTGTTTTCTAGATCTTTTATGAATATGTTGAACAGCACAGGTCCAAGTACAGATTCTTGGAGGACCCAGCTATTTACTTCTCTCCATTCTGAAAACTGACCATTTATTCCTACCCTTCATTTCTTATCTTTTAACCAGTTACTGATGCATGAGAGGACTTTCCCTCTTATCCCATGACTGCTTAGTTTGCTTAAGAGCCTTTGGTGAGCGACCCTGTCCAAGGCTTTCTGGGTGGCATTATTGTAGTTTATCATTTGTATTGCTTCAGCAACTCAAAACCCCCATTGGATAGGGCCTTATTGTACTATAAAGTAATACATACACCGAGGAGAAAAGCGATTCCTACCCCCAAGGAGCGTAGATTAAAAAGCAGTTAGCATTTAATACCTGTGGTTGGTATATTTACCAATGTATCTGCAGTATTTCTTGTGTTAACCAACTTAATAAAATATCATGCAGTAAATGCTACTTGTTAATGTCACTCACCGTATATTGATTGACACTGTAAAGATAAGTTGTTTGCTGATGTAAAACGTTCCACAGATTAAGCCTTTTACAGTGCAGAAGAACAAGTATTTTTAGCGGCCCTACAAAACCCAGGAGCTATGCTAAATATTTTGGAGCACCATCTACTGACATCTTATTTATTAACTATTTACATATATACAAATGTAGAGCAATCTCTTAACAGCTGTCATCCTAGGTGATTTGAACTCAGGAATTCCAGGCTCTACTGAGTGAACTAGCCCTATGGAACAAAAGAAAAGCGATGCTAGTGCGGAAACCCTGCTGTAATTTAGCTGCAGTACAATGGGTTGGTAAAATGGTTTGGAAATGTCAAAAGCTAACGCTCATGGAGTGTGTCTGCCTTCTACTTTTAGAAAGTGGGTGTTTAGGAATCTTAACATTCTGTGAGCACTTGACTCACTCTTAGTCTTGGGCCTTGGCTACGGCCTTGGCTACACTTGCGAGTTACAGCACTGTAAAGGCTCCCCCAGCGCTGTAACTCACTCCCCGTCCACACTGGCAAGGCATTTGCAGCGCTGTATCTCCGTGGTTGCAGCGCTGCATGTACTCCACCTCTCCGAGAGGAAAAGCGAGTATTGCGCTGCCGCTGCAGCGCCAGTGTGGCCGCCCAATGCACTGTGAATGGCCTCCAGAATTATTCGGCAGTATCCCACAATGCCTGTTCTAGCCACTCTGGTCATTAGTTCAAACTCTACTGCCCTGGCCTCAGGTAACCAACCATGTGACCGACCCTTTACATTCCCCGGGAATTTTAAAAATCCCCTTCCTGTTTGCTCAGCTCGGCGTGGTGTGGAGTGCTATCAGCGAATCTTTCCAGGTGACCATGCCTCCACACGCCAAGCGAGCCCCAGCATGGAGCAATGGCGAGTTGCTGGACCTCATCAGTGTTTGGGGGAAGGAAGCTGTCCAGTCCCAGCTGCGCTCCAGCCGTAGGAATTACGATACCTTCGGGAAGGTATCAAAGGACATGATGGAAAGGGGCTATGACCGGGATGCCCTGCAGTGCAGGATTAAAGTGAAGGAGCTGCAGAGTGCCTACTGCAAAGCCCGTGACGCAAATGGCCGCTCGGGTGCTCCCCCCACAACCTGCCAATTCTACAAAGAGCTGGATGTGATACTTGGGGTTAACCCCACCTCCACTCCGAGCACCACCATGGACACTTCAGAGCCGGTGTGCGGGGGGGGGGAGGAGGAGGAGGAGGAGGAGGAAAACGGGAGTGATGGTGGTGGGCCGGATGGAGACACCCCGGAATCCCTGGAGCCATGCAGCCAGGAGCTCTTCTCAAGCCAGGAGGAAGGTAGCCAGTCGCAGCAGCCGGTACTTGGTGGAGGACAAACAGAAGAACATGTTCCCGGTAAGCGGGGTTCTTTTTTCGGGAAGGAATTTTTTCAGTGCGGGCTTTTTGGGAGAGGAGGGTTAGGCATGCATGCCTAGATGCGGAATACCCCTTAATGTACTCGGATCCTAGGTGGGGTGGTGCCAGAATAGGAATGTACATCCCATCTATCGCCCCTCCACAGTTAGGGAACCCCATTTGGCAGCTCTCAATCTCGTGTCCTTGCGCTGCAGAGTGGGGGCGAGCTCCTCACACAGTCCCATGAAAGTGGCTTTTCTCATCCGAAAGTTCTGCAGCCACTGCTCATCATCCCAGACTTCCATGACGATGTGATCCCACCACTCGGTGCTTGTTTCCCGATTCCAACGGTCGACTTTCCCACTCCAAACTGGTTTGCGACTGACCGGTAGCTGTCTGGAGTTGCCAGCTTCCAGATTGCAATAGCCACCCGCTTCTCCACTGGCAGGGCAGCTACCTGAAGCTGTTGGCTCTCCCCAAGGCACAGAAACCCAGAGGACAGTGCAGCCCTGAAACAATCAGTCCCCCTTACTCACCATTTTGAGGCTCCCGTGGAATATGTGTGCTCTGTTTCGGACGGGAAAATTATGCTATTGTGTAGACCCTGTGTGTTTTCTACTCCTTAAGTGCGGGAGGGAATCATTACTCTGTCTGGTATAAACAATGCTGCCTCTGTTAAATGTTGCCTTTTGCCTATACAGCTGCATCAAACTTGAGACCTCAGCCGTCCCTCTTATCGCCTGCTCAGAGACTGCAAAGACTCAGGAAGAGACCGCGAAAAAGCAAAGAAGACATGCCGCAAGAAGTGATGCGGCAATCTATTAAAGAGAATGAGAAAGCATAGGACTGGAGGGAGAGAGAAAGCAGGATCTGCCAGGAAAACGCAGCGCACCGGCAGCAAAGCACTGATAGGCTCATAAGCATCCTGGAGCACCAAGCAGACACTATCCAGGAGCTGGTAGCCATGCAGAAAGAGGAGCAGAAACGCAAACGCCACCCCCCAACCCCACAGCCCTTGTCCCAAAACTCTTTCTGTTGTGCCCCACTGTCACCTCCAACCCACTTTCCCCAACTTCCGTGTTCTTCACGCCACCCGCTGCCTCCAACACCAGTATCTTCACCATGACCCTCTGCACTCAACCCCCATCACCATGCAGTATAGCTGTCCTGAAGTGCAGCACTCCCTGCACAGCACACCAGACAGGACATACGCGAATCTGTGATTGTACTGTTCCCCACTCCACCCCCTTGTTTCTTTTCAATAAATACATTTTTTTTCTGTTCAATAAATGGATTCTTTGGCTTTGAAAACATTCTTTATTATTGTATAAAGTAAAAGACTCCTTAACCCAGGAAATAAACAGGCACTGCAAGTCTGCTTGTCTGCTAAGCAGACACTGATTCCTAAAGATTGGAACTACTGCACTTCATTCCTGTGCAGGGTATCAGATATCACTGCTGGTTTTCAGCCTCAAATTGCTCCCTCAAGGCATCCCTAATCCTTGCAGCCCCGCGCTGGGCCCCTGTAATAGGCCTGCTCTCTGGCTGTGGAAATTCAGCCTCCAGGTATTGAACCTCGGAGGTCCATGCGTGAGTGAAGCTTTCACCCTTCCCTTCACAAATATTATGGAGGGCACAGCACACGGATATAACCGCGGGGATGCTGTTTTCGGCCAAGTCCAGCTTCCCATACAGAGATCACCAGCGGCCCTTTAAACGGCCAAAGGCACACTCCACAGTCATTCGGCACCAGCTCAGCCTGTAGTTGAACCGTTCCTTGCTGCTGTCAAGGCTCCCTGTGTAGGGTTTCATGAGCTACGGCATTACTGGGTAAGCGGGATCTCCAAGGATCACAATGGGCATTTCAACTTCCCCTACTGTGATCTTCTGCTCTGGGAAAAAGTCCTGGCCTGCATCTGCCTGAACAGCCAAGTGTTCCGAAAGATGCGTGCGTCATGCACCTTTCCGGGCCAGCCTGTGTTAATGTCAATGAAACGCCCACGGTGATCCACAAGCGCCTGGAGAACCATAAAGAAATACCCCTTAATGTACTTGGATCCTAGGTGGGGTGGTGCCAGAATAGGAATGTGCATCCCATCTATCACCCCTCCACAGTTAGGGAACCCCATTTGTGCAAAGCCATCCACTATTTCCTGCACGTTACCCAGAGTCACGGTTCTTCTGAGTAGGATGTGATTAATGACCTTGCAAACTTGCATCAACACGATTCCAATGGTCGACTTTCCTACTCCAAACTGGTTTGCGACTGACCGGTAGCTGTCTGGAGTTGCCAGCTTCCAGATTGCAATAGCCACCCGCTTCTCCACTGGCAGGGCAGCTCTCAATCTCGTGTCCTTGTGCTGCAGGGTGGGGGCGAGCTCCTCACACAGTCCCATGAAAGTGGATTTTCTCATCCGAAAGTTCTGCAGCCACTGCTCATCATCCCAGACTTCCATGACGATGTGATCCCACCACTCGGTGCTTGTTTCCCGAGCCCAAAATCGGCGTTCCACGGTGCTGAGCATGTCCATGAATGCCACAAGCAATTTCGTGTCGTACGCGTTATGCGGCTCAACAGCATCGTCGAACTCCTCACCCTCACTGTCACTTTGGATCTTAAGGAATAGTTAGACAGCCAAAGTGACATGCTAGCGAGACTCGTCAGCATACGCCTCAGCAGTTCGGACTCCATTTCCCACAGACAGATCGCGCTGCACAGAAACCATTGAAAGATGGCGCCAAAGGTGGATGAAAACAAAGGGATTTCTGGGATGCGAAGCGATGCATCAGGGGGCATTGGGACAGGACCCAGAATCCCCCTCACCCACGCCCCCTTCCCACAACCCACGGCGCCAGAATGGGAAAAGGTGCTGTGTTGGATAGCTGCCCATAATGCACTGTTCCCAATAGCGCTGCAATTGCCGCAAATGTGGCCACGACAGTGTGCTGGGCAGCTGTCAGCGTGCACAGACTGCAGCGCTTTCCCTACTCAGCTGCACGAAGTCAGGTTTAACTCACAGCGCTGTACGTCTGCAAGTGTAGCCAAGGCCTTGGAAGATTTGACAGACATTTACTGATAAATAAAATAGGTACAGTGCAGATCTTTAGAGAACCTATATGTTTGACAGAAACGTTAATATACATTAAATAATCTTCAGTGAATTGAGGTGAAACTGCTGTTCGCAAGAATAAAAGGCAACAATTAAGAGAAATGGAAAGACTTACTGCCTGTTTTGCAATAACTGAACACAACTATATAAGGAAAGTTGGAGCAAGTGGAAAGACTTGATTAAAAACAAATCACTGTTATATCTTTTATGACTTAGTTTGTATTCAAGCTAACCTATAACTCAATGTATTCTTTTGTACACCTTATGCCTTATGTAAAAGGATGCCTGGTACTGTCAGTAGTTCTATTTACCTTTTAATAAAAAATAGAAATTAAAACTTGTGGAGGTATTGCATTCTCTTTAGTTTCTAAGTATAAGAAATGCCAGATTTTTGCTAAACTTCACTAGTTGTTCTTGCCCTTTGCTTCAGGAAGCCATATAGTAGCAGACTCTGTTATGCACCATTACACTTGCAAAACCAACTAGATTAATGAAGTCGCTGGTGGTAGGCAATAATTAATTAGAAGTATTCAAAGCAGTCAGCTTTTTGTTTTCTGCAGTTTAAACAGCCCATTTTCAAAGAGACTTTTTAGTTCTCCAGTGTAATAACAAGGATTATGTCAGCTGCTTTTTAATGGTAATTTGGGGTGAAGGCAGGGTGGGAGAAGGCAGGTGTTATGGAAGGTGAGACCTCACTAGAACCAAAAGCTCCACCCTTGAAGAGCATGCCTGGTTTGGGTTTCATTATTAACTAGAAACAAGGCCCAGGATAGTCTAAAGGTAATAATATCTTTGCTTAACTTTCCAGGCTGGACCGATATATGGTTTTGCCCTGAAACTAGAGAGATGGCCAAACAGTAAAATCTGGCTCTAGGATCATCTCTAAACCCCACCTACTCCCACATTTGATGTGTGTATGTGGATCTGATATTCCAATTCAGACCACCTGTAGTTGAAACTATGCAAACCCCATGATTTCATCTAAGAAGCAGATACAATTATTGGTTTTCAGCTCAGTGTTTGTTTAAATCCCAAACTTAAGTTAAAATCAGAGGCTGTGAACATGTATGAACTGGGATAAAGAAAAGGTTCTTGAAAACTGAAACTGCCAAATTTTCACAATTCTACCTTGAATAAAGCTTAATGTTACTGTACCTTGGCATGCACACTAAAAGTCTAACCATTGTCAGCAGGGTTTGTAGAGGCTGCATTTGTTCACAGAGCATTTGTTCGCGAGAGAAGTGCTACTGCTCTTCAATTGTTGGCATTCCCAGTTCACTCAAGAATTCCAAGTTTAATCAGAGGCAATGATTTTTTCCATGTTACTATGGAGGCGGCATTTCCCATAGTGCATACACTTTGTAGGAAGGAAAGATTGATTTTTTTTTTGTATAATGGAAAAAGTTCCTAGCAGTGGAACCTCTAGTGAATTTATAGCATCATCATTAGCATGATGGTCTGTTCTTGACAGTGCCAAACCCAGTTTTTGCAGGCCCCTAAGCAATGTAATTTGTACAACTCCTTCTGTACCTATGTCTAGGCCTCTCAACCTCTGCATGCCAACTGAGTGAAACAACTGCTAATGGGTGTAGTAGCAGGTCATTATGCCAGGAATGCAACAGGGGAGATGGACCTCTGTCCATGAGGTGGAGAGGGGCACTGGCTCAATCTCTCCTGATACATATGCAATGGTTGAGCAGAGCAGGCATGCACAGAACTCTTATTTACTTCTCTATAGGGTTCCTCTCAACCAAGGACATGCTGCAGCCAGCCCTGCTGATGGGAAATCCTCTCTGCCTGGTTGGGGCCACTTTGTAAAAAGATAAACAGAGCCTCTGGGCAGGGAGAGAGGTGTACAAAGCACTGAGAAAGGCAGTCCATTTGGTGGATCTCTGTTTGAGCAGAGAATGCCAGTGGTACAGCTCAGTACAGTGTTTTTTACCATGCACACAGATTAGGAAAAAAGCCCCCCACAATCGCTTTGATTTGTGATCAAAACAGGATTTGAACTCAGTTCTAGGGTTACCATACGTCCGGTTTTTCCCGGACACGTCCGGCTTTTCGGCAATCAAACCCCCATCCGGGGGGAATTGCCAAAAAGCCGAACATGTCCGGGAAAATGCCGGCCGCACACTTCCCCTCCCACGGCTGCTCTGCTCCTCCCCTGACTCTTCGGCTCTGTTTAAGAGCCGAGCTGCCCGAGCGCTATGGGCTTCAGGCAGCCCCCATGCCTCCGGACCCCAGCCGCCGGCCGGGCACTTCCCCTCCCGGGCTCCGGCGGCGCAGGGTCCGGAGGCAAGGGGGCTGCCCGAAGCCGGTAGCGCTCGGGCAGCTGGGCTCTTAAACAGAGCCAAAGAGTCAGGGGAGGAGCAGAGCCTCCGGCTG